>NC_140479.1:25326838-25696838 GCF_051167445.1 Perissodus microlepis | reverse complement strand
ATGGGTCCTCCATGTCAAGGCAAAGGCGTCGGTTTACATTCTTTGTGCTACAGCGTGTGTGTGTACTGAGACTCTGTTCAAAAATAGACATTTATTTCCACTGTACATGTGCTTGATGTTTTATATTGCACGATGTGTTTAATTTCATGTAAATGTGTGTGACAGCGGAGTTGCGATGTGAGCAGGCGGGCTGTTTGTGTAATGTGTAGGCTAGCCAGCTCCACCTGACAGCGTTTGTGACTCAGTATGAAATCGCTCGGAATGAACTCTTGGCAAAGGGATCCATGTAGCCGAAAATCAAGTGTGGAGATGATGGAGAGCGGCCGAGAACAGAGAGGAGGTGGTGTGAGGACGGAGTTGGAGGAAAGCCGGGAAGGCGAGAGAAGAGAAGGGGACTGCAGTTATGTAAAATGGCCAGCCTCATGCTGATCTAACAGCAGGTCATGCAGAGATGCAGTGATGTAACCTATAAAGACCCGCTGGCATACATCTCATGCTCTCTCTAGCTTACACACAAAAACAGATTGAGGCATGTTGACCCTTCAACTCAGTGTTTGGATTTGTCTACATGATTATGTTTGTTTAACATTTCTAATCTATATTTGTGTGTGTGCCGTGGCAGATGGTTGCCCTTTTAGCACATTAGTTACGTTTAAAAATAAAAGCCACAAACATTTCCATTAGTAAGTCATCAGTTATTTTTCCAAAGAGTTGGTTTATTTACACAGAATAAGAAGTTTTGGGAAATCATAGCCAGGATATCTGGATTCAGATATCCAATAATGGCAGTTTTCTTTTTAAGTCATGGCCTTTGACCATAGTTATGTTACTGTAACCAATACAAAACCTGTTTAGTCATGATGCAGAGAACTGCATCTGTGTGGACATACATGATGTAAAAAAAATAACATTTATGATAATGGTAAATGCTCTCTGAATGTAAAAATTAAGAGGTTTGTAAATCTGTGTTTCAAGGACTACATTGATGCCCATCCTGAGACTATCATCCTGGATCCACTTCCTGCTATCCGAACTCTGCTGGATCGCTGCAAATCCTACCAGCTCATCCACAGATTAGAAAGCTGTATGCGAGGTAAGATCTTGTCGGTAACTTTGTGAGACTGACTGGTGTGAGGCTCGGTTGCATTGGAGAAATTTTGGAACAAATCAGCGTATTTCAGTGAAGGAGAGGATTTTCTCACTAATTAAAACCTGTACTCACACTTTAGACACTGTCACTAACACCTGGTAGTTGTTGGGGTTTTTGGGGTTTTTTTGTACCCGATATAATATACACAATAAAACATACTTATCATAAAAATATATTCAAGTACAACAGTACATGACAAATTGAGGTAATTTTCTCGTATGTCTCCTATACAACGTCTCATAAAGTGAAAGAAGTATCACTGGGGAGACCTCATAAAAACGCACTAAAATTAGTGATAAATTAGGAAATAGATGATGGGGAAAAAAATCAAATCAAATTAATAACAAAGCTGGGAACCATTCCTGTAACATGTGAGCCTTGGCCAGTGAAGACACGGTCTCCCTGCATCACTGACAACTGTGGGAGAAATAAACAAAAAGAGACACAACCACTAAGCGAGATTTATGAAACTCATCCAACATTAGTGTTTTAGGGTTAACTTTTCACAGAAGCCAGATAGTTGGGCGATGATGTGTTCTGTTCTTTGAGTGAACTGAATGTCCTGCTTTGTATAAACCGTTCGCCATTAAAGATTCAGCTTTGTTCTCGGGCGACTGTGAGATAAGTGGATGGCTAGCACCATTAGTGTCTCTGTTCCTAGCTCGCTATGTGAAAACAGAAGCTGTCTAAAAATAGGCTTTGATTTTGATTTAAAAGCCACGGCCTGCTGTTTAATGTTATTGAGAGGGAAGTTGAGGTTACCTTTAGGACCTCTGACTGTGCTCTTCACATCCCAGGGAAGGGGGAGCAGAGAGGCGCTGTAGCTTCTCACTTGAACTGTGTTACTTTAAGTGTTCACATTTATATTTACATAAACATGAGCTGAGCACTTTGCTGATATCATAGTTCCTCCTTTCTCACATGTGACAAAATGCACCAGTCTATTTCTCTCTGCTTTATCGTAGCATGATCAGAACTTGCCTTCAGGTCACTCGAGCAACACCTTCCCCTGTCACTGATCAAGTAAACTTACCAGCAGGCGATGGCTTTTAGTTACAGAGGGACATTCGCTACTGACACACACTGTAAGCACACCTGTGACTCATCCACATTTCCTTTAAACCCATACATGGCAGGAGAAAATAAACCTTTATAATTATGATCTCACCAAGTTTGTGTGTGATGAGCTGCAGTCTGATGTCAGAGCAAAGACTCAGAGCTGTATCAGCATGTCGGTGCTTTCCTAAAATAGAAATACGAGAAGACGACGTCTTTTTTATCCAAACAGACACGATTGCTGTTACGCAACAGCGAGTTTAAGATGCATCACTCTGCCTCACTGTGTGTGATCGGTTTGAAGAGGAAGATGCTTCACTAGCTGCATTTTACGAAGCTCTTTTTTCCTTTCACCATTCTACTTCCATTAATGTAAGTGGTGCTGTCTGCTCACAGTTAGGCCTGCATGCCAAGGCATCCATGACAATTTAGTCAGTTTAGAAGCAATGATACAGTAAACCTGTTGTAATACTAGACTGTAGACTATCAGCATACGCCCCAAGTTAAAGAAGAGGATAGTGTAAGAGATTTTGGGGTTTTTCTTTTCTTTTTTTTCTTCTTCGTCTTCCTTTTTTTTTTTTTTTTTTCTTGAGCCTTGCTTTCCTAGGCACAGCCTCTTCCTTCTCCTTATCAGCAGAGACCATGGAGTCCTGAAGCAGCTGCCAAGGCAACCCAGTACTTAAAGACCATAGAGAGCCGGCCATGTTTCAGTCTGTATGACTCAGAATAGTACTCAATAGGAGGAAACTCTTGAGGTGCGCTTGTGGAAAAGCAAACCTTATTTTGTCACTCGAGTGGCCTCTCAGTATTAAATGGCCTCAGTCACAGTGCATTTAGCTGTTCTTCTCCAAACTGTTTAAATTAAAATAAAATTAAGTGCAAGATTTAGCTCGTCCTAATGCTGTGTTTAATATAAAGCAGCCAGAAAAGAGCCACACGAGCACTAATGGATCAGTGTCACTGGAAATTTGGCTCCGATCTGTTGTCAGAGTTGCTTTGTGTTTCCTATGTGAGCCAGACCAAGGTAACTGTTTATGTTACTTAGTGGAATCTGCTGGTTCCTGTGTATACACGAGTTTTTGATATCTTAGTCTGTTTTTTATAGACAGAAACCGTTGTCACACCAACTCTTAGAGTCTTAAACATTTTCCTCTCCACCTCAAGATAACAGAAATTAAACTGAAACTCTTCCTTGGGTATTTATACAACCATCCAGTTGTGCTTCCTGTGCTGCAGTATTATTCTATGTCTCTGTGAGGACCAGCAGAGCCGGTTTATGCAAGTGATCAATATTTAATTATTGTCATTCACAGAAAAGTCTATGAGAAACAGTTGTGTGAGCTCAAAGAGCCAAGTGCCACCTTGAGTTCCTGCCTGTCAGGTTCACCTGCCCTACTGTGCTTTGTGATCATCATTACATAATACCTGGATTTGCATGTTGTGGGAAAACAATCACATTTTCCTTTTTTCTTTTTTTCTTTTCCTTTTCATAAATGACTCATAATTTTAATTGGAGCGTAAGCCTCTTAGAGCACGACATTGAGACAAGCAATGCTCTCAGGGCATAGCCGTGTTTCCAGTTCAATTTAGAATATTAAAAAATCCTGCTGCTTTGCCTTGGAGGGACAAGAAGAGAGCAGCAAAGAGAGGATGCTCGGGTTTCTAGGAAACAAGCTCTAAATAGCAACAAGAGAGTCTAGCCTTTCACCTAAACAGCACCACAGTTTAGCAAGTATAATGAAACTTGGCTCGCTGTAGTTCTCTTCACCTAAATCCTCAAACAAGAGAATAGTGTCGTCTGAGTTTAAGTGTTAAAAGAGGCCTTTTGGTTATTTTCTTTCCTCTTGAGTGACCGGTTAAGGCCTATGCATTTGGAGTTTATTTGACTGTGTGTTTATGTTGTAATCTAGTGGACGAATGACTTAATATAAGGGATGTCCTGATCCTGAAAACTTTATAACTGTATAATCCCTTTTTTAAAAGTACCTCATTGTCCATTGTAGAGGCCCATAAAGACTGTCCTCGGCTCCGTTGGGTCTGCTGCAAGCATGTAATGTTTAGACAGAGCCAGAGATTGATCCTCCCCTCCACCTCCTTCCCCCCTAAAGTGTCAGCCAGAGCCAAGCATGCACACTGTTACAAACTTGGCTACTCACTCGTGTCCACCAGTCTCTGCTCGTTTTATTATAAAACCTGAACTTGGAGCTTGAATTTTTCTCATTTGACAAGGCTCAGGGCTTGTGATGGTTTTTGTTTAGCCAAATGTAACACTATCAATCTTTGGGAACTCAGTGATATAATGGGCATGTTTTTACCATCAGGCTTTTCTTTTTATTATGATGCTGTTCTTGACCTGATAAAATAACATCACTAAAAGGGAACACAGTTGTAGGCAGTGCACAGATGACTCATGGGTAACCCTCCAGGCTTGCTCCCAGCACTGGCGGGTACAAAGCCAGCCCTGGAATGGACCCAGCTTCACAGGCAAAGGTCGTAGTGCACAGAACAAGAGAACAGGAGTATTGAAGCAACCAAAAATAAACCCTTTGTGGTTAAGTCTTTTTAAATAACCAGATTTATTTTCTTTGGACATAAAAATCAAACGCATTCCTGAAAATTAGTTTTCTAAATAGTGTGGAAACACATGTTTGCCAGCAGCAGAGCAGGGGAATGTTTAATGTCTTGTTCTCGGACCCATCACGAGATGGAGGTACCTAAAGGATTTTCCTGGGTTATTAAGACATTATTTTCACAGCTGTAGCTAACGTTTCACCAGAATCACCGCTGCATGTGATAAAACTGTCATAGGATCAGACTTGTAGAGCCTGGTTATGTAAATCACTTTATTTCAAGGTAGAGTTATTGCACTTGAAATGTCAGCACTATAAGAAAAAATTAAAGAAAAACTGCTTGTAAAAATTCAGCAGTTTAAAGTTGCAGCAACATAATCTCAGTCTTAACTGAAATGTGTGTTTACAATATTAGTTTTGTACAGTAAGATTAAGGTTATTTCATCATTTTCTTTGGCTAAAGAAGCTACTGTATATAGTAAAATAAATGCCTATATGCATGAAATGAAAGATTATACAGTTATCATGTTTATAGACTACACTGAATCTCTTACAATCTCTTATTTTAGCTACAATTCCATGATTTTAATTGTTGCCTGTTAATTTTCTGTGAAATAACAGTATAAGAGGATCCTTAACACCAAGCATCTTTATATGCTTTGTTATCACCTCACATAGCAACAGTTGATATAACACCTCTTCACCAGCACCATTATGTTTTAGGTTTATCCCCATATCAGTTTCTTTTCATCTCATTCAACTGGGGGGGGGCTCTTGACTGTCAACATGTCGGTGGTTTAAAGGTCAGCGTGACCTCTCAATAGCATTACTGCTATGCTCCTAATAATGAAATATCCCAAAAATGGATAACAGAATAAAATGATAAATTGACGTTTATTTCCAAAAGGTCAAAGGTCAAATCTGGACAGACATACACTAGGAATTATGAATAATTTCAGGAGAATCAGGTCTGTATATTTTCCAGAGTAGCTCAGAGCTGGGGATGCTCTCCTTCAGTTTGCACATCTGGGAACTTCTGTAGCTTTAAGTTGAGTAGATGCTCGTAGTGAGTGTACCAGAATATTAGCCCAACGTCACATGAGCTCTGTACTGGCGGGATCCAAACCAGCTATGGACATTTTTGTTCGCACATGCACCTCTGTTGGTTTGTTTTTGTCTTTTTATTGAAAGAACTGTTGATGGTAGGTGAAAGCATAGAACATCAATATGATAATTCTGCTTCCAACAACTTCATTTAAGTCGTTTCTGTGGTTCCTTTTGGCCACTTTTACATGGTTTCTGTAAAACTCTGACTGCACCCAGAGTTCAGCACTCTGCACTGGACTTAATTTAAGCAAATGAGATTCTCCTGACCTCAGCACTAGCAGCAGCTGAGAGCCCTGCCACTGCTGAGGCCCACGGCACACAAAGACTGGCATGTTTCTATTGTGTTTTGGTCATTAACATTTTGCCAGCTGTTGTTTTGGCCCAGCCAATGATTTCCTGTGGCGTTATCTCCAACCCGTCCGCCTTATTGCCCCCATATACCTACTGCGGAGGGGAAATTACAGAATACAAAACATTAATATAGATGCATCCCCAGTCCTGATATGTCCTGATATGGTGACGCTTGTCAAAGCTGCAGGATGTTTTTAAAATTTTTAGTCTTATCAGAACCAACCAACCTGCTGCTGCAGGATGTGATGGAAAAACATACTTGTAAACAGACAAAAAATATAGAGATGGGTGAAAAAGAAGCAGAATTTCTGTGGTTAATACTGGAGAATTTTAAAGACATTGTAACTGCAAGTGTGTTTGTTGTGAAATATCAGGCCTGTGAGTCCATCAGGTGACGTGCCCGATGACTCTGCGTGTCGTCAGCTGGTTTATCCTTAGTTCCTCATTAAATTGGATGCTTTCCTATATTTCATCATTGTATTTGTGTGGGTTTTTGTGGTGACCTGAACTTAGATATTTTATGGACATAAAAGAAGTCTTTTGAACATGAGAAGGGACGGTGGATTTATTGAACAAAGGATGTTGAAGATGGATGTCACAGAGAGGATTCATGGATGTAGTGAAGGACAGAAGTGACGTGACAGAAGACTGTACTAGGAATAGGAAGTAATGAGTCACTGCTGTGATCCCTAAAGGGATCAACAAAAAAAGGTGGTGGTTAAGGTTAAGCAAGTAGTCGCTATGATTAATTTAACGTATGTGTTTGTAAGGAGCAGAAGGACAGTGTCAGATGGCCTCTGCTGTGTTTCTTCTGTAAACACATCACAGGGATGAGTTATAAAAATAACTTTTTGACCTAGTACTAAAGATCATAGCATATGACTGTTAGCCATGTGAGTTGCTGAAACATTATGTTGAAACTGTATGTTAAAGCTAAAACTGCAGAAGAAAATGAGTTTGATGTCTTTGTAACTTAAATCTTCCAAATTTGAACTGTGGATTAAACAAAGCAATAACTTTTATACGTTTCTGTAGTGAAAATAACCAAGAGTACACATCTCCTGAGCATTAATATAGTCTTTTTTTTCTTTTTTCTTTTTTTTTTAAATATATAGATGAGAGGATTTGCTCTCCTCCATTCATGGTCCTCAACACTGAGTGCAGCCCAGACGTGCTGGAGCAAATCAAGAGGCAAGGACTCTCATTCCCCTTCAGTGAGTAGCTCCGCTGTTGTCATCTTAATTCCTTCTACTCACCACACATATTTTTTTTTTTTTTTTTTTTAAACCTGTTGCCATGTTTCTTTGTTCATCATCATCATCTCAAATATAACAGAAATTTAAGGGTTTGTGCTCTGCTGTAAACTCTGCACTTTTCTTTGTCTTCATTTCTTCCACAGTTTGCAAAACACGGGTGGCTCATGGCACCAACTCCCATGAGGTAAGAGGCCTGCAGGATTCAGAGGTCACTCACACCCTCAAAAGTTTGCTTTAGCTAATACCTGTTCTGTTAGAGGATTGTCATTTAACTCTAGTCCAAACAGCAAAATCTGATAGTGTTTTACCTCATGTAGGTATAACACTGTGGAGGCATTAAGTCTATTTGGCTAGCTTGCCAGGAGTGTCAATTTCAGCGGCACAAGCAGCACTGAATGAAGTTAGATTTTAACCTGCCTCTAACTGCTGATTGACCTCAATGTTTCCTGTCAAGTTCTTTGTCATTTATTGTGTGGCCTCCTGCCCACAGATGGCCATTATCTTCAGTGAAGAGGACCTGAAGGATGTGAAGCCTCCTTGTGTGATTCAGAGTTTCATCAACCATAACGCAGTGCTTTACAAAGTGTTCGTGGTGGGAGACTCCTACACTGTAGTGGAGAGACCTTCCCTTAAGAACTTCCCTGCTGGACCTGCAGGTAAGGTTAAGAACGGACACACAGTGAGAGTGACAGGTGGGGAAGTCCGAGCGCTGCTTACAGGCACACTGGTCAGTCTGTGCAATCTGCACAGCTTCTCCAAATTACCCAATAAAAGAGCTCATAAAATGGCTTTATGGTCCCTGTGATTGGACCTGTTCGCCCTTTTAAGGGGTGCAGCAGAGTGCAATTGAGTTATACCCTGTTGGTACATGTTGTCAAAACTAGACAAGAGCAGCAGTGTTTTTCTCCATAAACATGTCAAAAGCTTTACCCATAACGTGTCTTTGAATACAGGGTTATCCCCAGACACAAATGACTCCAGTATTTGCATGTGATACAGCAGAGGCCCACATGCAAATCATTTTTGCCGTCAGCGTAGTCGTCCGCTTTGTGTAACCGTGCAGACAGGATGGCTGGTTTCAGCCTGGAATGCTGGTACAACAGAAAAGCTCACCACAGCACAGCAATACATCTGCACAGCGCTTAGGTCATTGTCCCCCACAGCCTGAAGCTATGCATTATGTTTTGTACCTAGAAAGTGATGGAAAGGGTGCTTTGAAAGGTTGAAGTATGGGTTAGTGTTTGGAAAGTGAGAGATGGGCTGTCCCAGTCAGCCTTCCTTCTTAAAGTGAAGCTTTGCCCATCAAGCCAGGGAATGAATGAGCCAATCCGCCGAACATTTCATTACCGCGACCTTCGCCGTGCCGAAGGGCAGATTTATTTGGACAGTGATGGAACACACAGTTTCCCTCCACTCCTTTCTCTCGAACACTGATTCATGTTAATCATTACAAGTTAGAAATCAGAGAAAACGTAGGTAAAAATGTTGTGATACATTCCTGTCACATTCACCCGAGCCCAATGAGTAACCTATTGATGTAAACATATGGAACACTCAACACATTGTAGGTATGACTGAGAGACTTGTCTTGAGAGCTTAAAAAAATGGCCAACTGCAGTTATTTAGAGTTCACCTCTCATCCAAGAGGCTTCTTCAGTTCTAAAAACAAATCATGCACAGTCCAGGGCATTTTACTCCTAGTGGAGGTTGTCCCGTTTGCAAGTGGTCCATTCACAGTGCATGTAAATGGCCTCCTTTACTGCTCTTTCAAACCATTTTTGTTCAAAACAAAGTGAATACTGGGATCCTCGACAGTATTGTTGATCCTTTAGGTGCAGGTGTACAGCTGAGTCTTGTTCTGCTGAGGTGGCTGGGCTATGCATTTATGAAGTGGCTGTTTGGTTTATCCCTTTGTGGAGGTCTGAGCACGCCAGGATATGATGTTGTCTTCAGCTCACAGACTCGACCTGGATGACTTGAAGACTTTTTAAAATGAAAAAGAATTACATCAGTGTGGTTTAGTAACATTCTTTTTTGGGGGGTTTGTTTGTTTGTTTTTTAAATACCAGGTATTCAAATTTAGAAAACATGAGTTTTACTTACTAAAGGCCATGGTTGAACTGTGGCGCCACCTAGTGCAGATGATGGAAAATCTAGACAACTGCACCGTGACACCAGGGCTGCAGTCAAATAGGAACTTTCCAATGAAAAAAGACTGAGTGAAGTCACCCAGAAGCATTTGCATGGCAGCCTTAATAAGATGTGTTTAAAGTATCTAAATACTAAGAAAAGGTGCTTCAGTGCATCCTTTATTACCTCCTTCGGTCTGGTGTATCCTCTATTGAGAAAATTCAAAACAACATACTGTCAGAGGGTTCATGGAAATAAGCAAACGGTATAACTGGCAGGCAAGGTTGTTCATTTTTAAAATAATTAATAATTTGCTTCCACTTCATGTCCTAACTTGCTGATATTTTTGAAATTTGAATAACAGACTGTGGTAAACCCACAGCTGATGTCTGACATAAGGCTGCAGGAATAAAGCCGCCTTGTTCTGAAGTTGTTTTCTTGCATAAACACCTCTTTAGTTCAGGATCATGAGCTACATATTAAACTGATTGTTTGCATTGGTTACAGTTCCTCAGGCTAAGTACTGCTGTTTTGCAGCCTTTATGATTATCAATAATTAATCCTACCTTTAGTCACAGATATTGAAAGCCTTAAAAAATGTAGAAGTCACTGTGGGGACAGGAAGAGAACATGTATAATTGGACATGATGAGGAACTAATCTCAACGGGTCAGCATTTTTTGTCACATTTTTAGGCTTAAATAGGTTTCTCAATAATGAAGTTATATTTTTCACCAGTTCTTATGTTTTATTTGATCTACATGAAAGCGTATGGTAGGAACACATGGAGCGAACGTTTTCCATTGACGTCGGAAAAGTGATTTGGGAACTAATTCTTTGGGAGTTTCTTATGTTTCGTGTAGTCAACGCTCTTTAAAATTCCGCCTCACCCTTTCCCTTTGTTTCTGCTTCAGACAGGAGAGCCATTTTCTTCAACAGCCACAATGTTTCCAAACCAGAGTCGTCCTCAGACTTGACCTCGGTACGTCCAAAATGTCACTGAATGAAATGTCATCTCGTTTCTTTTATAATGTCTTTGTTCTTTTCAGGGCCACAACCCTGACTTTTAAAGGCTGTGTAGCTAATGCACATTTTAATATTTGTTTCACCCAGAGAGAGAACGTGGAGGGAGTGTCTCAGCCACCCAGTGATGATGTCATCAGAGAATTGTCCAGGTCATTGCGAGAAGCACTGGGCGTGTCCCTGTTTGGCATCGATGTAATCATCAACAATCAAACAGGCCAGCACGCCGTCATTGACATCAATGCATTCCCAGGTAGGCACAGCCTCAATCTCACAGACACACACACATAAATCATCTTCTTTAAAGTATCTGCTCATTAAGTGGAAAATAAACCTCAGATTTTACTGGGAGTTATAATGAATCCATCCTTAGAGCAGCCAGCACCTGTGTAATCCTAAACTGTTTAAGCTACAGGTTCTGCTAACTGCATTTCTGCTTTTTATTAACCACAAGAGAGCATGAAGCTTGTGCAGAAAACCTTAAACCTGCATTCTTTCTAATGGCCAGCAGGGGGCGACTTCTGTTTTTGCAAGGTGTATGGAAGTGTATGGGAACACAGACCTAGGCTCTTTTGAGCTATGACCTCAGAAACCTCTTTAAGTATGAGTCTTATTTTAATGTAATATGAAGTTTCAGGGTCCTTCTGGACACTAAAGGGAACATTTTTTATGTTCCCTTTAGTGTCCAGGAGCAGCTTTATAAGAACAGTTTAGGTAGAATATTGTTTATTTAGCACACAGCCAGAAGTCACTGCTTTTCTTCTTCTTAATATTGCCTTCTCTTTCCAGGTTACGAGGGCGTCCCCGAGTTTTTCAACGACCTCCTGAACCACATCAGCAGCGTGCTTCAGAGCCACAACCCTGACTTTCCTCCTGCCGGCGAACAGCCCAAAAGCCTCCCGGTGAGCACCACGGTACCCAACACTGCCCCGCCAGCCCCGGGCTGCTGCAGCATGCTGGGAAAAGAGCTGCAGAGACTGGGCTGCAACTCTGCTATGTCACCCAACTTCCAGCAGCACTGTGTCTCCACGATAGCTACCAAGGCTTCCTCCCAGTGACTGACTTTCTTTTTTTTCTTTTATTTTCTTTCTCTCCCACCCCCTTACCTCCCTATTTGATCCCTGAACAAATAACGGATGACAGTGGTGATAATAATAATAATTAATAATCATAGTAAATATGATGTTAATGATGATAATATATCTAATCGAGACACAAACCTTTTTCCTATATAGTTATTGGAAATGATGGTGATTGGATGTAAGCTTTTTTTTCCTCTGCCTTTTTTTCCCTCGTTTTGTCTAATGAGACTTTAACAGTACTGTAATGTGAACTTTGGGAACTTTTGTCTAATAGCTGATTTTATTTTTCTCTCTCTTGCGTGAGGTCTCTGTGATGAAAGGGTCCAGAAGAGGTAACTAATTAGAATGGCCGAATCAGGACTGGAGAATGATGTGCCACTAGATGTGCAATGTATGATCCCTTGTATCTCTCACACTCACTTACACACAGGCACATTTACACTGTGGCCAACTGTGCCAGTGATGTGTGTTTGTATTCTGGTCAATACCACTGAGTGCTACGTGCAAGGGCGTAGAGAGAGGAGGCGTTTGGGCATTTGAACACTACTCCACAGATCCCAGGTTGCTATGTGACTGTGGCCAATCGACTGCAGAGAGTGATGAGATTGTTTTATTGGTTTAAACAAACAGGGGAGCAGTTTTTTGTTTGTTCCCCCCCCCCCGAGTGCCATTAAATTTAATTTGAGTGTAGGAGGAAAAAAGAAAAAGAGCATTATTTTTCAAATCTTAAGAGGATAAAGTCTCCATGACCATGTGACCAAGTTTCTTTTCGTAATGATTGTTATGGCGTGTGTGTGTGTGTGGGGGGGGGGGGGTGTTTTTCTGTGTGTTAGATAAACAAACTACATCCTTTTTGAGTTGCTCCAGTGCAGGAAGATGAGGATCACATTCCCATGTTATCTGTCTGTGGATGTTTTCCGAGAAATTCCATGATTTTTCAGAATTCCAGTGGGAGCTTTCGTGGGGGTCGTAGTCTCCTTAAACGGACTCCCCAAGTGTCTTCACCGCTTGTATCTGTCACGCGAGCAAACTGAGGAAAACGTGACCGACGGACAGACTTGGGGCTGCTGTGTAGCTTGTCACTTTGGATTAATAAGAAAATCAGGTGTGTGTGTGTGTGTGTGTGTGTGTGTGTGTGTGTGTGTGTGTGTGTGTGTGTGTTTGAATACCCAACTAAAGTGAGTATTCATCTGAACAGTCTGAGATAATTGAGTTATTTGTTCAGCTTTATTGTCTCTCAGCGCTTCTTCCAGTTAACTAAACCAACAGTCCAATCCACTCATGTGCTTCAAACCTTATTCTCTGACCTGTCTGCTGTTCCAGCTGCTGTATTTGTGTCACATTTTAAGTGAAGGGAGTAGGTGGAGGTCCAGCTGTCGTTCCCAGTGTTCGCTGTGAGATTTTGTTTTGGGTTTTTTTAACGATTTTGTTAAAATCTTATAATGTCCTTACATTTACTAAGAGCAACTTTATTTTATTGAGATTTTATGGGGGAAATGTTTTATATAAATGAAAGCAGTGATGTTTTTGAAAAAGTGGGGATTTACGTAGAGGGACGGTAAAATTCTGGGTCTTGCTGTTCAGGTGACGTGAAAGGGACAGATCAGCTGAGCGGTTGTTGCATCCCTCTAGCATCTAGTGGGAAATGAGTGCCAACCTGCAGCAAATACAGATTACTGCATTCCTTCTCTTGTCCCAGAGAGCTCCCCTTGCTGTCTTCTTTCCTCCATCAGCATCCAAGGGAACCCACCGTCCTCTTGCGTGCCCTGTGAGCGGATATATTTGTGTCATTGCGGCCACCTCACCAGCATCTCTCTGGGACAAAAGAAGAGCGACGGCACAGTGGAAGTTGGCCTTCGCTACATGTGTAAACAACCCTTCTGAGTATCCTGGTTTTGATTTGCCTTCAAAGTGTAGTGAAGCAACAATAAATTCAAAAGTACCACACCAGGTTAAAATGAGTCTAGGTGTTTCCTCACCTAGGAAGCTGTGGTTGAGTCCCTGTTTAAATTGGAAAAGGCTGAGTATCTGTGTACGCCACTATACTGTGTCCTATCTCGTGTTCTTTACTGTGCTTCTAAATGGGAAATATAAATGGTTAATCCCACTCTTGGTCATTTCTGCAACCCAGATGGTGTCATCATGCTCCCGGCTTCCACCTGAATGTGTACTTCTTGGGTGTCTTGTACAGTACGTGTATATGCGCCTATGCTTACATCCGTACAGTATGTCGTTTTGTATCGGTTCTGTAATTGAGAAGAATCCTCAATTTTGTGACTTTTTTTAATTAAATGGCCAATTCAACAGGGCAAAATAAACATGTGAAACTAATCTGGGTGTGTTTCACTGCTTTTTTTTTTTTTCTTAAAGTTTTACAACAATCATACTCAAGTGATTCACCTGCTTATAAGAGAGCCAGAGATTTGATCCCTGACTCCTTCAGTCTGCAAGGATATCTTTTTGATATAGCCATGTGCGTATGAGTGTATGGGATGGATAAAAAGCACTTCCAGTACATAGAATGTGTGAGTATAGCTTGTAGTGCAAAGTGATTTTAGCCGTCACTAAGAGTGAAAAATGGCTCCACAAGTACAACTCCACTATTTACATCATGTAGGCGACAGTTTAATTTTTTTATTTTTAAATAACTTACATATTTAATGGTTTGCCTTCCTTCTATATAAATGAGTTGTTGACAAAAGAATAGTAATATGATCCTTGAAAGTTTACCCAAAATACACTATTTTATCTCAAAACAAAACATCCACTCTAATGACTTTCTATTACTCTGTATCCTAGATATTAAATTAGTGCAGTTTAGCTCTTAGCTCCCAAATCCTTTAAAATCTATAAAGATGCTTCATTGAGCTAATCGTTGATGGGTCTGTATTATATGAAATGTCTTAACCAAATAAAACCAAAGCAGTTTCTATGTGGTGTTTTGGTCTGGAAAAATTGGAATGATGCAAGAATAACGAGTTAGTAAGAGGTCTTGGTAAATACCATTTACTCCACGTACATCGACTGAAATAAATAGCACCACATTTCCAAAAGGAGCTCGTCTGGATGCAAATATTTGAGCACCAAAGAAATCAGTATTTACTTTTCTTCCTGTACCATGTGAATTATGAGGGCTCTAAAGCTTCAGCGCCATTGATTTTAAGTGACAGACTTTACTTTGAGTAACTAACCTCATTTTTCTCCTTTAGATATAAAGAGAGGTAACTGCCAGCTAAGTTTCAGTTATATTAACTATGCTTATGAATTCTCTATTACTGAAACCATAAACTGGCTATAAATACTTTAATTTCTTTTATACACAGTTCTGTCATAATACGGAGTGCAAAGAGAAGACTGCAAAAGAAAGTGCAGCGATCCTCCACCCGGCCTCCAGATGTTTTATTGTTTCAGCGTGTATCGGTCGCACATTTCATAGTAGTAGGAAACAGTAAAAAAACAAAAAGACACACAAACACTAGGTTTTCCAACAGGGCTAATGTAGACACTATACAAAATAGCTGCTTATTAAAATAAAAATATATCTTTTCATAATCTCAGTCTTCTGTACATGTAAAAACAACACAAATAGAAGATATTTACAAGAAGAGAAATGAAGGTTTCTAATGCTACTTCCAGCTTTTTGACAGGCCTCTATACACAAGGCATTAATGGGACTGCAGGTGATGCACTGCCGGGCTCGCCAACAGGCCGAGAAT
Organism: Perissodus microlepis; assembly: GCF_051167445.1. Lineage (NCBI taxonomy): Eukaryota > Metazoa > Chordata > Actinopteri > Cichliformes > Cichlidae > Perissodus > Perissodus microlepis. The sequence continues at coordinate 25,681,398 of NC_140479.1, read as the reverse complement.
GGTCGAGAGACAGTGAAGCTTTTCCTTAACGTGCTCGGGCAACTTCTCGTTCTCCTTATACCTGCAGAGAACACAACACTTACTTTTTGTGCCATACAAATACACTGTGGCTTCTTCTGTGTGGAAAGCTGGCCAAAGATCCAGCAAATAACAAGCTCTGTATTTTTATTCTCGGGCTAGTTTGTCCTCCACTCTGCGTCTGTTACAGCAAAAGATGTGAACAGCAGGTGGATGGGGCTTCTGAAATGGCCATATTAAAAACATCTACTCTCACAAAAGTTTTTAAAACATAGCTCTTAAAGGGAACACAGAAGACATTTCTAATGTATTTCATACCTGGTGATCTTCCCTTCTGGACACGTGTAGGTGATGCAGGAAACTCCTGCCTGAACCACCAGCTGAGAACCATCGTTGAACTGCACCCAAACCTCTCCGCTCGTCAGCTACAGATACAAACAAACAAGGATTCGGTTTTTGTCAAAGTGTCAATTCACATTCCCAGTCTTAAAATATTAATTAGTCATCAATTACCTGGGACGCCCATCCAACATTTGGCACAAATATCGACTTGACCACCTTTCCTGTGCTCTGAATGAGGTCCTGTCGCACTGGGGAGCTTTTCTTACTCAGGCTGGCTGTGGTGAAGTCAGACCCATCGTAGGAAATCATCTAGAAATAAATCAGTAAAAATCAAATGCAGATCTCATCACGGCCTGCACACCCACACATGACTCCAGGTGCTGTTTTTATGTTTTGATTTTTTCACTATTAGTTTTCTGGTTGTACTGTGGAAAGAATCCCTCTGCCTGAAACCAGTGAACACTGCATACATGACATGTTTTTGCCTGAGACGTCTCAGCGTCTGGCGTGGAAATCCACATTATTCTTCATTTTATCCTGTAACGTCAGAACTTACCGAAGGAGTGATTTGTGGAGGTTTAGGAGGTGATGCTGTATCTGGAGGAACCGGGTGCGAGGGCACAGACGATGAGCCTGGAGCGTCTGAGCTGGTGGGTCTCCTGGGAAGTAAAAGAAAACAAACATTTGTCACGCAAGACGAGAAAAATAACAAAAAAAAAACAAAGGAAAGTTGTCACGAGGTGGCCAGAATTTTCCTGTCACCTGCCAATCGTTATGGGGAAGAAAGGGACGTTCTTGGTGCTGCGCTGCTCCTCTGCAGTGATGGCGGCCTCGAGAGATAAACACATGGCGTGGCCCTCGTCCGACAGCTCCACATACCTCCGGCACTCCGGGCTCAGGCCGCTCAGCCCCGCCTCGCCCTTCACAGTGTACGACTTCCCGCTCTTCTCCACCACTCGCACAAGTTCGGACGTCTTGTGGGTCTTTGCGCCTGCATGATGCAGTTATTACACGTTAATTTAGACTCATCAGCTCAGCCACCTCATTACTGACGTTCAGCAAACACCTCTGACTCACCATCATAAAAGCAAACTTCCAGGTCCGCGTTAGGAGAGTTCTCCATCAGCATGACCTTGGCATACTTGGTGTAAAGGGTCACTTTAGGAGTCTTGGATTTAACAAGCTGAACAAACTTGGAGGCATACTGGTACTTTTTCCAATATTTCTCTGTGACAAAAAAAAGAAAAAAAAAAAAGCTCAATTACAATTTTATGTCACATTTTTTTATTATCTGATATTAATAGGTGGGACGCATCCATCAGAATACCTGGAAGATCCTCGTGGCTACAAATAAGAATATCTTCTGGAGGAGCTGGTGGGCAGTCCAGCACAGGAAAACCTTTTCCACCATTAGGCTGGTATATCGTCACCTACAGCAGATGGTCATAATAAGCCACAACTTACAAGACTGAAGATTTTTTTTCAAACATGGAAAGATTTATTAAGTAACTGCATGATAAATGCTGATTGCCCTACAGAAACTGTACCATTGAGCCATCACAGGAAATCCGGAGGACTTCTTTGACTCTTTCTTGACCACTCTGACATTTTAACAGCTCCATACAAACTTCACCCGTGTCCAAAATGCTCACCTGGATAGAAGACAAGAAAAAAGAGATGAGATATCTAAAAATATATCCACTGTTCACACATAGAAATTTAAAAAAAAAAAAAAAAAAAAAAGATTAAAATCTTACAACAGCATTTTTGGTCTTCTGTCTGATCGGCTTCAGTCGGGAGGCGCACAGAGGCGGGATTACGTCTCTCAGCGTTTTCTTCGGCTTATCTGTACTGGGTTTAGTTGAAGAGAGCTTTAACTCTCTGTCAGGAGGAGGTTGGAACTCTAATCCAGGGATGTTCTCCCTGTATGAGTCGGAGTTGGAAAGAAGCTGGTGGTGCAGGTTGGGGTGAAGGTTCGCGCCTCGGCTCATGGGCTTATCTGACCAGGAGTTGTGAACACCTAAAGGTCCTCTACTGCTGTGGGCGCTGCCATCTGCGGACCTCTGTCCAGAGGCTGAGAAAGAAAGCAAAACTTTTGGAAAACTTTGTAGTCATGATTAAAACAACCAAAAGAGCACAAAAGTGTTATTTTACCTTCAGTGTTGAGCCAATTAGAAACTCCCTCTAAGTCCTGAAATTGCAAGTTTGGTGGAAGTGCGGTCTCTGTGGAAAAATACCCAGAACTGAAATAGAGAGTGTCATCTGTTAGTCTCAATAACCTGAGGGAAAAAAAAGATTATCAACAGACTGACTGCTTACTTTGCTGGCTGCTTGACAGGTGGAGATGGGAGTCTTCCGTGCTCTGAAAACGGGTGTGGAGTGGAGGACACGGGGAAGACTGGGCGTCCTATACCAGCCAGAGTCTCCTCTGAGTGGCATCGCCCCAGCTCAGCATGAGTTGAACCTGTTGAAGTGGACATGGGACGGTCTGAAGAGTGAGCCCTCCTCAGGTAGCGAGAATGAGGCTCTCCGCTTTCTCCACCATGAGCCGCCCTGCTCCTGCCCTCTCTGTTGAACCTTTCCAGCGGATGCTGCTGCTGCTGCCACTGGTCTCCGTCCTCAAAACAGGCACTGTTGGGCTGGCGTGGAAGGCTTGGGATGGGAGCCATGCGATTAGGCAGAGCAGAGCCTATCATGTGCTTGGTTCGCTTCTGGAGGCGACTGCCGCTGCTGGCAGAGGTGGAGGAGGTGTAGGCTGTGGAGATGGTGGCAATGCCACTGTCAATGGACCCGTCATCCCCAAGCCCCAGCTCTTTGGTCCTGACCAGCAGGCTCTGGGTCATGAATGGGTGGTCCAGTACTGCAGAGAGGCTGGGCCGCTGGGCGGGGTCTTTCTGCAGCAGCTGATAAATTAGGTCCTGAGCCTCCAGAGAAACATGGGTAGGCATCTCATAGTCCCCGAGAACCACTTTGGACAAAGTGTGCTTGACTGTGTCTGTGTCAAATGGAGGGCGACCCATCAGGAAAGCATAGAACATGCATCCCAGTGACCAAACATCTGATTCCAGCCCGTGGGCGCTGCGAGTGGCCACCTCTGGGGAGATGTAGTTCGGTGTGCCACACATGGTGAAGTGCTTTTCATTTGGGAGTTTGAGCTGAGTGGCCAGGCCAAAGTCTGCTATCTTAATGTTCATGTTGCTGGTCAGCAGAAGATTGGACAAAGTCAGGTCTCTGTGCAAGATCCCATGAGTATGTAAATAAAGCATCCCTTTCACTGTTTGGTCCATGAAATGTCTCGCTGTGGGGCGAAAATAAAGTTGTTGTTGTTGGGGCTTTTTTTTTTTTGTTTTTTTTTACAGTAGTAGCAACTCACAAAGCTGACAACACAACTCATATTTAGGCTTCTAAACAAAAACACATGTGCCTGACCTTCATCTTCAGAGAAAGGCATCTTTCGCTCTTTGAGGTACCGACTCATCTCTCCATTGTGGCACATCTCCAACACTAAATACACATAGTTGCTGTCCTCAAAGTAGTTGTAAAGCTTTTACAAAAACAAAAGACATAACAATATGATTCATTTACCATCGTCTCAAAATATGGAAACATTGAGAAAGAACAAAATATAGAATATATCTGACTGGATTTTAAAATGATTGTACTACTGTGGTCCTGAAAGCTGTGTCAGTGGGACCACCACTGCCTGCTTTCCTGGTTAATCTTTAAAGCTGAAGATTAGCCAGACTACTGATTAAGTGAAGTGGAAACAAATCGGTGGAGCGCCTACACAAAGTACTATCAAGGACGCCCTGTATAACCATGACAACAATACAGAAAGCTGATATATGCATCATCAAACACAACAGTCCCACAAAGACACAGGAATCCCTACAGTTACAGCACTGGTGTTAACTTTAACTGTAAATCTCACACTAAGCAAGCATTCACACATTTCAAATTATTAAAGTGCATCACTAAACAGGCGAATCTGTGTGTGATGCAAAAAAACAAAAAACAAAAAAAAACAAAACAGAAAATGTATATTGTATAGATACACTACAGGAGAAGGCATATTTAAATAAACAGCAGGGTTGGTGTTGTGTATCAAGCACTTCATGGCAAGAAATCATCTGTGGCTTGTCAGCGTTACCTCCAGTATGGAAGGATGCTTCAGTCGGCAGTGAATCTCCACCTCGTTCCTCACACGTTGGACCATGCCGGCTTTGTGCATTGCTTTTTTGTCAATCTGCAGATGGGAACAACAGAGATAATTATACACCTGCCACTCATCGGCTCAGCGTGACAAGTTGTACAGTTTGGTTTGATCCTAATAATCAGTTTCCCACCCACAATGGCAACGAAACACTGGGAGCTCATCTGTGGGGCGGGTCAAGAGACCACAAGAACCCCACGGGAGGCAACATATGTCATAACCCAGTAGTTCCAAGTTTACAATTTTACAGCATCACTGATAAAGATGTAGATTATCTCACCGTTTTGATGGCAACCTCCAGACCAGTCTTCACCGATTTGGCCCGGTAAACACACGCAAAGGAGCCCTTCCCGAGCAGAGTGAGGACCTTGAAGTCCTGCGTGCACAAAAAGAAGTTGTACAAACAATGCATCTGCAGGAAAATGTGAGCATGATTTCATTTTTAAATTTAAATCTCATGGGAAGCGAGAGCTTTAAAAGCAAACACCTCGATCCTCGACTCCTGATCATAACAAAAACCTCCTTTCTCATCTCTGCTAGCATGGGAGCCAGCAGTCAGGTTGTTAAAGCCATGGCGAAGAACTTGGTCAAACATCTTTCCCGTAACCTGCGACCTGCTGGATTGTTCTCTACAACCACCAACGACTCCACACGGGAGAAATCCACCCACAACAAACGTTAACTGCCAAACAAGCCACTAACACCTGACGCTGTCATATGGCCAACCAAAACCTTTAATTATCCCGGGTCTCTTCCCGCTAATTAGGACCCACTTGTAGCCGTTTCCAAGCAGCATGACGGGTCCCCAAACTGACGCGACACAACAATGTCTGTCCTGGGGGAGCATGGGTAAGGTTACACACCCGCAGGGACGATGTTGACATTTTCTACTACATTAACTACTACTACCACCACTACTAGTACTACTAAATAATAATAACAATAATAATAAGTAGAAGAAGAACACATTTAGGCAATCGTAAAAAGCGATGTCTTTACGACACTTGAAACAAGCTAAAAACGAAAAACCGGACTATCGCCTCAGTAATTGATGTTAAGCAGTATAATATTTAGCTATGACTAAAGAAAAGTTTAACATATCCCCATTATATTAAGCAAACAGTGTTTTTTTCCTTCTCAGTGCGATATTGTTTAGCTAACTTGTAACTCCAGCCTTTGACTTGACTCGAGAACAAGCCATCAGTCCGAGTGGACGCTAGCTTGTGGGCGTTAGCCCAACAAAAGCACTCACCTCAATTTTATCGCCGATCGAAACACTCATCGTGGCGGCTTTTCGCCTCGCAGACGCGTGCAGGTTTGTAATAATGTTCCCCGATAGGCAGAGTGCATGGATAGCCGCTGCAGGAGTCCTCACACGACGAATAAATGTTGTTCTCGCGTTCCCCTCCAAAACTTTGCCATATCTTCCATTTTGAAAATATCCGCCCGTTACTCCGTGGCCACGTCACACCCCGCGTCACTTGACAACATTAAGGTTTGCCACGCCTCCTCCAAGCGCCCGGTGGCTGCGATGGAGTTACATGAAGCTTCAATGATCTACATTTAATTTAATATCAGTGGTCGTCCAGACACAGGAACTGCATATATGGAATCAGCTACTACTTTTAAAATTATAAATTTAAATGATAAATGTATTATTAAAGAAAATGTTATCTAATCGTGAATTAATCCAGTAACTTTCTTTTAATTTTTTAAATCAGCTTTAATCACAGGACTCGACCTCTCTTGTTTGTCTTGGTTTGCTGACAAAGAAAGTTTGTTTTAAAACAAAAATGGAGAACCATAATGTGCAGTAAAGCAGCGGTCCCCAACCCCCGTGCCTCGGACCGGTACCGGTCCGTGAGTCGTTTGGTACCGGGCCGCGAGAGTTGAGGCTCAGGTGTGAAATGTATGGTTTTCAAGGTTTTTATCAGTTTTCAGCGTTATTTTGTTATCGTTTTTATCGTTAACTCGGTTTTCCTGGGTCTTTTCACGTGTGTTATGAATAAATCTTCTTTTTTTCGGTACCAGTACTAGTTTTATTTTGTTGTATTTATCCGCGACACCTTAAAGGCCGGTCCGTGAAAATATTGTCGGGCATAAACCGGTCCGTGGCGCAAAAAAGGTTGGAGACCGCTGCAGTAAAGGCAAAACATTCCTCACAGTAAGAAGATCCTGGGTTTAAACTAACCTGAGGTACTTTCTCCCTGGACTCATGTTCACTCTGCGGGATCTGGTGTCTTAGGCCATCTATAAACATTACAGGTTAACACATCTTTAAGAGTAAATGACTGCTACAAATGACTTTCAATATATATATTGAAACTTTCCATATCACATCTGAAAACATAAGTACAGCACAGATGGCCATTTTCTTCTGAAAATCAATCATTTCACACGTACAAATTTGTCTTGCAGACAAATGCGTTTATTTTTTCCCCCACCTTCAATTAAATATGGAAAAATGCAAGAAAAAAAAAAGGAAATAGGCAACCAATCACTAAAGGAAACTTGGTATATGAGCATTTCCATTGTAACACTAGAATGTGTTCTCTATGTACATGTCTATGCTGGCTGCTTTTGTTTACTAAAATAATATTTACAGTTTGTAGACACGGACATATCTCTTCGAACTCATTGAATACAAATATAATTTGTATTATTGTATACTAACTAAAAGGTTTGCACTAGCAGTGACATGGACAGCACTGTCTATTTCTCTTATGGGTGATATTGGACACTTAAGAGACACGTGGAATGCAAAACACAAAGCGTACCTTCCTGTGAGATACGAAGGAATCGGTTTTACGACAGACTCATATTTTCATCTATTGTGGCATTCTTTAATTTATTTAGTATGGCAAACCTTTGAGAGACTAAAGCACACCAGTGTCACACGTAAGGATGAAAACAAAAAACCTCAAATGGTAAAATCCAATGGGAGAGGACACAAAAAACAGATCCACATAAGTGGTTGATGAGGACTGAGAAATGTTCCCAGGTGTTGATTTTTCTGCGTCTGTCTAGATGCCGTGTGACGGTAAACGCACTGATGGTTGCGGAGTCTGCGCGTCGGACACAGATCTCAGTCCACCTCCATCTCTTTTGTGCCCGGCTTCGTCTGCTGGCTCCCCTTTGCTTCCCTCTTTCCTTCCGCTCCTCCCTGCTTAGCCGTCGGGCCGTTGTGAGCTCCGCTGGTTTGGTCGTTCACCTCGGGGGCCTCCTCCACTGTGGGCTTTGGCCTGTTGATCACTGGATTACATATATCCTCCAGCTCCTGGAGAAGAAGCAAGCAGGTTTTCCAAAGGAGAATCAGAAGATGTCATTCTCACTAAAGGAAGAAGATGATTAGATCTTAAAAAGCAGGTCACACACCTGGATTTTAGCGATCATATCTGCTACTTTGACAACTGGGTCTTGAGTTAAAGCAAGTTTGCTCTGCGCATTCATCTTGCTGTTCATCCAACCCATGCTTTCAGTCACACACTTCTCCACAGTGCTCATTTCCTCTGCACTCAAATGAAGGAATCGCTCGTCCTGGGAAAGAGTTTTTGACGAAGAAAACCTTTAGCAGGTCTAAAATGTATCTCTTTTAAACAAAGTCATCCTATTATATTTTTCCCATAACAAAATACACTTTAAACTATATAAGCTAAAATATGAAAATAATTTAAACACTTAGAATACAAGATCAAGGATATAAACGTAGTAAGACACCATCAACATATTCTCTCAGTAAAATATAAAAATAAATGGTTATTTTGTCACATACCTCAAGTATCAGTTACAGACTGTATTTCTTATAAGTGTCAAGTCATCTATGTGTACATGTCTTATCACGCTTCCTGTTCGCATAACACAGTATTTGTAAAGCACCGCACAAAACACGCAGTTCCAAACACAAATCCTACTTCTGTCTTTTTCCTGTAAAGGAGTAATCGAAGAACATCACAGTCAGAAGAGGGCTTACCTTCTGTTTGTAGGAATCTACAAACTTCATGTAGAGTTGCAGTTTCTTTCCCAGTTCCTCAAATGCTCTCGGCCTGTCCTCATGCTCCCTGTGCCGGTCCTGAATGGGCTGGCCCAACCTCTGGAGAATAATAAAATTCGCGTTGACATTGAAAGCTACAACCACTTTAAAATATTCTTACATCTTTACTCTTTATTCAACTTAACTTTTATAAAGTTCCAAATCACAGCATAAATTACAATCTATAAGATTATATAATGAATGAATGAAACATGAACATAAAGCAATAATTTTGGGTAAAGTGCCACTGAGATTTATAAAATCAAAGGTTTATTTAAGCAAGTAATCATTAAGAAAAATATGCGTGCTAAGTAGTAGCTGTGGCTCAGGAGATATAGCAGGTCATCTACTAATCATAAGGCTGGTGGTTGTATGAATGGGTGAATGAGACATGTTGTATGAGCGAGTGCTCAAGCAGAGTAGCAAAGCGCTATATTAGAACCGGTTTATTTACTTATGTAACAAAATGGAAAATTTACATCGAATCAAATTACTAAAAGTTAGCATTTGGGGCATAAATATTTTTTTATATGCAGTAGTCTGCAAAATCTTTCTTGTAATAAATGTAAACATACCATAAGTGCATCTAGCTTCTCCTCATAGACTTGTTTGGGTTGGTCTTCTCCATCCTCATAGAGCCACTTCTCTGTGTCCTCCAGCATCAGCGTCAGCCGGTTGCTGTCCTGTTATTAACAAACATGAAATGTTTATACAGATCAGTTCTTCATACATCGTCTCAGATATAATAGTCGTTTACTGCAACATGGGGGCCGCTATTATAGATGCAAAAAGTACTACTTACCCCCTCAGTGATGTACTTTTCATAAATCCCACAAAGTTTGTCCCGCAGATCATACACATACTCCTCCACAGCATTTTTTGCATCGTTCAGCTCTTTCACCAGTTTGTCCTGGATAATCATCTGACGCTATGATGAAAAAAATAAAATGAATGAATAAAAAAAAAAAAATTACGGATGTTTCAACCAAGGCGATATTACAGTATGACATTTCTGAATAAAACCTGTGCTTGTCCTGATTTTCTGTCATAAATATATTACAACAGTAGATGTTCATACATAGATATAAAATTCCTTGTATCAGAGCATGACTCGGCTTTTTCCAAAGACCACCTGCAACACTCACCTCATACTCCACAAAGTTAGAAAGGACGTCACTGTCAAGCTGTCGAATGTTGTTGATCACAATGGGAAGATCGATACTCTTCACCTTGACTTTGGGCTTGCTTCCTCCTGCTGCTGGGTCCTGCTTCTCACCAGCTGCTCCCTCCTAAATTTGGAAACCAGAGAACACAATGAGGCCTTTTTGGATTTCCAAACATGGGGCACCTTGCCAAAATAATCATCTATTTTTTTTAAACTAATTAATACTGCATGAGTCCATCTAATTGTAGCACAGATGCATCAATGAGCAGCGCTGACATGAATTCAGCAGCTTGCATGCAGAATCTGTGACAATACATGAATTACTTAATACTTAATTTAATTGAAAGCATGTCTCAACAATATCAGTATCAGGGTTCTGCTTGTCTTATTATCAATACAGTCTGATATGAGCAAGAACAAACAAGAAAAACATGCAGTTTTAAAGCATCTTTAAATCGCAGCCTGACTAACCTTACTGCTGGAACTGGCATCCTCATTCTGCGGCTCCCCTTGGGTTTGGCCTTCCTGATCCACCTGCATTTTGATCTGAGACACATACATAATTATTTTAACGAAGATTTAAGTCAGGTGTCACAGCATTAGATATTTTTCATTGCATATAAAAGATCAATTAATGAGTGTATCTTTCAAAAAACTACAAAAAAGCTGATTTTTAAGTGGCAGAAATCCACTGATAAAAATAAGGAACATAAATTTTATGTGAATAGTACCCATTCTATCCAATAGCTGTTGTGCTTTAACTCTGTACGGCACAAAGAAACCGACCAGCTGACATCTGTGGCATCACAAGAGTGACTGTGGCAACAATAATCCTACCTGCTCCTCTGCTCTGCTCTCATTCTGCACCACTGGCTCTGTATCAGTTTGCATGTCCTCGCCCTCTCCTTTCTGCTTCTCAATCAGAGAAGCGCCGGACACGCTGAAGATGCCGTGGATGTTGACGCGCACTTTGACTTTCACTTTAGAGCTGTCACCATCTGGCTGGGGAACCACATTCTGTACTGAAAAAAAGCCTGGAAGCAGATGGAAAGAAAAGGAGCGGCTTCTTTAATAGGACCTCAACATGTTCTTGTGACAGGAAACTGGCAGTTGTATAGAAAAAAAAATGATATCCCACTTGAGAAAACACACCCACCCACCACATGGTGATACACATACAGTACAGATAATTATGATGTTCGGCTGAGTCACACGAGAACCTGCTTCCCTTACTCCTAATTGCCATCCAATTTGTTGGGCCAGCTACTTAGCGCACCTACATTAGCCGCCTCTTTCTGCATACTTGTGCAGCTGGTTAAAGGAACCTGATACATGCATACATGCAATGTCTATGTAAAACCAAGTAAGGACTGATCACTTTGATGCTAATAGAGCAGAATTAGCACCATTACCTATCCTGTGGTCTGAGTAGGGCAGTTCTTGAGGGTTGCTGTAAAAGGCTTCAAGGTCGAAGGGTTCCCTCTTGTGGAAGGTAATCACTTTGGAAAAAGGAGCAGCATGATTCTTACTGAACACCTCGCACTCTCTGTAGCACAAATTAGCCAAAAAAAGCAAAGTCAGGCAATGGAAAGTAATCACAGTCAGCAGATACTGTGTCCTAGAGCTGACTTGCCTATTTGGAGGAGCATAAAGCAGTAAGTATACATACAGTGGCCTCCATAATGTTTGAGACAAAGGCACAGTTTTTGTGTTTTGTACACCACCACAGTGGATTGTAAATCAGTCAATATGTGATTGAAGTGCAGGCTTTAAGTTTTTAGTACTGAAAAAGGTCACTAGATTAATGCCCATATAATCAACTCTTATCTAGACCTCTTAGGTATTTATTATATTTTCGATTTACAGTACTGTGCAAAAGTCTTGAGCCACCCCTCATGTTTTTAAAAGTGGTCTTAAGCAATAGTTCTTCAGGCTTTCTGAAGGTCTTTCAAAGTTCTTCTTTGGACACTGGCTGCATTTTCATTTTCAGTTCAGTCACTGACAATTTTCAGAATGTTTTTATTTACTGAACCAGTTACACTGACCTATGAATCACTCTAGCATGAAAACACCACCTAACTCAGGTGACGAATCGATGTTGTATCTACACATAACAGACAGCTTAGCAAAGAACCTGTTTTAAATTGTATTTTTAGGCACTTTGTTACCATCAGAATGGTGTGCAGGGTGTCCTTAAAAAAATCTGAGAAAAAAGTGACAAGTGGAGCGCAGGAGAAAAAGGTGAAAGGCCTAAAAACCATCTACCGAAAAAGAAAAGTCATGTCCTTTCCAAGTCCCCTCATCTTTACTGAAATGAACTAAACTGCTGAACCTATTTCCATTTTTTCTTACAAAATATAAAGAATTGAAAGTTAAAGATTGAATTGAAAGCGGTTCAAGATTTTTGCACAGTACTGTAGGTTAGGACTACCATATAAACAGGGTAGAAATACATATATTTATGTATACATAAACCAGTTTTTGTCCTCCAGACACATAATCACAAAAAACACTGTCTCTTGTAGAGTGGTGCTATCTTTACCCCAATCCATCCTCTGTGGGTGATTTCCAGCGCATAGTGATCGGGAAAGGAACCACGTCGGTGATAGAGAATTCCCGAACCTTAAATGCTGGTGACAAAATTGCGCACTACACAGACACATACGCACAAGCAAAACCACAAAGACGAACACATATTTACTCCATTTTATCACTACTATTTTTTTAATATTACATTGGAAAGAAATACTGGGTGTTAATATCCGAGGATCTTCCAACCTGAAGTGCACAGCCTCTTGCTACAGCTTCGTCTGCATTGAGTGTGGTGCTGACGTCTTTGCAGAAGAACTTGGCGATCCTCTCTTTGATAGCCGGGATCCTTGTGGCTCCTCCAACTATCTCCACTGCACAGATATCATCCCGACTCAACTCTGCCAGACAAAACATACACATTCCTGAGCAGATTCTTCCTTTGTGTAACATTAATATCAATTAATTAATAACTCTAAGGGGCGTACTTGATTGTTCAAGGGCCGATTTCAATGGAATCTCAACTCTCATGAGATACTGAGCACACATCTCTTCAAAGTGTAACCTGGAGGATTTAAACATTGGAAAAAAACAATTTAGATAGCCACATTAAGTGTGCTTATTGAGATGAAAAAAAACAAAACAAATAGGTTTTTACCTGTTCATCCTGCTGGAAACATCAATGTCATTCATGAAGCACTCTATGTTTAGAGGCAGGTCGGAGGAGTTGGCACTCATGAGCTTCTTCAGTTTCTCGCACTCCTGGTATAGCCGCAGCACAGCCCTCGGGTTGTCCCTCACGTTGAGCTTGTACTTGCCCTTAAACTCCTCGCAGAAGTAATCTACCAATGCCTCATCAAAATTACGCCCTCCAAGGTATGGATCAAATGCTGTGGCAAGAACCTGACGCACCAGATTGATACTGAGTTTAGAATTTAAGAACAAAAGAGCAGATGCAGCTGGAGGACGAGAAGGAAGGCAAAAGGCTAACCTTGAGTTTGCCTTTGTGGAAGGCAGTGATAGACACCTGGAATGACGAATGCCCCATGTCCACAAATACCACGTTTCTCGGCCTCTCTTCTGGTGTAGGAAGGTCTTGCTTGTAGATCCCATAAGCCAAAGCCACTGTTCATAGACAAGACATTTATTTTCAACCCTTACGTTCCATGTTTGACCATGGCCACTTCATAAAGTTACTAATGTATCCAAGAACACCGACCTGCAGTGGTGTCATTAATTAGCCGCAAGCAATTCAGCCCTGCAATCTGAGTTGCATCGAACACCGACCGCCTTTCAGCATCTGTGAAAAAACTTGGGACCTGTAAAGCAGAGCACAAATCTTAATGTTCTCCTCAACACCGCGTTCTGAATTACACCGACAAGTCTTGTGCACCGTTTTCATCACTCACAGAGATGACACAATCCACCACCGGCTTCTTCAGGGCGCTCTCTGACGTCTCCTTCAGCTTAGTGAGCAGCATCCCCGTGATCTGCTCAACTGTGAACACTTTATCCTCGTCCAAGTAACGCACCTAGGAACACTCAAGCATTTAGGGAGACCCGAAGCAAATTAAAAACCAAAAGGGTGAAGGTGATCAGTTGCTTGGAAGTTGATGGAAAAAGCAAAGATGGGAAAAAAAAAAAAAGGGAAGTGGTGAAAAAGATGTAAAGTACTTTACCTTAATTCCAGTGGTTCCATTGGCCAGCTTATGCAAGCTGTAAGGCAGTTTAGGTCTTTCTGCTTGGATAAATGGGTCATCGAATGCTCTGCCATGGAACTTTTTGAAGCCATGGACTGTATTTTTGAAGTTTGTTATAATCTGAAAGAAAGGAAATACTTAGCAAAGATTAAAAAAGACAACTGTTTGGAGATGTAATGTGTCTGCCAAAAATAACATTTCATGGATGATCTTACTTGACTTTTGGCTGCATTTCCAATCATGCGATTTTTGGAGGCCAAAGACACACAGGCCCTTAATGGGAAACAAACAGAAGTAATCCTGTTAACAGATGTGGCGGACGAAGAAGAACTGCAATTTCGATGGCTGCCAACTGAAATGTTGAGCATTGCCATGGGGGATAGTTCACAGGGGAGAGTGTCTGAACAAGAACTACAAACTAGGGCAGTGAGACATAGCAGATCACCTTGAAAATTAAGCTTTTTCTATCCAAAATAAAGAGAGAGAAAAAACAGGAAAATCGTTGTGTTTAATGACAAAGACCAACGCTTCTCCTCACACAAGCATTCATTTCACATTGGCTAGCAGTGACAAGTCACTCCCTAGCTTCACCTTGCCACAGAAAAATATCCTCATGCACTTAAAGGTGCAATGCTCCTCTCAGTCTCCTTTCCACGGATGCTGCAGCAAATTCAGTTTACAGAAACGGAGACCCACTTGGAGATGATTTGTTTCAGTCCGCCAAGTTGATTCCTTACATTCACCCTGGGATTTAATCCTCTGTCACTTCTGATCAAGCACTTGCATGCGTTAAAGATGCAGTTTGTAGACGGGCCTTAACTGACGCATTATCGTTATACCATGTCAAAACCTATTTGTTATCCTTTGATGTCTGTACAGTATGCAAACACTTTAAAAACGCATATTAAACAAAATAACATGTACAAGTAGGTTAACTGAGTCAGCTTGTCGTGCACTGCGCAGCTCGGTGGTGATAGCCAGGAGACATCTCAACTACCTACAAAAATAAACTGTTATTTAAAAAAGACCTATAATAACCTGCTGTGACGGGAAATGAACTAAGGCCGCATCACTACCGCCGCCACCATCCCTGCTGCCTTCCTGTGCGTCACACCGCTCAGTCAGTGCGCCTCCAGTTGCAAACATTGCGTAACAAACTCACAGGCAGACCACACTTACACGGCGATGATGTCTGTCAATATTTCGGCTATACTTACGGCGTGCATCTGTCACTGTATTCATTGGCAATGGTTTCAATGCCACCGCTCCTGGCCACAGCGATGTAACAATTTTGGAAACCCACATCAATGCCTACCACTGACATATTGAGCGCTCTTAAATTCACCCAAGTTATCCTCCGCAAACGACCGCACTCACACCTAGGAGGAAGGGGGAAAAATAACACACAATGGCGGTCTGTTCCTAATTTTAAATTTATTTAAGCGTGTCGTCCGCTCTGAAAATATACGACACGGCTAGCCGAGCGTGCACTAACTGAATTACTAGCTGTTATGTAAGTAAAGCTGTTTATAGCAAACTCATTCAGTGTAATCCCAGAGAGCAATGATGTCCAGAGCGGATTCTCCCACTCCCAGGCAGCCCTAACATCACCCAGCGGCTCCGACTGACTGTATCTCCTCGGACCCGCCCACGTACGCCTGTGATTGGCTGCGTCACACCCAATGTCCTTACGTGATTGGTGCGACAACCAATCGATAACAGAAAAATCTAGAACCACCTGGAAAAGGGGACCATTGAGTACGTAATCGGCACGGGCCTGACGTAAATTTTACCCTAAATTTAACCTGCAGGTTCAGTTTCCACCTTCACATCTCACGTGCCTCAAAATCAATACGCATACAACTATAATATCTATGACTTTAACATTACTGATAGCTATCTCATCATATCTGATGAGATAGTGGTACATATCATTCAAGTAAGCGCTACCTGAAAGCATTGTTTGCGAGAGGTAAAGCTTAGAGTGCCCTAAGACGATATATTGCTTATACATACAAGTTTATTAAGTCTGTACAGTAATATTTACTGTTATTGCAAACATTTGTTTATAGCGACATATGACCCTGCTGTTTACGTGTCTTATCTCCATGGAAATGACAACAGAGGGTTGCACTGCGCGTAATCACATTGAATTATATTCATTTCATTCATTGGTTTTATTTCAATGCGTTTTATCTGTTTATGTTTACTTCTTTGTTTAAACAAAATATGATATACATAACTTTTCTGGCTAAGTTGTTTAGGTACCTACCATAAGATAAAATGTTCCAGATAAGAATCCTAATAAATAAATGTATATATTAATTATATTATTGGATTAAGGAATCGTTAAGTTAGGTAAGCGTGTCACTCAAACGGCAATTTCCAGTAAAGATAGAATCACACATAACAGCCTTATGCCAACCGGTGCATAGTAATAAAGACATGATTTTATATCAGTAGAAAGAAAACAAAAATTAGTTTTAGGGGGTGTTTTATATTATTATGCTTTACCCAATATATTATATTATTTTAATGTTTTTAAACTTTGACGACAGCTTATTCAGATTTCCGCAAGTTGTTAGCAAAGCAACACAATAATGGAAAATTGCTGTCATATTGTTCTATCTATCTATCTATCTATCTATCTATCTATCTATCTATTTCCAAAATAAATGGTTAATTTTGTGTGTGTGTGGGGGGGGGGTCATAGTGTTTAAAGTCATGGTATTAAATGGCACAACAAAACAAAAATGCACACATTCTTTAAATTCTAAGGTTTTACATATAATAACATAATTAAAATATTTATTATAATAATAATAAAATCAGGTCCTTAGCCAGTTTTACAAGTACGTAAATGCAACCTGAGATGAACAGCAGCACATGACATCGAACACCTTGTTATTATTTATTTAACACTATATTCATAAAAGATAAAATATAATAATATAGCAGACTCTTAAAATGATAAAGACTAAACTAAAATGAGAATAGAGAGATTTTTTTTTAAAGAAACTGTAATACCTTTCTTTTTGATTTGATCCAAATGCCTTCAGTTTTTTTTAGGGCAAACCCATAACACGTCACTGCTGAGTGTCTCATTCGATTTCAGCTTTATTTGAACACTTGTTCTTATTTCCCTGTTTTCTTGTTGAGGACGTGAATGTTTACTCATATTCGGACTCAGCCCGGGGCGCCCCTTGCCAGAACAGGAAGTGATAGTTTAACAGGCTGTGCTAGCCAGCTAGTTCAAGTCAAATAGGTTAGCTTGCCTTTTAACACATTGTTTACGATGGGACTGTTCGGGAAATCACAGGAGAAGCCAGCAGCTGATTTGGTAAGTACTGACTGATGGTGACCAGAACCTGTCTTTAAGAGCTGTGTGGACAAAAAGAAAAGAAAGACAGTGGCTCTAGCTATCCTTGCTAACGTTAGCTGTCACACAGCTAGGGCTTGTCCGTCCTGTATGTTGATACTTCAGGCTGATAATTAAGTAGTCAACAGCACTCTAGTTGAAAAAAAACAAAACAACAACAACAACAAGTTTGACATTAGCTTACATAGTTTTTTTTTTTTACACTATTCAAGATCACACGCTTGTATACGGTGTCCATTAGCCGATTTATGCTTTCTATAATAGTGTGCCTGTTAGCATACATGCTAATATAAGTCTTCACTGTAAACAAACCATGGCTGTCCTCACTTTAGCCAACCTTATGAGCCATTACATATTAGCAGCTGTACATGGCGTCGTTGTATTGCGACACCCGTGTTAAAACGAATATTACATGTACATCCACCTGTAGCTGGCCTAGAAACAGAGACTGTGTCATGTTTTAATAAGATAATGTGCTCTTTCAGGTTAAGGAGTGGAATCATAAAATCAGGAAGGAAATGAGAGTGGTGGACAGACAAATTCGAGGTAAGACTACAGCCAGAGTTTGACACTTCCAGGACTGTTTACATTCAGTTTATATCACTTTCACCTAAATATCTGATAACCAAACTGAGTTATAAATCTAGTGTAAGTACAATGTATTTGAATTGTCTGATAATTGCTGTCATTTAATTATTCATCTGGAAGGTGTAAAATAATCATTTGACTCAGTAAGTCATAAAGATGCCAAATTAGCTTTTTGTAAATGTAATAAATATAATCAAAGACCTGATAAATTGTGTGTTGTCTGTGTAATGAAATTGACATATATTTTGGTTTCAGATATTCAAAGAGAAGAAGAAAAAGTTAAACGATCCATCAAAGACGCTGCCAAAAAGGGACAGAAAGATGTGTGCGTGGTGCTTGCGAAGGAGGTGATTCAGTCCAAACGAGCTGTCACAAAACTTCACGCTTCCAAAGCACAGATGAACTCTGTAGTTCTCAGCATGAAGAATCAGCTTGGTGAGTGTGGCAGAGCACAAGATGGGGAGGAGGGTGTACTTAGTTTGTCACTTAGAGCAGGTTTTCTAACGACATTGTGATTATCAATGCTCTGCTCTGTCACTGAGGAAATCTGTTTTGCGTGTTTGCAGCTGTAGCGCGTGTTGCTGGAGCAATGCAGAAGAGCACAGACGTCATGAAAGCCATGCACAATCTAGTCAAAATCCCAGAGATCCAGGCCACCATGAGGGAGCTGTCGAAGGAGATGACGAAGGTCACTGTTTACCATGATATTATTGTTACATGATTGTTACGCTGTGTCACTGATGTTGTCTGATATTTTAATTCTGTTTATTTTGCTTTGTTGAATTTGAGATATTATTTTAGTTACAGTTGTGTTAAATGTTTGACCAATTTAATTGTTGTGCCAAAGAAATTTTACAACTTTTCATAGAAAAGCTAAAACTTGGCATATTTACCTTTCAGGCTGGTATCATTGAGGAAATGATGGAAGATACTTTTGAGAGCATGGAAGACGGAGAGGAGATGGAGGAAGCAGCGGAGGAGGAAGTCGACAGGATCCTCTTTGATATCACAGCAGGTGACCAAAATGAAATCACAGCTCAAAGTCACATTTTTGTTTTTGTTTGTTTTGGGGGGTTTTAGGGAGTTTAAGTCTGAACCACAGATCAGCTATAAAGTCAAAACACTGAAAACGCTGGTTCTGCTTTCTCTTGTCAGGTGCCCTTGGCAAAGCACCGAACAAAGTCACAGATGCCCTGCCTGAAATGGAGCCCGCTGGAGCCACTGCGGCTTCAGATGAAGAGTCAGAGGAGGACATTGAAGAGATGCAGTCAAGATTGGCAGCCCTGAGGAGCTAAGGTGAACTGCCGCTGTGCTGCCTGTCGAAGTCAGATGGCTCACTCCGTGAAGGACAGAGATGATTCTGGTGCAGAGGTTACAGTTTCGAGTATCCTCATCGCTTCTTGTTATAAATTCACATAATCATTTGGGGTTAACATTGTGCTACGACAGTCAATTTTTCGATAGTCATCTGGTTTACTCAGCCAGAAGAAAATACGTTTTTGCTTTTTGTGTATAATTATCAAGGGTAAACCCTGGGTAAGTCTTTATTATCCAAAGTCAAGCAGAAGGGTAAGAAGGTGTACATATTGTAAGTAAGAAAAGCCTGCTGTGCCTACAGTGCTTCATCATACTCTTCTTCTTCTGTCCAAAGTTATTATAGACTGGTTGTGGAAGCATGTTGATGACAAGTCACATCAGAAATGGCCATTCAGCTGTAGTTTTAATCACTTGGGATCAAATTGTTATTATTTTGGTTGTTCCGTTTACCTGCAGTTAACCTACAAAATCCGAAACACTAGAGTTGGTGGATGGGGTTCACTTTTTGTTTTCTGTACAGTCCAGTCAAAATGTGTCTGTTCTTTCTGTGGCTATACACGTTACACTGATCGGAAACTCCACGCATACTACTTTACTTTTTTTTTTTTTTTCCCTCCCTCCTAAACAGGAACAAGCAGAGGAAATAAGTTGGTTGTTCAAGACGTATGTACTGTGGACGTACTGTGTGTATATTTTTTCTATGTCATTGGAGAAAAAAATTAATTAACTTTTAAGAATAAAGCTGACAGTTACCAGTAACTTGTCTCTGCCTGTTTCTGCTTGCAGCATTGATCACGCTAACCTTTCTTTTTTTGTGTGTTGTTTTTTTAACATCTCAGGTCTCTTCTTGTTATAGTAGGCCTTTTGGGATATGTGAATCAGCCAATCAGCGGGTCAGAAAAAGTAGTGCACACAGTCGGTTTAATGCTGGCAGATAAAATGGCTCAACCGGCACACAAAAAAAATAGCCTATATAAACAATAAAGACCTTAATGAGACTACTCCAAAGACAACGGTCTATCTAATTAAATGCAGGAGCTATGAGTCAAACTATAATAAACTAATGCCTTCTTCTTCTTCTTTTTTTTTAAAGGAGCAGAATTTTAATTTTTAGGAAGGGTTCATTTTCAGTTCACCCCATTTCAAACCGGCTTTTTCTTTTTTTGTTTGTTTTTGGGTTTTTTTTGGTCCATTTTGTTAAAATGGACAAAAGGGTCAAGTTTCTGCCAGCCACGGCCCTCCCTTGGCAGCTTTTGTTGGACTGTAACAAAACCTCGCCTGTGTGCTCTGGCTGCAGTTTGTGTGTGAAAGGCTAGACAAAGCCGAGGTACTGTTGCTCTGGTAATGCAGGTGTTCTCAGGTTTGGGACCAGGGAATGAGAATTTCGAGGATAGGCAATGTCCCTGTCCTTGAAATCACTTTTTAGTTTTTATGAGGTCATTTTAATAAGGTTTGACCTTCAGTTGTAAATGTCAACTGTGAGCAAGATTACAGTCGGTACAATCTGAAATATTTGGACTCTTGCTCATTGTTTTAGGCCACACTAGCTACTCTGCATCTTCCTCAAATTCCCCAGTGTCACCTGATTTGTGGTCATTTGATTAATTGTAAAAATTCCCTTTAAAAATGTTACACCATAGAATAGTAGTAACATCAGGACCCTGCATCCTGAAGTGGGCCTGTGTGTAGTTTAAAGAGCATGACGTGTTAATGGGTAACAGTTGAAAACACCATGTTCTCTTACAGTTGTTTAATACATTTCTTTAATCTTTTCTTTCAAGAGTGTTCAGACTAAAACATTTGTTCCTATCTGCAGCTCTGAGGCAGTGTGATGGATAATACTCTCTACTATTCGGACATAAACAAAGCAAGCAATCAAGAAGTTTACTTGTAGATAAATCGCTAATTAAAATGTTTTCGTTGCAGTAATGCATGTGTGTGTGTACCTTCATTTAAATAACCACAAAAGTATTCATTCAAACACATATCGGCCACGTAGTATTACCGTATTATTCCAAGTAGGAGGTAGTTTCTGGATCTTTGAGCTTTACGGGGATGTGGTTGCAGTATTAAAAGGTAAATTTGAAAGGGATTACAGAATACAAACGCTTAAAAGGAGCACGGAGAGGGGGAACAGGAGATATTTGTCTCCTTTGCAACCCTGCATAAAATCGACACATCCGCACACCCTTGTGGGCTTGAGGACTCACGCTCCGGCATGTTGTGTGTCTACTGTCTGTGCAATGCAACACTGCCATCTATGGATAAGAGCTGTAGGCCGCTCACTGTTTATCCCGCATCACGTTGCCGCCTGTGTGCGTCCACACGCAGCCGCCTGGACGCGCCTGTCATCTGGAGGAAACTCCTCCCTGCAGACAGCGCGTCCTGTCGCCTTCCCAGCGCAATGGTCTCCTGGATCATCTCTAGACTTGTGGTGTAAGTCCCCTTTTTTAAATTAATTTAAAACATTCTCTGTCATAGAGGGATATGAACAGATCGCATCGCCTGATTGTTGCAGGTGGCAAATCGAGACGCACATTAACGGTGGAGAAGCTGCGCGCTTTACAAGCCCCCGCATTTCTGCCTGACAGCCTTTTTAATCAGAATCAGACGTCAACATAGAGAGCAAGTGTCGTGCTGTTCATTTCTGACTGAAAGCAGCCCGGGTTTGATGGGATTGTACTTTGTCGTTTCAGCCGGAATGAGCCCCGGGCCTGTATAGACCTACTGTATTTCTTAACTGGCTGGCAGCGCGCAGCAGTCTGCCACTCTTTGTTTTTATCAAGTGATTTATTTTTTGTTCTAGACAAAGAGATGACGTTATTGAGTGAATAATGTATTATCGTCATACGAGATGATAAAAATGAGTCAGATCCTGAAATCTGGGGGCTTCTTTCATAGCCAGAAGCCCTAAATGTCACTGAGTGGCGAGGTGTCTGAAGAACAGGAGCGGTCTTTGAGTGGACCAATATTGAGTGTGGATGTCCCACATTGGAAAAAAACAAAAGGGATGGGTCAGCCTTCTCAGGTTACAATGCAAGAGCATTTCATGTTATAAGAGTGGATGCATATACCCCCATGTTTTTATATCAATAGCTGCCTGTTTCCTATTATTATTAGTGTAGGTTATGGCTATTTTTTGCCTGCACAAACTATGAATCAGCACCATTGCTGACTGTGTAAAGTAACAGCAGGCTCTAACCTCGAAATAGGGAAGCAATTACATTTCGATAACGAGATTTTGTTACACTGATTGGACCGCCAGCGCTTTGGCAGCTCAAAACCTGGTTATGCAGATTCGTTTTTGGATCGGTGGCCAACAGAAAGGTTTTAGCCGCGTCGATATTTTAAGCGTCCTTGTGTTTCTGAACTCCGAGTTAGCCGGCCAGGCCCGAGCAACATGATGTGGGTCAGTAATTTGATCAGGTCGCACTTACGCAGCTGTTGCTGTTGCTTGGTTGTAGCACTTTCACAGAGTCCACGTCTCTGTCCGGACACCCAGCAGCACAGGTGCTTGCATAAGAGGAGGAATTTAAAGAAAAAAGACAACATATGTGAACTAATTTTACCTGAAATGACTTGACTTTATCTGTCAGCTGCCAAGCCCGTATTAGCCATGAGTAATACTTAGGCTTTACAGTTTCTGATTGACCTCATCTTTCCTGGAAACCTGTAAATGTCTACAAGAGGTCCAAAGATTCAAAACAAAATGTACATACAAATGCTTAAGAAGAAAGAATTATTCCCAAATGTCTATATATGGATTGCTTTAATGCACAGCATACACTGCTGTGGAGAAGTCTTTAGTCACCCCTCATAATTTGCTAGGAAAATGGGAAATAGGTGCAGTGATTTATTAAAACATGTAAATACACATGGAAATAGAGTATAGAGGAAAAAAAACAGGCTGTGCAATAAAAATCTGATGCGATCACTTTTATTCTTTAATGCCTCAACTCTCACAGATGAGTTTTCTTGTTGTTTCTTTAAGTAGTCTTCAGGAATAGTTCTCCAAGCTTATGAAGGACATTCAAAGCTTGTCTTTGGATGTTGCCTGCATTTTGTTGTGTTTTCTATCAAATGTCTTTTGTTCTCTGCTTGTCAGTTTTCCTCAAATTTTTTAAGGACACGCTGCACACCATGCTGAGAAATTACAAAGTTTCAGCTACTGGCTCTTTAGGAATCATCTTGTTGGTCCAAAAATACTATTTTATGCCTGTCAAACTATGTTTTTATGGGAACCTGACAGCAACAAAGTGCCTAAAGGTATAAAATTACTTCTTCACTAAGTTGTCAGTTATGTGTAGTCACAACACTGGTTCATCCCTTGGGTTAGGTGCTCAAAGGATTCACAGGTAGTCATAGGAACCAATAGTTCCTGCAGTACAAAGACTGTACAGCATATGAGTTAAACAACAGCCAGTGTCCAAAGAAGACATTTGAAAGACTTTCAGAAAGCCTGGAGAATTATTGATGGAGATCAATTTAAAAATTACAAGAAAGTCTGTCACTTTGGAAACAAAACATAGACTTTTTCACAGCAGTTTATTGTTTTTAATCATGTTTTATTGCATTAAACATGTCTTTGCGGCACGTTTTTTTATGTCTGAATATTAATCGGTTTTCTGTCTTTTAGACTCGTCTTTGGTACACTATATCCTGCATACTCTTCTTATAAAGCTGTGAAGTCCAAAGATGTGAAAGAATACGTGAGTAAAATGTTTTTTAGCTTTAAAATAGTAACATCATGATGTATTAGTAAATAGAAGTGTTTTATGTGGATTTGCATTAACAGATTTGACTTTTCTATGACATTGCAGGTGAAATGGATGATGTACTGGATAATATTTGCCCTATTTACATCTGTGGAAGTGTTTACAGACATGTTTCTTTGTTGGTAGGTGACTGCAGATGTTTTGTGTCAATGATCGTACAGAGGCCCTCCGGGGAATATATTTCAACTCTTGTCTTGAGTCTTGTAGGGTTATCATTAACAATCTTTATGGCAGACATAAAAAAAACACAAGTTATTGTGTTTTACTGCTACTCCGTGTTTTCACTGCAGGCTTCCTTTCTACTATGAACTGAAGATAGCCTTTGTGGTGTGGCTGCTATCCCCTTACACTAAAGGTTCCAGTGTGCTATACAGGAAGTTTGTTCATCCCACGCTTTCCTCAAAAGAAAAGGTGAAATCCCTTTCCTTTTTGTTGTTGTATCTTCCTTTATTTCCTCTGGTGCAGTTAAAGGAAAGGCTTAGGGGGCAAAATGTTCAGTCTAGGCTTTAAGCTAACACGCGTGGTTTTGTGTCTAATAGAACTGGAGTTTTGCGACTGCCTCAGGAACAAAAGTGCCTTTGTGCCAATTCACTTTCCCACTTAAGCTTTTAAAAATGTGTCCGCTGGACAGAGGCAAAGACATGTCACAGTCTTCTTCCATTCGTCTTTTCCTTTCCACCTTTTTTTCCCCTCTGTTTGTGTGGCAGGAAATTAATAAATGAGCTTTCTGAAGATCAAAAGCCACAGAATGAAATGATGCAGTCAAGCAACACATGAAACAGCTGTCCAGCAATTACACAATGCCAATGAGATACATCATGTTCATGTGATTCTTTTTTTTTTTTTTTGCTCTTTGTTTAGGACATTGATGAGTATATCTGCCAAGCAAAGGACAAAAGCTATGACACACTGGTGCATTTTGGGAGAAAAGGACTGAACGTTGCAGCCACAGCTGCAGTCATGGCTGCAACAAAGGTAATGCAGACTCTGGACATTTGTTTTGTACTGCACTGGGGTGCTCAGGCATTGTAAATAAGGTGTCAAGCTTGTTGTTTTTGCGGCGGATCACATTCATGAAGCTTTGAACATTTGTTTTTGAAGCAGAGGACGCAGCAGATTACTGTAATGTTTGTGTATTTCATGATGCCATGTCATCCCCAGCCTGTCTCACACTGCTGCTGATACTAAAACATAGCCTTTCCCGGTTTAGGGTCAAGGAGTTCTGTCAGACAGACTCAGGAGTTTCAGCATGCAGGATCTCTCTTCCTACCAGTCTGACCCTGTTAACAGCAGCTCCGACACTACGCAGCCTGCAGCCGCACAGCACCGAACCCGACCTATGATGCGCAGCAAGTCTGAGAGCTACAACAAGGGTGAGGAGATGTGATTTCCATACTGCTTCATGCCACCTACAGTAGCCCTGAAAACTAAATAAACAAACAACAAATAATAGTCTTATAAAGCATTATAAAAATGTAAATGAGTTAAATAGCACAACATACCGAAAAATATGGAAATATGGGCTCCATGAGCACACTGTAGGAGCCATTACAATGCTGCAGCAGTGCCTGCCTGGTTTGTGTGACGCAGATTATCGAGGCGATATCTGTTTTCCTGTTCAAGTTCGTTTAAGCCCAAAGATGTTGTTTTTGTTTCCTGACTGGCCCCCTAACCTCAGCCCTACCTTCCTGTTTGGAGCAGGTCAGGCCCTCACAGGGCTAACCATCCTGTGACAAAACTCGCATGCAGCTGGAGGGATTTTGTGCCAACTTTAACAGTGGAATCGGTTATTGTTTGTCCTAATTCGGTGCTGTATTTTTCAGATAATTAAAATTTTTTTTTCATGTAATTAAATTTAGAAGTAACAACAACTGTTAATATCGATGGGGTTACGGTATTATTAAATAATGAATCTTAGCAAGGGTATGTCATCGAATATTTGGTAACCAAGCTGTTGTAAACATCTGAGGCAGCGTTTGAATTTTCATTCATTCTGAGGATCTTTGTTATTGCCGACAAATCCAAGTAAAAGACCAAAACTATTACTTTCTGTGACTTAGACGTTGTCTGTTGTTCATATTAAGGCTGCATATGTTTATATGTCTAAATAATGTCCTAAACAGCTGAGCAGTGTAGCTACTTGGATACATTTGTTGGGGACTATTTTCAGCTGTGGATTAATACACATTTGGCGAGCTGTATTTTTAGTTGCACGGTTGGTTTGGGGTGGAGTTAAAATTAATATGAATCATAATAAATGTCAGCTGGAGCTAAGATGTGGTTCATTAATGTGTTTTTATACTTTCTGTATAACAATGGCGCTTAAGGCGCAGAGGCATCAGAAAGTTGCTTTTTTGTGGTTTTGATCTTTTTGTGAGATCATTGGATTTGCTGACAACAACAAAATCACCAAAATGCAAAACCACTAAAGCTTCTACGATATTATCTTTTGTCTTCTGTTGTGGCATTATTTGACATGGAAAACAGGCTAATAAGGTTTACTCTGACTCTTAAAATAATAGAAAGGAGGACATAAGGAGGGCTAATAAGAACAGCCTTGTTATGCTTGTATTTGCTGCAGCAAATTGCTGTTTGATCTCAGTCGTGCAGCATGCAGGATGATGATGCATTATGATATGAGCATTCGTAATCCGCAAACTGACCAAAATCAGCTACATCTCTTCTGTAATGAAATGGGAAGCATTAGGCCTTTGATTGGTTAGTTTTTCATTCCCTGCTGCCGACCTTTTCCCACGGTACAGGGCAGGATTTTGACATGACTGAGTTTGAGGTGTTGGGGTTGGACCAGTGGGACTCCAAGGAGTTTCTGTCCCAGACTGCTTCAACTTCTGAGTCTGAGCCCACGCCCATTACACCCACTATGACACCCCAGTCCACCCCACCCTCCGCACCCTCTCTACCTCCCACTCCGGTGGCTCTGGAGCAGCCTGAGGAGGTGAGGAAAGAGGCGCAGGCAGCGTCAAGCTCTCCACAGCTCAGGCTGACTAAGCGGAAGGCTCCTGAGGTACACTGCCTTGTGAACGTGGCTGCTCAGCTGCTGTCTGATCCTAACTGCCCCTTGAGAATGGTGATTTACTCAATGATTCACTAATTTCTGCTGCTGCGTGCCTAAATAAATCATCATGGTCCAGTACCTATGCGATGGTGGAGAGCCAGATTGCTAATAGAATTTCTGCACTGATGAAACTGAATCATGCATTAACTTGGTAGAAACATTATTTAGTTCAAATGAATGCATGATTGCAGTGACTCAGATTTTTTGGAAATATTAAACATTGTTGATAAATTCACACGGTTTGCCTTCTAGTGTGTTTCACCCATTTAGAATAACTTTTAGTTTTGATGTGGAAATGTTTGTGTGAAATCCTTCCCCGGAATGAACCAGCATTCATTCATAAACCTCAACACCTAGTATGTCTTTGATTGGCATTCTCAATGAACAGCTAAATAAAGCAGGATTATTAAAGGATAAAGCTGGCAATATTTTTTTTTTCAGTTTTCAGAAGATTACATGAAAAAATCAACAATGAATTGATACTACAAATGAGTGTTGCCTGGGTAGCTAAAGCCTGAAAGAGCTTGTTCCTTCTTCCTGTGTGACCCAAACCCTGGTAGAAACATCAGTAAGCCACAGCGCATGTGCTGAATGACATAATGTTTCATCACAATCAACATGGGACTGTAGTTTTTTGTTGTTTTTAAGTTATTACCACATCAGTCCCCTGATACCACAAATACTCTGCTGAGAAACAAATGTGCATTTACACCTCGAGACCTAGGACTTTTTTCCTCCCCCTCCCAATCAGTTAGTAACAGCTCCACAGATACAAGGCCAAACTGGCGCCTTGAGGCGACTTTTGTTGTGATTTGGCGCTATATAAATAAAATTGAATTGAATTGAATTGAAACTTACCTATTCATTGCTATTCTCTAAGGTCTCGCTATTGACAAGAGAAACGTGAGAAAAACAGTAAAGCATGCTTCTCTTAACCACCAGGCCAAATTCAAGTTTTAAAGACACGAGCTCTTAATTAAGCTGCGTATTAAAATCACGAACAGCCTCTCAACAGTCAGTAAACACTGATGTCATTTAAGCTATTCTGTGCCACATTTGATTCAACATATACTCACCAGACACTTTAAGTACCGCCTTGTTCTTACCAGGTGGAGCCTATTTTGTTTTCAGAGCTACTTTTAGTCTTCATGGCAGAGATTCAACAAGATACTGGAAACATTCCTCAGAGATTCCAGTCCAGGTTGACATGATAGCATCACACAGTTTCTGCAGATATGTCCGCTGCATATCCATGGTGGGAATCTCACATTCCACCACATTTCAAAGTTGCTACGTTGGATTGAGATCTGTTGACTGTGGAGGCCAGAACAGTGAACTCACTGTCGTATTAAAGAAGCCAGCTTGAGATGATTTGAGCCTTGTGACATGCAACATTTTCCTGCTGGAAGCAGCCATCAGACGATAGGTACTGTGGTCATAAAGAGTTGATTTTAAGGGACCCATAGTATCCTATAAAATACTAGGATACTGGCAGCATTTCTTCTATTGTCCAATTTTTTGAGCCTGTGGAAATTGCAGCCTCAGTTTCCTGTTCTTAGCAGGAGTGGCACCTGAAGTGATCTTTTGCTCTTGTGTGTTCAGAGAAGCTCTTCTGCGTAAACTTGGTTGCAAAGAGTGGCTATTTGGGTAATCATGTCATGCTCCTCTGACATCTGATATCAAAAAGACAATTCACCCAGAAAACTGCCACTCACTGCATTTTTCTCTCTTTACATACCATTCTCTGTAAACTCTACAGATGGCAGTGTGGGAAAAATCCCAGTAGATCAACAATTTCTGAAATACTCAGACCAGAACCATCTGGCACCAACAACCATGCCATCACTTAAATCACTTTTCTTCACCATTCTGATGCTCAATATCCAGCAGGTCATTGTTCGTAAATGCACTGGGTTCCTGCCGTGTTATTAGCTCTTTAGATATTTGTGTTAATATGCAGCTGAACAGGTGTCCCTAACAAAGAATTAAGCACAACACATTCATAGTCATAGTGATACTAGGCGGCCTCTTCAGTAAAAGTGTTGCACTTGGCAACCTTTGAAAGCGTTACATGCTGTGTTTTTACCCTAGAGACAGTCTGGTCCCAGCACACTGAGCTGATAGGGGTTAATCCACAGAAGAAGATTATTCACTATTACAATATTTACTCCTCTTTTGTAATATTTACAGTACTTTTTTTTTTTAAATTGCCGTCTGCTCCTTAAAAGGAATTAAAGTAAATATTTGCAATCTCCGCTCCTGTTAATGACTTCTGTAGAAATAAACAGGCTTTGGTCTGAGAGGTAAATTGGAAAAACAGGGAAACCGTTTCTTAGTTTTCCTTTCATCTTGACAATAAGAAAAATACGAAATAATGCCAGCCTTTATCCTTTAAATACTTTGCGACTCCTTGCAGCTACTGGCTGACTGAATTCCATCTCTCTGTTCGCTTCTCTCGTCCCTTCTAGCCTCCTCATAGAGTCTTAAGGCCTCTCACAAGATCCAGGAGTGCTCTTTCTTCGAACAATGAAGCCATGTGAAACTGTCCTCAAGACTACTCCAGCTGCCTTTGCTGCAAGAAGTTAAAACAAAAATACTGAATGGCCAAAAGCTACATGACTGAAGCAGCCCTGCTTTGGAATATGGTATTACCAAAGTGACCTATGATGACCCCTCTATATACAGCATATAGCAAGTGACTCGTGATTTAAAATGTTGAGGTAGGAGAAATGAGTGAATGGGCGCCATGCTGAGAAGACACTTTGAGTTTGTTGGTTATTGAATATGTATTTATGTACAGGTTTATGTGTGCTTCATCTTTATGATTTCTTTGTTTTTAATCTATCAAGTCTGGACAGGCAAATGCATGTGTGTCTTCCCAGGCATTAGTCTGCTGTTATTAAACAGAATGTACTGTCACTGAACATTACAGCGGGCACAGTGAGCAAGAGAATGTGATAGAAGCCAAGGATCAACAGCATAGACCGGGCTGTTTTTACCCACGTGAAATAATTTTTCTCTGGAGAGCAGCTTTTCTGCACTTCAATAATTATCACAACAAAGTATTAATAAATCAATCAGTTATCCAAGCGAAGATCAAGCAACAAGTGACAGATATGATTCTGTTTATTACCTCTCTCTTAAAGCCTTAAAAAAAGAGATAGCAGAGACTTAAATGTTGCATTTCCAACGGTGTTCTTATTAATATGCACTAGGTTTAGAATAGAAATCACTGCCCTCAATAATCTAAAATAGCTGAATAAATAAATAAATATAAGTCACTGAACACCACCATCAATCACTTTCATTATTGTGCGTTTTTTCGGTGGTAAATAGTTTTTTTGTGTACCAAAAAACAACACGTGCATCACAGATTTAGAAAAGAAAGAAAGAAAAGAGAAAAAAAGTCATTACATAAGATGTTTCGTTAGTGGAGCTGACTGTTTTTGACAATCTGTTTAGTTTCTAAGCATGTTCTGTCATTTATTTGGCAGTTTTTAGTGCAATTAGGATTAAGTCACTTTTCTGCTGTAGCAAGAGTAGGATACTACATGGTTAAACATTAACTGTATATGGACATGGTTGTTTTTTCTTTTTATTTACATGTTTAAAATCACTGTGCAATGTTCTGCTGTGAACTGAGCAACTCTAAGCCCGACTCTCGTTACCGTTATTTGCTTCCGTTGTTATTTAGAAAACCACGAGAGTGACTTTAGTGGTTTTTCAGGTTTACAACCTTTATGAATTAGCAGTGCGTGGTGAAGCGTTGTTTGTTTTCATCCTGAACTTTACTCGCTGAGCCTGAACCTCGGCGACGTTCTAAACAAAGTATCACTGTGCTGGTTGTCGATTGACAGGATTAGCCCAGGATTCTAACTTTCCTCTATGTATCTGTATCATTTAAGGTGGGTTTGAAACAAAAAGCTTCTCAGGTACAACTGTTCTGTTTACACGTCACTCACTCTGATGTTGTAGATACACTTATTATGCACATAAAATGCTCTTTAAATGGATAAACGGTTAAAAAAATGGGGGGTGGGGGGAATCAAATGATGTGTTTAAGCATTAGTAGTATCTGTGGTAGTGTTGGAGGTGATTTCTTTGAAATTCATTCAAAGCAAAACAGGAAAAAACATGTTACAAAGTTGCAGATCTGTATACTTGTGTGTAGATCGATGAAGTCATCATTGCATGATGTTTTGTTATTAATTTGTATGAGAATTTGATTTCTTAAGTGCTTTTGTGTGAAGCTGTTGGCCTCTTCAGATGCCTTGCTGGTAAACATTTTCTTCTTTAGTTGATTTATAAAGAGAAAAAGAAATGTTATGGCTATCAGTTGGTTAAATATATATATATCTATACACACACACGCATACAAACATGTCTTATTAACTGGTAAATTAGCCACTTAACACTTTATTCAGTGGGAGACACGCAAGTCATTGTACTAACGTATCCTCAGATTTTTTTTTCTGGCAGGCCAGAATGTTAAGTTAATTCAACTTAAACTTAATTGTGAATTATGAAACGAAAAGACGTGATGTGATGGCATATTGGTTCATGACTATCAATTTGTTTCACTTGTTTAAATATTTCTGTTGGTGAAATCAACTTACAACCATTAAATATAAAGCAGAACTTTTGTGTCTGTGTTCTTTTTTCTGCGCATTTGCTTTAAAAGAAAACTTACAGGGAAAGTATGGCAAAATGTGATGATTTATTTGACACATATACAACATCATTACATTACAAGCAGAAGACAAGATGTCATTACGTGAATCAGCAAATTAGGGTTTGAGGTTGACCCGATCGTGGTACTTCAGGTATGGATCATCGACGTACCAGTTTCTCCTTTTCCAAAATGAGGTTGTCATTTTATCTAAAAGCTTGCATTGTGTTTTGCTACAGAATACGATCTCTCTGAGGCGCTTTCGTCTGGCAGGTTTCTTCTTCCAGAGCTTCTTCTTGTATCCAGCCTGTTCACATTCGAAATCAGGAAGTTAAATTTAACACGTTACCTACAATTAACATATGATTCAAGCAGCTGTAACACATACAAACCTTGCGTCGGATCCAAAGGCCACAGTGCAGCCTCATGAACCTATCTGTGACAGATTTTACACTCTTTCTCTTCCCCTTCTTGACACTATAGTAAGTCAGACTTCTGCTTGGCTGCTGAGTTAGACTAGGAACAAGTGCCGACACCCTGCAACAACACAGAGAAGCAGAACAGCTGTTATAAAGAACATACTTACTTTGTACACCTGTTCACCAGCTTGTTAACACAAATATATAATTATTCACTCATATGGAAGCAACTGAGTGGCTTTTGTCATGTAGAGGATGTACTGAAATTAAAACAGAGCATCAGAATGAGGAAGAAGTGACTCTGAACATGGTTGCATGGTTATTTGTGTCAGAAGGGTCAGAGTATTTAAAAAGCTGCTAATCTGCTGGAATTTTCCCAAACAGTCATCTCTATGGTTTACAGAGAATGAGCTAAAAAAAAAAAAAAAAAAAAAAAAGGAGAACGTTTCCAGTGAGCAGCAGTTCTCTGGGTGGAAATGCTTCAACACCAGAAGTCAGAGGAGAATGACCAGACTGCTTCAACTTGGTAGGAAAGCAACAGTAGCTCAAATACCCACTATTATGACCAAGCTGTGCTGAAGAGCATCTCTGAACAGGAAACTGATGCTACAGTTAATACTGGGTCACCAAAATTGGACAACAGAAGACAGGAAAGAGCTTGCCTGGTCTGATGAGTCTTGATTGTTGCTTCACATTCAGATGGTAGGGTCAGAATATGAGTAAACAACATGAAAACAGGTCAAACTGCCCTGTATGAACTATTGACACTGCTGCTCATGTTGGAATAGTGTGGGGATATTTTCTTGGCACATTTTGAGCCCTTAGCACCAACTAAGCTGAGCATTGCTGCTGACCACGTCCCTCCCTTTCTGACCTCTGTACTCATCTTCTGACGGCTGCAGGATAAAGCATCATGTCACAAAGCTCAAATCTTCTCAAACTCATATCTTTGAACATGACAATGAGAATGACTGTATGCAAATGGCTCCATCATCACCAGAATGCAACTTTGGGATGTGGTGGAGCAGGAGACTCACATCATGGATGTGCAGCGGACAAATCTGCAGCAGCTGTGAGATGCTGTAATGTCAGTTCCCAGCACATCATTGAATCTGTTTTGCCTTTATAATTAAGGAAATTATGAAGAAAAAAAATGGGGGTCCAAAAAGGTGAAATAAATTATTTATTTTAGGTAAAATAAATAATAGAAAACTATTGTTTTTCAGACCCACTGCAAAGTGCTTACATTATAAAGACTCTGTGATGCAGCTGTTGAAGTCACATTTTAGTCATCTCAGTTTTTTTGTGTTTTATATCCGAAATAAAGACGCCTTTTGCCAACAGTATAAACAAATAACTACAAAACACTCCCAGTGAGCGTGGAAAGCAGGTGCTGTGTCACTGCAAGTCCTCTATGCTGTATTTAATAAGTGGGCCGGCTGTCCACTACCAACAAAAGTGTCACAAGATGAGATTAGCTCGGATTATCAATTCAGTGAAACGGTTTCCTGGAGGAAAACCTGTACCTAATCGTGATTAGGACGAACATTAACCTAGCCTGTTACTTTGGGGAGCTTAATTACTCAACTGCACCCCCCTCATATTTCTATTCCTTCACTCCTTACCTCTGCAGTATGTTGTAGCGGGGTGTCTGCCACACTGTACCCTGGAGAGGAGCACGGACAGCGGCTGTAAAAGAACTGTAGAGATGCACAGACTGGACGAGGCTGGAGAACTGACAGGTCTGTGGTGTCCGGGCACATACAGACACGGACAGCGGCCTCAGCAGCCCTGTTGTCAAACACAAGGACGACAGAGAAACACATGAATATAAAACCGAATTCAGCTATTTCTGTATGTGTTACTGAACAGCACTGCTCGGTAAGACACAGATGATAAACATGCACCGCATCAAGAGAGTGAAATAAAACTGTATTAATGTCAAACTGCAGTTACACACCGGACAGCCTCCTTGCCAGGGTGGCCGCCATATTTCCTCCTGAACGCCCAAGTAAGTACGGTGGCCCGTTAGGACAAACCTTCTTGTTAAAAGCATGAAGTTAAGTTGAAGCGACACAGCGCTTTACCGCCACCTAGTGAAGGACATGGTTGGCTGTGCTGTGCAGGATATGGCGAACCAGAGCAGGCTAAAAAGAGAGAGAGAACCATTCAAGTCATTTTGAGACAAACCAAACATATAAAATGTGCATAAATCGCATACGAACACATTTCAGTGTAATAAAACATGTTTATGGACAATACAATACTGTACATAAGGTTGGTTCTTTAAGACTGGCCTAAGTAAGAGTTTTACCCCGTCTGACGAGCTTAAAAAAGCTTTTGCTTTTGTTTAGTAAAAAAAATTATGTATAAAAACATTTACAATAAAATACCTAGTATTTTACTGTACCATTGCTTTTGTAAAATATCATTGTGTAGGTTTAACATAAATTGAGTATTTCCGTGGCACTGTTAATTTATGTCCTTTATAATTTTTCAATATAACTTTCATGTATTACAGTAATCAAAAGATTATCAGGCACTGCGCCACACTACACCACATTTTATCCAATACAAATGTATTAAATACTCCTGTATTCAGTCTACTTGGTGTATATACAGTATGATATGTAGCTTCCAGCTGTGTCTGTCTACATAGCTGTCACATTGTAAACATGAGATCCTGAGATTTGCCATTTTTTCACATTCTCCTGTTGAACTTTTGCATAATCTGGAAAGAACTGTTCATTGCTGGAAGACCAAATCAGTATTTCAGTTTTCTTATTTATTTAGTCTGGCAAATTTCCCCGTACCTACTGAACAGATAGCCCATGACAGAAATGTAGCTGGAGCAAATATCAACAATCTAGATAGCTAAATGAAATAGTGATTGATGTTCTTAATAACGCCTGTGCTTTCCCTGCTATGATTCATCAAAATGACTGCTGTGCGTAGGGCTGTGTTGTGCAGTAAATATAATTCATCCATCTATTTTCTTCACCAGCTATACCAGCTGACACCTGGCAAGAAGTAGTACATCCTGGACAGATCACCAGTCAGACAGCGAGGACACAAAGGGACAGACAAACCTATCATGTACATCTTTGGACTGTAGAAGGAAACCCACGGAGGCACAGACAGAATATCTAAACTCCAACACAGTGGTTGCAACTGTCATAACATTTCAAGGCAGAACACTGACACATATATACAGTATACAACCTGCAGCAGTGACCTGTTACAGATAAAACTAGCAAAAGAGGATTCAAGTGCCTGATTAATGTTGAGAATAGACTGTGGTAGTTCAAAAAATATTTCCATGACTAATTTCTAAAGAATTGATTGATTCATACTTCTGCGGCTTTAGGCATCCTCAGCATCAGCCTGAATCCCTGATGGAAGGTGTCAGGCTGTGGGGGGTTGTAA
Organism: Perissodus microlepis; assembly: GCF_051167445.1. NCBI lineage: Eukaryota > Metazoa > Chordata > Actinopteri > Cichliformes > Cichlidae > Perissodus > Perissodus microlepis. The sequence continues at coordinate 25,645,752 of NC_140479.1, read as the reverse complement.
CGGCCATCTGTTCTTCCTGAGGTGCACAGTTCTCTCCAACTGTGTATCTGGTGTTGCAGGAGTACTGCAGAATGATCTGGGGAGTGATCAGAACCCCGATGGTACAGCGCAGACATGTCAAACTAATTATTCATGTGAAAAAGCCCAGTAAATATATGAAAAAGAGGAGCAATTTCAACAGAACATGTCAATTTTCCTGAGAAAAAAAGATTTTCTGCTGTACTAAATGAAAGAAATCTGACAAGCACAACTCTTTGGGCTTAAACTACAAGAATTTAATCAGTAAAATTACAGAGAAAGTTCTGGTAGCTTCTTGCCAAGACTGTCTGTAATTACAGAACAGAAGCTTTTTTATTATTCTTGTAGAGCCATTGTAAAAAATAAAAATAAAAAAATAAAAAATAAATAAATAAAAAAAAGAGAGAGAGAGAGAGAGAGAATTTTCTATAGCAGATAACAGGAACTTTTCTGTCATTTAATTGTTTATTTATTACTTAACTACTTTTTTGTGGCATGAATGGCCATGGTGGGGGAGGACTTTATCAGTAGGAAAAGCTTTAAAACGTATTCAAATACATTTTAAAGTCAAAACATATGGCCTGCTTCAGAATGTCTGAAGCTGTCCAGTGAGCAGCAGAATTTTTGCTGGGTCAATTCTAGCCCTGGTGGTTAAGAGTGATCTAAAAGTGTCTAAAACCCTTGCACAGTGTGTTTAAAACAATATCTATCTATCTATCTATCTATCTATCTATCTATCTATCTATAAATAGCCTACACGTATTATACAACCAAGTCAAAATATGACCAAAAAATGAAACACTTTAGAGCTTTTAACTAATTTTACTTTCAAAGCTTTGTAGACAAGCGACGCATGTAATGTCAGCTGTGGTAATTATAAAGAGCTGGTTAAGACAGTGTTTGTATTTCTTAATTCTCTGCTTAGCAGAAGACAGTATAACACCACATTCACAGCATACAGGAGCAAGAATTGAACAATAATTAAAACATAGCCTAAATTACACTTTCTACACACTAATGGAGGGTATAATATCACCAGATTTACTTGAAGGCTGTTATAAAAGCACTACTCTTTGCTGCTGGCAGGCCATTGTACTGTCACTGTTTGTCTTTAATAAAATACACTACAGTTTTGTGTTGTATGTTGCTGAAAGGCAGTTGTTATTACACATTCTGTTCTGATATTAATTACATTGTTTTTCTTGGTTAAATTAGCCAGTGTCTTTCAAAATGTTTTGAAATCTGTGAAATGTGAGTCTTTCTTGAGTTTTAAAGTTGTTTATAAAAAGTTTATATATTTACATATATATATTATTTGAATTAATTACACATATAGTGCATGCAGCCAATCAAAAGTTTTGAATATGGAGAATCAGTACTTGTTAAAAAGACATATCACCAAAAGATTTTTTCCTCCAGTAAATAAATTAATATGAGGACACTAATGATAACAGGTGCTATTACTTACAACCTATTAATGGTCATTCGAAATAAATTACTTTATACTGTCCCAGCATATTAGGACAAATTATCAAGACAATATAGATTTTTTTTTTCATTTATTTTAAAGCTAGTCCACAATATAACATAGCATTTGAAAAGGGTTAGAAATCAGAATATTTTATTTTCTTCTAAAACATATAAATATAACCTTAAAAAGCAGTTAAAAACCTTTAAGCAAAAGTATCTAAAAAGCAATATAATTAAATTAAATTTAAAAAAAAAAGTATCATCCACAGTTTACACGTAATCACTGAGACAACAGATGTTAATGTAAGTGTACTGACACAGGAATGCAAAGTAAATCAATTACCTTGTTTAAAAAAAAGTGCTTTTCATAAGTGAAAAAGGCTGTCACCAAGCAGAGGGATGTATGTTGTTTTCGTCGTTCCAGCGTACCTCTCATAATCGAATAACCTCACTTACACAAGGAATGTTTTTCTCTGAGTGGAACGATTGCAACAGGAAGAATTCACCAAAGAATCAACCTCCACTGGCCAGTGATTCATTGCAATTGACAGGCTGGTGGTTTGACAAGGTGTAGTCTCTAGAGGGGAAGGAGGGAGTTTTATCAGTGTTTCAGTGTCTCTTCTTGTATCTTAGTGCTTCACCAGCCCGCATATACAGGTTCTGCGTCACAGGGCAGGCCATAGTATCGTCCTTGAGGTCGCTCTTTTCGTAACAGTGGAGCCCGGGCTACTGTCAGCTCTCCGTCAGTTTCTCTTCGTCGACGTAAAAGCATTAAAATGATAAAGAGTAAGGCCACTGGAATAAAAAACACACAGACATATATGATAGAGACACGCACGTCATTACAGGCATACATAGAGTGCTTTAGCATGTGACCATGACTCCTAATTCAATTCATTATATCTTATAGCCATAAGAATTGAGCTTGAATTAACATGGCTCATTTACAGTTATTATATATATCAATAAACAGGACTATAACTGAGTCAAGTTACTGAAAATGCAGTTTGTTTCATCACTTTTTCCTTTTTTCACTTCATTTGAATGTGAATTTTACAGAAAACAGGCAACTTTATGACCCATTACAATACCAGACACAAAAAATAAATAAATCGCTTGGATCAAACAATCGTTAGTATTACTCACCCCCTCCTCCGATAACTAACAAAGCAATAGTGACAGGAGCCAGTTCACAAGTGTCCCCTGCTTTGCGGAAGAAAGTCTCCATGCAGTAGCCCGGAGCCAAGCTGCCCTCTGGACAAAAGGCATCACTTGGACACTGAATGGGGTTCACGTCGGGACTCTGAGAGAATAACATGCTCTGTCGCTAAATATCTTTTAAATGCACACGCATGTATTTCATCGGAGAGAGTGTGGTGCACTCACAGGGCAGTAGTGATTCTCTGGGCAGATATCACAGCTTTCCTGGCCCCAGTGGATCTGAAAATAACCACTGCTGCAGATTTGACACGTATTCTGACGGGCGGCCTTGTACATACCTGTTCAAAAATCACACATCACTGGGATGGAAAGCAATTCTTATCTTTCTCTATTGCAAACCACAGCAAACACTCACACAAATGACTAAGTGACAGCCCATTTAAGATACTCTAGTTTACCTGGCCGACATGGAGAGCAGTCCTTAGCGGCAGTCTGCAGAGCTTCTGTTCCTCCAGGACACATCTGGCACTGAGTACAACCCGATGAGCTGTCAGGAAAAAAACCCCAAAACATTTATAGCTGTAAAATACATGTGAACACTTTGGATCAGGTCTACTGATCAAAGATCCTACTAATAATATGAATGGTTGTTGTCAATAGTTAACAGTTAGATCAGTGGATAAAAGAGTGACTACTGGAGAAATGTTTTGTAACTTGGTGGTGGCAGGAGGTAATTCATCAAACTAAAAAAATAAAGAGAGGCCAAGTCCCAAACACTATTTTTAGCATCTGTAAATAACATATGGAGTCGTGGCTGTGAGACATCACTTCCTATCATGGCAGCAGCCCAGGAACCTGCTGGCAGACGCTGGCAGTGAGGAGATAGGCTTTCAGGCTTGGCTGGCAAGTATGGACAGACTAAAAAGGAATATCGCTTTTATTAGTGCAGAAGCAAACTTGCAATCAGCCCTAGGAAGTGCTTTCAGCAGGCAAAGAGGTCACCAGACTCTCACAATGAAGCCTTGAAGCTCTGCCAATGGAGAAGTTGCTTAATATGACTATGAGTGTTTAATGACTGTCAGTTTCTAAATGGTAAAAAATAAATCCACAGATCCACAGAAGGAGCTAATATTGCTGCTCTTTTACACCCACAGTTTAGCTGTGATTAAGAATCTTGCAAGACACCTCCCTGTGAAGGTTATTTGGGACACGTCATCTAGACCACGTGAGCCTACATATCCTATCTAGTCTGGAAATTCTCAAAAATAACCTGGGAAAATCCAAAGGAGTATTAGCCCCCTGTAACCATATTTCAAACTGTAATGGAGTGATAATGCATTTTTGTCATGAATCAAAACTACATTCATTTCAATAGGGGTCACATAAACCACTTAAACAGGGCTGTGCATGCCATTCGTGACTTTGTGCCAGCTGCAGATTACTCAAAGCAGACACTGTGTAGCTAGTCCTGTGTGTGTCTGTGCATGTGGGTGTGTTTCTGTGGCGTGCAACTGTGCAGGCAACTCAGAACCATGAGATGAAAGCATGTGATGCTCAGTTTGGTGGTTAGATAAGTTATTTTCCAAACACTGAGTTCTGCTCAGTTACAGGGCAACAACAACAAAACAGAAAAATGGACACACAAACAGAAATGCAGTCCCAGCAGGGTATGGGCTCAAAATGTGGTCATAAATATTTTGTACTTGTAAAAAAGATTTGTATGTGTAAAAAAGATTTGTGTGTGCGTAAAAAAGAATTTGTATGTGTAAAAAGAATTTGTATGTGTGTAAAAAAGATTTGTATGCGTAAAAAAGATTTGTGTGTGGTAATACAGTTTGAAGCGGGAGGATCTCTATATAAATATCCGATAGCAGCTAGGTCCCCTAACTTTCAGCAGCTGTTGAAAGGATAAAGTTGTGCTATATCAGTGGTTAGAAATACCATTATTACTTTAGGATTAGTTTAACACAAAGTCAGGGCTGACCCGGGACCATTGCTGTGAGTCACAGTGCGCAGCATAAAAGTCCTTTCACATCGGACGCAGGATGTGCTGCTAATGCTAACTGCTAACTAAAAGCAAAGGATCCAGAATTTGTTGCGCTGGCTGCTGGGCTCTGTGGGTTTTTGCAGCAGCTCTACCTGTACTAGATGCACCTGCTCCTTGTCTTTTCTATCTCTGACTTTATGTCCACTACAAGTTTCTGGTTTTTTTGCTGGTTCTTCAAATGTTCAATAAAAACATGTATGCTAATTCATAACGAAGAAAGCTTTGTAATGAAGACTGTCATTTCCAAAACACTGCCCGCCCCCACCCCGCGGTCCGCAGCGCTGTTGAAAAGGCTGTGGAAGTCCCTATATTAAACACGTAGACCTGTGACACAAAAATCACCAAACTCGGACGACCACAGACTGTTTTCCTTCGTGGTGATGAAGGAAAACGCTGGGTTGGCATGTAAAAGGGCATTTATTCCCTTCAAAGACCTGCAGTTCAAAAAAAGCGCCCCTCCGACAGCCAAACCCATCTGTTCTCTGATTGGATTGTTACATTTGTGATTGACATGACATTGACCAATCAGATGAAAGGAAGAAAAATGGGGTCAAAATTCGTACTTGTAACTTGCAGGGTTTTTTTTGGGCTAAGTCCACACGCAAATCTTTTTTACGCACACACAAATTCTTTTTACACATACAAATCTTTTTTACGCACACACAAATCTTTTTTTACACATACAAATCTTTTTTTACACATACAAATCTTTTTTACGCACACACAAATCTTTTTTACACATACAAATCTTTTTTACGCACACACAAATTCTTTTTACACATACAAATCTTTTTTACAAGTACAAAATATTTATGACCACATTTTGAGCCCATACATTTTGAGCCCATACTGCAGCAATCAGGTCCAACTTACTTGCAAAAACGTCCTTGTGCACATGGTTTACATGAAGTAGAATTACCCTGCGATGAAAAGAAACCTAAAAACCGAACAGAAATATACATAATTTGTGGTTTTATGTTAGAGATATCATCATATACTAATGTAGGCATATCTATAGACTTTAAGGGGACCTGTTCAAATTTCCTGAGATAACCATAATACAGATATCACCTCAGAGTGACATCATACGGAAAAGCTACCGAGCAAATGTTTAGAGGAGTCTGAAGCCTGAACCTTAAGCTATTATTTGAAACCACATCCACTAAGAGGATCCATTGTTTTGTAACAGAAAATAATGAAAAGCATAAAGCGTGCCTTTCTCTTTAAGTTGTGTGTATTTTATAGCAATATTTTACATTTAAAGCATATGTATGGGAATCAACACTCTCTGTTTTCTGATATAGAAAACAATGAGTGACTGCTAGATAAACAAACCTGGTGAGCAACTTGTGCAAGAGTCTTCACCAGTGTTATTGTTGAAGGACCCAGGACGGCAAGGGCGACATAATGGACTTCCAGTGAAACTGAAGTGGATACAGCATATGAAAAAATTATTAGTGATGTAAACTCTGGATTTCTATTTAAAAAGAGAGAAAAAAAGTGAAGTTTGAATTTGCTGGAGCAAAATTAGTCTTTACTTGGTGTAGAAGCCCCGGCTGCAAGGTAGACACTGCTGCTGTCCAGCTAGTGGCTGATAAAATCCTCTGGTGCATGGCAGGCACGCGCCAGGAAATACACACCGCCCTGAGCCAGGACAGCACGTGCACAGAAGGGTGTCTGGGGGATTGACAAAAAGTTGATTTTACTCTTCATTTTTGCTGCTTTAATATCATACAGCTTATTTTAATATCAACAAAAGCAAAGCCAGGTACTTAACAGAAAGGACATTAAATATAGCATATTTATAAATATCATAAAATAAAGACATGGCAGATGATAGTCACTGACTCACTGTTGTCGTACTGTGACCCCGGTGCACATGGCTCACAAGCAGAAAGGTTAAAAGTGAAGCAGCCTGAGGTGGTGCTGCTGAAAATCACGGGTGTCGGAGTCAGACTGGTCACATTTTCGATCAGAGTGGTATCTGTCACAGCAGGAGTAAGTGTGGTCTGGCTCACCACTAAGCCTGAGAAGGAAGGACACAATGGTATATATGCGGTCAGCTGTCTTAAAAAGGTTCAAAAGTACCTAAATGTAGTGAAAAGGTTATGGCTCGAGTGCATAAAAGCAAAAATATGTGGTATAATCACTAATAATTAATACAAACAGTGTAAGCAAACATTTTGGGGGACCCTCCTGCATACCTTTTCTTTTAATGTTTTCGTTTATTTATTAGTATTGCAAATAATAACCATGATTTTAACTCCTGTCTCCCTGCATCTCTCCATGATTCAGTCTCCTGCTTTGAAATGTTGCTGTGGACTGAGGTTGAACCCTCACGTCCCTCCTCCCTAGACACGCACTGAGCTAGGACACAGCATCAGGGACACAACAGAAGTATGAAAAATAAATGTTAGCAAGTGGATGAGTGACCTGAGAGCCAACCTTGCTGCATTGCCTTTATTAAAAGAGGAAGAACTTCTTCAATCAACTATAGCTGAATGATTTTACAAAAAGTTTTCCCAACAGGGAAAGAAAGAAAAAAAGGTGGCTGCAAAAGGTATAGGGACTTCAGCAAAACAGAGCCCATATTGTGGTAGTAATCACATAAGCCTTGCGCTTAACTGCTTTCTTGAATAGGAGCCATCCTCCTCATGAAATGCAATTATTCAGAAAGGGGTCATATGATTTCTCAGCTCCAGTCTCCTCTGGGTTGGCAGCAGTTCTCTCCCAAATAGATGTGCTTCTTGAATTACAAGTCAGGGAGTTTGTAAAAACGGATAAAATTATATTAACAGAAATACAAAAGCAATAAGTACCACGGAAATACAGTGAGCCAGTGTATTAATTTCATTATGGTGTCCTGGTGCAAAGAAAAGTGTGTGTAATAAAGTTTTGCTTTGAACAAAGTCCAAATTACATGATGCAACAACATAAGAACTGATTCTACTGTTTCTATACTTTCAATAACAAACCATCGGCACTTTTCAGTAGTGAATTAACCTAAGGTGACTTCATGCTTTTTTTCATACTATATAGTAAATCTCTGTTTTAGACCCTTGGTTTATAGGATTACCGCCGTTTCGTTAACGGTACAAGCCACTCCACTTACCTATGAAACAAGCGGCGGCGATCGCAGCCAGAACTCCCCGACAGTCCATGCTCCAGATTACCGACTGCAGCCACCAAACAATGCTTGTCTACAGCATCTCATCCCTGAAATGTGGCAGCGTTTCCTTTGTTTTCATAGAGTACGCTGTCAGGGGAATCAGCCCACTCATCAGTGTCATATGACAAAAAGGCATCATGTGATTTTGGTTTAGAGGGAAAAAACCGAGAGAAATGGGCTCAATTCAAGACAGATCTGGTGTAGTTACAAGGAACAACCAACAGGGACACCACCGCCTTATTAAAACATAATGCATTAGGCTCAGAGTTGCTCCCGGTCTGCAGGTGAAGCGATTCAAACTAGGTCCAAGCAGTAATACGAATTTATCATGAAAATTACTTAATGAATTTTTACCAAAAAAATAAAAAATAAAAAATCATATCATTAATATACTTTATGTTGCTTTGTGCTAAATATAGAATATCACAGAGAAATGTTATTGTATATTGTTCAATTCTTGTGTCTATGCTTGCAGTAGTTCTCTTTTTTGTTGTTGTAGATATTCCCAAAAGATATGATACTTGACTCTTGGAATTTATTTAGTACAGTAAATTGGTAGCAAGACACAGAAAGACACAGAAAGTCACAGAAAACAGTATTGTTTAGGGGAAGGGAAACATTCCTCATCAGTCACGGTTGAAGGCTCGCTTCCTTTTTTCATGTTACGTACAGACGTGAGTTTCGATAACTTTGGCAGTAATTGAAACAAAAAATTTAAAAAAAAGTCGTAATATCTACTCGACTGTTGCAGAAAACCAAGCAGCGATCAACATCAGTACATAAGTACAACTTCAAATGACTGCACATGTTATCCACACATGTTTTATTAAATTAAACAGTCATAAGATTGCAGTGCCTGATAAACACATTTATAGCTTGAGTCAAGAAAAATTCTCTACAAGGCGCGTCAAGCTCTGCTCCAGCTCCTCCCAGCTTTTCACACTCGCCTGGCAAAAGAGGAAAGGAGTTATGGATACGTTTTATTTCTTCTTTCATTTCTTCTTTGTTGTGGACTTTACACTCACCTGGCTGTGTGTCCCTGTGTGTCCTCCTGTCTGTTCAGGGGCTTTGACCTTGCTTTCAGTTTGCTTGAGCTTTTGACGTTCTTGCTTTTTCTCTTCAAGCATCTTCTTCAGAGCTAAAACCGTCTCATCCTGAGCCACCACCTGCTGAATGAATTCCTTCTCGGCTTTCCTCTCCTCTTTCCTGCCACATGCCAAAACTAGCATCAATACATGCACATGTGCACATTTCTGAGTTTGAATATTTTTGTTTGCCACTTTCCTGACCTGATGGCCGTAGCTTGTGCCAGGACGCTGCTGTGGAAGTTGATGGCATCCAGCTTCTCCATCAGCTGCTGCTTCTGTTTCTGCTTCTCCTCCAGGATGAGCTTCCGTTTCTCCTCCTGCTCTGCTTGCTGCTTGTTCTTCAGATGGGCCAGTCGCTCCTTCGTCTCATACAGCGACATTTCTCCCAGCAGCTCATGGCCTACAGTCTGACATGGGATTAGATAACTGTGACACAGAGATCGATAACAGCATCTCAGTATAAGATACAGCACTGTGCAAAAGTCTTGATCCACATTGAAACCACTTTTTTTTTTTTTTTTTTGCATAGTACTGCAGCTTTCCTTCACTTACGTCTGTGTCATCAAATTTCTTGAATTTCACGCGAGGAAGCGACTCAATGCAGTGAATTTCTCGGATGACTTCAAATTTGCGGCTCATCTCTGCCTCTGCTTCCTCCAGTGCTTGACGAAGCAGCTCCTGGTTCTGTTCGGAGACTTGTTTCACTGTGAAATTTGTCATGACATTGATGTGAACAGCAAAAAGAAACACGTGAAATGCCCCGTTTGACAAGCTGCTTGAGGAGGCGCACCTATGATTTGCTTCAGCTTCTGTAACTTCTCTTTAGCTGCCTTTGAATTCTTGTGGCCATCTGCCACTTGTTGCACCAGATCCTTTATTTCCTTTTCCTCTTGCAACCTTTTCTCAGCATATCTTTGCATCAGCTGAGCGGTCTAGAAAAAGCAAACAAGCCATAAAGAAGATGACAACAAGTTTAATCCTCTGTGAATTCCTTTTATTTATTAGTTGCCACTTGGTTTTTACCTACCTCTTCTTTCTTCAGCTGCGCAGCCTTCTGATTGCGATCCATTATACGTTTACGGGCCAGAGCTGCCTCCTGTTCACTGATGCATGCCTCCAGGTGTCGGCGCTCAATCTTGGGCAACTGCTCCTGAAGGTCCTTCTCACGCATCTCCTTTTGCCACTGCAGTAAAGATGAAGGATCGCGCTCCCCTTGCACCAGCCGCTCAATTCTGCATTAAAAACAGACGCACAAAGGACTCAACTTTTCATGTGTTTGATTTGCACTTCATCCTCGTGAAGCACTATGCAGACACCTTGGAAAAGGTCAAAGTAGCAGGTAAAAGCTGTGCTGTACCTTTGGACCTCCTCCTCCACCCAACGCTTATACAGTGCCTCCTTCCTTAGAATAGCTGCATTGTTGAGTTTGATCGGATAGCTGACAGCCTGTAAAAAATACACACATGACAGCAGATATTACACCAACATTAGGAAACAGGCAGAGTACTTAGGTCTTACCTTATTACTGGAAGGAGCTCCACGGGAATGAAAGGAATTAGGCTTGAGCCTTGAATCCAAGTCTTCCTCAATCTTGGACATCACTCTCTGTGGAACAAGTATGAGATGGTGTTGAAGCCAACAGAATACAAGCCCACCCTCACACACACAGACACACACATACACACCTTTGTGTGCTCAGACTTCTGTGGATTTCCACATCTGAACTGTTTGATATTCGCTTCATACAGAAGCTCCTTTGGTGGAAAACAGATAAGCGAACATTTTAATGGCAGTATATGTAATTGAATTTAAAAATATAAAAAATTTGGATAATATCTACTATTATTGAACTTAAATATGCCAGCTGTCGTAGATTCATCGTACCTGAGCCTTTTGATGGTTCTTCTGTTTATTCTCCTCGATTATCTGCTTCTCCTTTGGAGCCTTGTAGGTGCTGCTTGGTACCTGCATGACAAACAAGAGTGACACACCAACCAGTTTGCAGCTTACATTCTCTTTAAGGATTGAGGACATGAAAAGTTCTCAAAGTAAAGGACTTTATGTAACTGATACTGACTGGTTTGCATTTCTTCTGCTGTGGGATGAGCTCGGGCATGGGTAGAGGCCGTGGTTTAGGTTCGGTGAGGGCGAACTCCTGGGGCTCAGTGGTTTTGGTTGCAGCTTTCTTGAGCAGATTCCCTTGAGAGATCTTGACTGCAAGCTGGTCCATGAGAATATCTATCTCAGGGCGCCACCTAAAGGACACACACGCAAACATTTGGGTTGTCTGAATTTGAAATGCTCTGCTCACAAAACGACCTCCACTGGAATACTTGTGCACATTTCTGACCAGACTGTGAGGAAACAGACTCAATGATCAATGGCATGAGCACCCCTTGGTGCCCTATTCTCTTGCATGTTCACACTGAGCCTATGTGACAGGAATGAAAGAGTCTACAGACAATGTGCCGAACTTCATATGACTTCAGCGTCAAATCAATCACTGAATGCAGCCCTCAAAGGATTAAACATTTTGTTTGCTACTGACTGCTGTCATGTCTTTTTGTTGTCAGTGAATTACACAATGTGTAGATTTAAGTTTTCCCTTCATTTTTTGAGTTATTATAGTGTTATTACCTAAGTAGTATTTTTGTTTATCATGCTTTTCTCACCTGAGTAGAGGCCCAATCCACTGTTTCTCCACAAAGGCAGCATCATAGATGTTGTTCCACTCATCCTGTATCCACATGGTGAGGTTTGAGAAGAAGAAACCTAAAAACTAATTTTAAAAAGTGCAACATAAGAAAGCTGCTGATTAATTTCCCTCTTCTGCACCCAGAATTTGTGTTTCTTACCATGTGCATTTTCTTGATGTCCAGAGATTTAACAATGCTGCTAAAACACTGAAGCCCGAGGTCATCAAGAAGAAATGTGGCCAGGTAACAGATAACTGGGGAGCAAGACGATCATTAAAACATGTCAGTTCTTTTATTCAGGCTGAAATCAGGAGTAGCAATGAAGTTACTCACCAACAAACTGGCTACGTTCACCTCTGGACACTGATTTTACGTGCTGGCCAAAGAAGGCATTGATGACTACATCCAGCAGCTTCTTTTGCTCAACACATCCGGAAACAACATCAAGAATGAACTTCCTCTGCAGCATGTCCATGTCCTGCGACAAAACAAGAAATACAGGCTAATCAGAAGCAGGCCTATGCATCCACTCACATTGATCTGAGTCTGACATACCTGCAGATCCTTCATAGCATCTTCTGTGAAGTCATCCAAACACTGTCTGCTAGCTCTAAACTTGTCGAGGAGCTGAACAGCTTCCTTCACAAGTGATGCATAGTTTGATGCCATCTTAAATTCACTAGAAAAGCCCACAAATAAACTGTTTATATAAGCAAAGCTCACGCACTGAGAGATGAGAGAACAAACAGTTCTCCCTGGGATAGACAAGCCAACCGGGCTGCTAATGAAAGACATCAATTCACAAAAAATATTTGCCGTCTTCGACTCATAGACGGTCTCCAGCCATCGCTGTGTTGCGTCGTTGCTTAGCAACAAAAAACAGGCGTAAACAGAAATACGTCCCAGCTCGAAATGTTAAACGAGGAATGCTTTAGCAGAAAAAAAAATAATTATTTAGATTCAAAAGAGGCGTTTTATTATCGTTCAGTTTAACATATTAAATATTTCACAGTTTTAATCCGTACAGATTAACAGAGTGCCATCCTCATCCTTTGTTGGCGTCCATAACAATAATAATGACGTAGCGTGTTGTGACGTCTTGCCGGGGCTGTGCTGGTCCTCTGCTGCCTTCAAGTGCTTTTGGAAATTCTACAATTCACAGTGAACCGAATGAAAGTTGTTGGCTGTGCTTTAAAAAATGATGGTTTTACAAAAAAATTTGTTTCCTAGCTTACCAGGGGTTTTACGTTGTTGATATATGAGGGACAAAAGCTAATTACTGGGTAAATCACATGCAAACTGGGTTTTTATTCTCAGAATCGAGCATCTGATTTCCTGGTTTAACCTGATCATCATAATCATATTTCTTAACTGGATTGAAAACAAAGTCATTTGTTGAATTTAAATTAGGAAATACCAATATAAATCTATATGTGATGTATTAGAAAACAGAAAGTTGAAATGACTCCAAAATAGCTTCTGGACAAACACACACTGCTGATGGTAATCATGTAATACAGGCGAAAGCTAAGGAATAACCTGGAAGTGTATTTTGATGAAAATTGTTTTCTCCACTGATATTTTCTCTCTAATCTCTTTTACAAATCTAAAAAATGTGCTTAATTTGCTGCTCCTCATTTGGATGGTCTTTACTGCAAAGAATGGCATCTGTACACATCCTAAATCATACATTTATTTGACGAAATTTCCCCGTATTTGCCTGACATTTGATTTTAAAGTTAAAATTAAACAACATTGGGCTACTGTATTGTTTTTCTCACACAATTGAGTTATAAAAACTTAAAACCTCCACTACTCATATTTAAATCTATGCATACACTATTAATACAATCTAGATAAGGGGGGGGGTCAAACCTAATTTCATCTCAAGTGGGCTGGGCCAGCGAAGCTATTGCATAACATTTTAAGAAGATAAAAATGTTAAATAAAATGTTAAATAAATCAGTTTTTTGTGATTTATTGAATATACTGTTACAATTTACAGATTGCAGATGATGATTATGAGTTTTTGTAAGCCAAAAAAATGTTTTACATCTTTTTGATGTCATTTGACATCAAATGACTTTTAACTTTTTTAATTTTCCACCAGGAGCAGCAGAGGATTTTCTTGGAAAATGTGAATAAGTAACACAACTGGAATATATGGCAGGTCAGTTTGACACACTTCCTCTAGATTCTAAAATTATTGTAATGTAGTAAATTCAAATTTGTTACTTAGGCAACAGAAAACAACTGTCATTAGTAAACTTTTCTTGTCTGTTGCTTATGTTTTATTACATGAGGAAAAAGAAAGTACACCATCTTTAAATTTGAAGGGTTTACATATTATCAATAAAAATAATATGGCCCTCACTTAGTCTCAAAATGAGGTTAATTCATCCTGGGATGAATTGCAAATGATGAGATATTATGCTGTATTTATCCAACCAAAAACTAAACCAAAAGGCAGCTGCAGTGTGTGAAGAACTAAGAGACTCTTAAAACGTCCATAGAAGTTATAATCATGGTTAGAAGTTTACATTCACTAATCATAAGCTTAAAATGGTAATGTCGTGGCTTGTAATGATTTCTTTGAACTGGTTTCTTTTTCCAGGGTATACATCGTTAATAACCCATATTCAGAACAATGGGGTAGTCCAAGGAACTCAGTAAGGTTCTAAGAAGGAGGATTGTAGAATTGTGCTATGAGTTTATATCGAGTTCTTTTGGAGAAAGAAAGCTATTTTTGAAGGAGCACTTGAACGCACCACTTCCTGGGAAAGTGGGAGGTGAATGTTGTCAACGTGACTGTCATCGAGTAACGTTAGAGGGGCAGAGAACAGCGGAGCCTTCGGTGCTCCAGTTGTCTGTATCGTAGGGGACTTGGAAAGTGACTGGGCAGGTGGAGGGACAGGTTGCTAACCTCGGGCTTCAGGGAAAATGGAAATAAGTGGTTATTTCCCAATACCTCCTTTGTGCGCCTTCAGAGCCTCGGTGTAACGTTCAGGACAACTTGCCGTACATTGTCTTTTTTCCTCCTATTCCTGGGACCCAAGAAGCGCTAGCTAGCTTAGCCGCCAGCCAGCCGCCGATAGTGTCAGACACACAGGTACAGGAGAAGAGAGGAGGGGTTGGTAACAAAGGAAGGTGGCGAGGTAACGATGAACCGCTTTCGAAAGTGGCTGTATAAGCCTAAGGTAAGTTGTTGTGTCAGCCCCTGCAGTCAGTCATTTTTTTATGCATAGAGCTCGCTAGCCTGATCATTTCATAGACTGTCAGCACATCTGCTAACGTTAGCCCGTGATGTTACATTGTATTAATCAGCAGCTATCCCCTTTGTTGTTGTTGATGCTTTTGTTTTGAAGCTGCAGTCAGGACTAACAATGCTACAGTCTGCCAATTTGGACTAATACTCATTTACTTACATCTGTCTTCAGCTGACATTAGTGTTCATGTGATTCTGTCTTGTTATTTTAAAGGTTTGAAATACCTTAATAAATCAGTGAATAATAACAATCACAAGACCACATCAGAGCTGAAAAAATAATCGTTTTGCTTGTAATAGTAGTGTCATTATCAAGTCGTTACCACATAAGAGGAAATATTTTAAAAGGATAATATATATTATAACAAAAGCTCATGTTTTTAATTTCCTTAAAAACTATTTGTTTTCATTATTGATTCTGCTGGATATTTTTTAATAAACGGGTTTATCATTTGGTGCATATACATGCTAGAAAATAGCACCTTTTTAAAAAATAAAAAAAAGTGCAAAAAACATGATTAAAATAAAAGTATGTGTTTATTCCAAACAAAGAAGAAATAAAACATGGCACAGTTTACCTGAATTTGTTATTCTGGTTGACGTTTTCCAAGATCCAAACCTTTTTTAAAGTAGAAGGTGACATATTAATATGGTTTTGTTGTAGTATCAGTTCAAAGTCCAAATATATTTTATTTATATCAGGCAGGACAAAGACACTTTGTTACAATTGATAGGTGGACTTTAAGAAAACATTGTTTTGTAGCATCGAAGCCTTAAAGACCACCAAAATACCTACCAGCTATTTTTCTCATGCAGTTTATTTAAAATATTGATTGTCTCAGCGCTGTATACCATTTGTGAATACAGCCTGAAAAAAGGCAAAACAATCAAATCCTGCCCGGGAAACACATTTGTCAGCAAAATTGTCACTTTTTGGGTGCGCTAGTAATGGATGTGCTGTGATTCCTTAAATCAAGCTCAAAGTGTGGAAACATGCTTGACACAGCAGAGGAAGTATTAAAGGCTTGGTTGCCTTGTTAAATGAACAGTTCAGTATATGCCAACTGCAGCACCTTTTAGGATGAGTGAACGTGAACATTTCTCTGGGTTGAAAATTCTTGTTAACTTTAAACGTAACTTTTCAATGTCCAGAAAATTGCTCCACCCTTTCATTCGTAACATAGCAGTGTGTTTGTGTCAGTATATTGACTTAAGGCTTGCACTTAAAAGGTTAAACCTGTGTCATAGATGCTGTACATTGTAAGTCTTTAAAGATTATTAAGCCTCTTAAACAAGCTGTTGACTGGTGGAGGTAACTGTTATTTCTTGGCATGTTCCTGCTTTACTGAAAGTTCCTCGATGATAATGTTCAGAAAAACCCTTGTCATAATGATACCTGTGATAAGAGGTAAGTCAGCTGATAGGTCACTGTGTGTTTGAACTCCACACTCAAGGAATCATCGGACGAAACAGCGGTGATTACAACATATCCTGCATAGCTAAGCAGTTGTGATCACTCACAAGGCAAGCTAACCGAGCTTGAGCCAAACTATAGACCATAGACCATGGGTGGGCAATTAATTTTCCCAAGAGGCCGTATGAGAAACAGGGACTGTTGTGGACTTGCCCTACATTATGATTCGATTGGCTAGCAACAATGTGAGCAGAGCAACATAGTTCAGGGAGACAGATGGAGTGGTGCCAGCCTGTTATGGTAAAGAGTGAGCTGAGCTGTCGATTTAAGTGCCAATCCTAGCTAACCTATGGCTTAAGATGCGTTCTGGGCACCTCCTAAGTGAGTTGCTCCGGTCCCATAAAGAGGGGGTCCAGGGGCAGAGCAAGGACATGTTCGAGACATCTCTTGGCTGTTTTAGAAGCACTTCAGTGTCCCCCCAGAAGAACTGAGGAGGTGGCTGGAGACAGGGTTTCCTGGGCATCGCTGAAAATAAATAAAACTTAATTAATTCATGTTCAATGTAAAGGGATTGGAGGAAGGGAGTTTCTACAGTTCATTCACACATTGGCAATAAAAAAAGTGTTTAATACGTGAAAAATACGTTTTGCATTCGAAACCTTTAAAAGGTTTGGCAACACGTATTTCTAATTGGGAGCATAAGTAGAGTATAAGTCAGCCTTCTTGATAATAGAAAACTGCTGAATCACATCATCATTGGGTAATTATAATAAGAGCTTTTGCAACAGTAGTGTCACACAAGGCTTAGATGAAAGGCCTCTGATTACACTTTGTCCACCTGTTCTGGACCACATACACACACCTGCGTCATTCCCTATTCCTGAGTCAAACTGTATTTGCTGTCGCAGCATTTTGGTGATCTGGGGTCAGGCCAAAGTGTTGGGGTTCACCAGAGTATTGTTACATTCGTAAACGACTACTGCCTCTAAAGTGCTGAGCTATTGCATCAGTGCCTTTTCTGCCAAATCACAGCTATGGTAGGATTGAAAAGAATTACGCATGAGTCTGTGGGATTTAAATGACCAGTTCTGCCTCAAAGGAGTGGGGAGAGGCGCTAAAAGCTTCTACAGTTGTGCCAATCAGCATGAAAAGGCAACAGTAATAAAGAAAGAAAGTTCAGATGACTTTGGCACCTGGTGCTGAAGAGGCACTTTGCTAGCCAATAGTTGTTTAATTTGTTCTAAGAAAAAATATTTCTGTACTAATTAAAATCTGTTTCCATCCCCCATATTTTGGCATTTATTGTCAAACACCACATTGCATTGTCATTTCCATCAACAGTAAGTGGTTTATCACTGAACTATGCTCTCCTGGAGATAGAAAAATGTTGAATCAGCTTGTTCCTTTGACTGAAGCAGAGCTATTGATATTTCCATAGCTGCTCTGTACCTCTAAGATAAGTCACACAGAGCAGGACTTTTTTTGCCCCTGCCACACAATCCCTTCTCAGTCAAACTCAATGCATCAGTTCCTGGACAAGATGAATGTGTAAAGATGGATGTCCTGCTGAGAAGTGCGCATGGGTTAGAAGGAGATAATACTGCACTATTGACAGGTTAGGCTTTTTACATACTTTGTAGATCCTTAAACTGGTTGAGCTGGTTTTTATGTAGCTAGTTAGGCAACCCAAATATCTATAAAGAGCTCTCCTACTTGGTGTGTTTTGTAACGCAAGTTATATTTAGTGTGGCGAAGAGTTGTAGATCAAAAAGATAAGCTTGGAGAAGGATTAATAAGAGTGTGCTACATTGCACATTGCAGAAAACAAAGCCAAGACCAATGTTGGCTAGTGTTTCCTCACCTCTCGCTCATCAAGTTGCACAGTGACTGATTACAAAAGACAGGCAGCTAAACCTGGGCATTTCCTCTGTAGCCTGTGTTCCTCTCTGTGCTGTTATTCCATCAGGCATTCAGGAGCTGACCTTCAGCTTCACACCACCTCATCTGTCAGTGTGACGGGGCTCACAGGTCGCACCGAGCCCAGTGCACGCACCCCATTCTGCAGCACGCTACTAATTTTGCCCCTCTCCCCACAGGACATTTTAATGTGTAGATAGCTCATACTGCACTCCTCTTTATCTTAACGAAGCAGGTGATAACTTTTGTTTATGGTGTGCTGCTGCTTAATCTTTAGCATGGAAACAGATTGACTTTTAGCTCGCAACACATCAAACATCAGCCAATGAGGTTTCCTCTTGGCAGATTTGATTAATTACATCATATTTCTAATAACTACTAGTGTAATTTAACAACAACAGTAATAATCATAATACTGACAATAATAATTTCATTTGTACAACACTTTAAAAAACGTAACGTTTTGACTAAAACCACAAATTAAAGATAAGTTCACACACATATAAAGACACAGTCAGCAATTATTCCATCATACACACATTAGATCTGAACTATGGCCCAAACCAATGGGAGGAAGATTAAAGAAGCTAACCGATAAAAATTAATTTTCAGCAGGTATTTGTTGTTGGGCTGGGGAAAGCTGCTCCAATGTTTGAGTCAACATTCCTACATAAAAACTCAGAGGGAATTTTATATAACAGTAAGCAAAGCTTGCATGAGATCAAATCTCTCGAAACTATGCATTTTTTATATAAAGAACAATGCTGTAAAATTATTAACATGTAAATGAAACACGTCAAGGCAGGCAAGTATTTATCATGCTCATAAATCACTGTCAAACCATCATATGAGATACTCTGAAAAAGTTTATTTACACCATCAGAAAGACAGCGAGGCGCGCTGACAGCTGACGGTTTCGACAAAGAAACAGATTTTTTGCTTTCCCTTTGTTCTCTCATTGTTGCCGGCTGTGTGGGCCCTTCTTGAAATGCATCATTTGAATTTGATTTGAAAAGAAATGTTCATGTATGAAGAGGTGGCGATGACACACAAACTAACAGACGCATCTGTTTGGAAAGTGGGAAAAGGCACAGTCATCAGACTTGTGACGCTTCACATTCTGGCTTTTTAAAAGACCAAAACCTAACACAAGTTTTCATTCCCATTAACACAGTTGTTACTAATACATTTATTGAATTATTAAATGGCTTCTAGGAAGAAGAGTTGAAACGATTAATAGACACAAAAAAATCTGATACATTTTCAGATGATTAGATAAATATTAATTCTGAATTGTTGCTTCGGTTTTAAATAAAACGTTGGGTTTATGTCATTTGAAGATGTCAGCTTGTGGTCTGTGATATGATGATTTTCATTGCAATGTTTATGTACAATACAAATATTGATAGTAGTATATATCTTTGAGTTTATGCTGGTCAAGAGTGTGCATTTTTACTTTGCTTCTTTTTTTAGTTTTCAATTTTAATCTTTATTCTGTCTTTTGTAACAAATGTGTAATTACATGTAAAGTATTTACATAATCCTTGTTTGTAGCTTTAATTCATTTGATTTCGTTTTCTTGTCAATATGCCTCCAACATTTAAAATTTTATTACACTTCATATATATTCTTATCAGAGGGAACCATAGCTGCTTATTTATTCTGTAATAATTGCTCCATGCTCTCGCTGTGCTTGTGTCTGGGGTTAGTCTTTGCACAGCCAGTTCTGCATATTTGCCGCAGGCTCGGTGTGCCAGCAAACTGGTGAGCAGTGGTCACTGTGGTTTCATATTTAGCCCAGTTTCTGGAGTTCCTTGTGGACATCCCATTCTGCTTACCCAACAGCCACGTGGTAATTGATTTGGTGTCAGCTGCTGGGATTTAGAGAGCTGACCCTAGTGCAGATTCAGGCAGGCCAGGCAATTGAAAGCCTTTTTAAATTCATTGCAGGACTGTAAGCAGAACCCACTGTAAGAGGTGTGAGGGCACGATGATTGAAGGAAAGTAGCCGTGGAAAACAGTGAGATTTTGAAGTACCACAGAGAATCAGCAAGTCTCAGTCCTGACTGAGGGGGATGTACACTTTTCTGCACCCTGTTTTTATTGGCATTGGTACCTTTTAAATTGCTCTCTTCATTATCATTGATGAAAAACATCACGATCACCTTTATCTGTATTTATAAGTTTGACTGTTCTTGGAATTACCTGTAAATGAAGTGCCACCCCTCATGATTTGGCTTTTGTCTTCCTAGCAGCAGAGGATGTGAGTGACAGAAGGAAAGGAGAATAGTAGGCTTGTATTTCTAGGTTAGAATTTGGATTTGGCTTTAGTTGAGAATAATGCAGCTTTTTATCAACACTGTAGGGGTTTTTCTTACTGAATTTTATAACTAAGAACATTCATGCTTTACACACTCTTTGCTTAACTGTTTATGTAATTATCAGATTATCAGTTTGTGTCGTTTTTTTCTGTAGCTTTTATGTACTCAAGGCCTCAATAGCAAGAGCTATTTTTTTAAAAGATTGCACAAACTGGTATTGTTAAGTTAAAATGAAAAGAGAGAGCACATAAATATAATAGTGACAATAAGGGAAACAATATGAAAATCTATAATTTCTTCTAGACACAGTAATGCTCTGTAATAGGTAAAACTGTTTTTGAAGGATTGGAAAGATACAGATTAGTAGTTTGGCAGCTGTAATGCATGAATGTAACAATAATGGGATAAATAAAATATATCTTATGTTATCCTAAATTTTAAACTCAGACCACTAGAAATAACACATTGGATGTTTCAGCACCAAACCTATTGTTCTTTTAGTTTTCTTTGCTTCGCCCTTTTATCGAGTTCACCTAAATGGGGATTCAGTCTGGAGACTGCTGGTTTTCCATCATCTGAAGCCTGCCTTGTCCTCTTCCTCTAATGTTTTGGGTCATTATCTTGCTGCAGGGTGAACCACTGACAAACCAGTTACTTGTGTTTATTTGTTGCCATCCATATTGAAGCATCTAGTACTAAATCCCGCAGTGCAGTATTTTCCTGATAATACACAGGTTGTCCCGACTCTTCCTTTGCACAGACAGAGGGGTTTCTAACTAACCTTAACCCTAACCTATGGAAGCATCGGGTTCCAGTGTTTTATTTATTTTCATTGCTACAAAAATGCCGTAAGATCATTTTAAAAATAACTTTTTAACATGAGTTTATTTCTTTTCATTTTAAAAATGTAGGATTTTTGACGGCTATGAGCAAAGCACCTGCGAATGAAGTACCCTCCCCCACACCTTGGGCTTTGCCTACCACCTGCAGAGGATGGGAGAGAAATGAGGGAGAATGGCCAGTAACTTGGTTGCAGTCAGAAGTAATGCCGTTCTTTATCAACACTAGAAAACTGAAGAAAACTTTGCAATGTTTCAAGGCCTAATTTACTTCTGGTGCTAAAGGGAGGCTTTAAGTTAATGCAGTTCATGACTAACAAAACAGTCTGTGTTCAGTAAAAGTTTTTTTTTTTAGCAGTTTTCCACTTACTTTTGTATCATGTTAATCTAAAATTTAATGCTGGGTATGCATCTAGCTGTTTTGCAGTGACGTTGAGGTATCAGGAGTGGACTTTTAGGTATAATGCCATGTGCACAAGCATGATGACTGGCATAAATGTAAGCTTAGTTTACGCTTGCAGTTGTTACCTTTGCTCATGGTGGCATAAAAAGTAGTCATTATTGCTGATGACCCAGTGTCAGGTGGTTGTGTGTTTCTTAATTTTGTAACCTGCATCACGTGGCATGCATACAAACTGGTTGACGTGGAGGCATGAGTCTATGTACTGGTCTTCCTTTAAAAGCATATTTACAGACTATCAGTTGGATTCCCAGTTGTCACAGAAGCTGTGCTGGGATTGCTCAACCAAAAGGAAAATGTGCGACTGTCTACAGAAAAGTGTAGATAAACCGATAATTGTCGCTGTGCTTGAATGACATAGTTCCTTTATATCACCTCTTCTGTTGCTATTACAGCCGTGTAGCATATACTTTTCTCAGCAGTGACGTCTGTCATTTAGAGGTAGACAGCAGTAAGTCAAGCTCAAGTATAAAAGGTTACAACGCTGCGTTGACTTCATAATTGCTGTGCGCAATAACTGATGCATCAGGCATAACCACAGCTTTAATCTCCACCGACGCCAAACAGAGGTGTGTGTTTGCCCACACAAGTACTGTAGATATCCCGGGCTGTCATTGTGTGACATCCTGGACAATACTCATTCTCATTCAGTGATCACAACAGTCAGTATGTGGACAGAATTAGCTCGATTGACTTAGAAGTGTGTGACAAAACTACGGGGAGGAAGTGCGTTACCGGACTTGTGTGTTGATTCATTAAAATCAGGAAAATTCTTAAAGTTTGGTCATCGCAGCATAAGAAAAGGGTCTGAGCATCTCCACGAATGCTTTCATCTGATTGGGACACCGAGCGATACGTGGAGAAAAAAAAGTTGTGATTTTATCAAATCTAAAAAAGCGTTCCCTTCTCTAGCCTTGATCCAGCAAACATTACCGGATTGTATAACCAGATTATTTCTTGCATAAGAACGCTGAGGTTTTTGGGATGAGGGGTGTCCCCATGTGTCACCACATGACCATGGGGGGGGGGGGGGGGGGGGTTGAATACTGGACAAGCCCCAGGGCCACCTAAATCCTCAGTGCACTTGTGTGTTCACTCTGCCTGCTCGGACCATGTGCTGGGCACATGCTTGGGTCATTGCTGTAGTACAACACCGGATTATTTCCATCCCTCACAGAGCAGACGGGCTCATAGATTATGTCATCAGCCCAGATGGGTTGAGCACTTTGATAATACTGAGTCAGTGCACTCAGTTAAGTTGGTAGCGTGCTGTGGACCCAGATCAACTTTCAGCTGGTTTGTGCAGAAATACTCCTCAGACATGAACACAGTTAAAGATTTATGTATTAAATATCTTAAAATGTGGTATTTATGGATGAAAGCCGACTGTCAATAACTCTGAGGTAGGAAGGAAACTCCTGACGCGAGCTGAATACGAAGGGAATGACTCAACATAACTGGAAGTAAATCAGCATAACACGGCATTCTTAGAAAGATTATACTTTTTATTCGGCCAAACCTCATATAAATAATGGTTGCAGAAGTTTCCTTGTTTTCTACCAAAAAGATTGGCTTGCTCTTGCCATGGCTTTTATGCTGAGTCCTGAATAATAAATAAGGTGATGAACTGTTCTCAGCTGCTTTCTGTTTTTTCTTTTTTTTTGCCAGTCTGCCAGCTGACTGAAAGAAGCAGAATGAACTGGTTTCCCCCTACAATATTTGCCTCTGATCGTTGGAAGGAAGCCAGAAGGCAGCAAATTGAGCCTGGAATAGAGTATGGAGGGCACAGCAAGGTTTCTCATAAGTCCCTCAAGTGGGCTTAATGTGCATGCACCGATGCTATGGATGCTCATGAAGCATTAGCCTGACAACCGTCATCATCTGCACAGTCTGAATAGGAATGAAATCAGCAGCTCAAGAAAAGAGCTGGCTGAGATGATCAAAATGCTGATCACACAGCGGCAGGGAACTTTCAGTAGCACGTTTCAATGAGAGTCACGCCGGCACCACATGTTATTGATGTTAACGTTGAACAAAAAAAAAAAAAAAAAAAAAAACCAGCAGAAATTCGACTGAGTCATTGTGAAATGATGTTTGAGGGGTTTTTACTCTAATTGTCACTCTGGATGAAATCTTGGGATCTTGGTCACCTAAAATGATGAGTTTTTGACCGCAGTGGATGGAGATTTAGAGTCATCCCAGACAGAGGGCACCCAGGACAAGTGACAGCAGGACTATAACAGGAGAGTGGCACGCCACAGGGGACAAGAGCCAAATCTGCTGAATCATTTCCTCACGCAAGGTAGAGCTGTCATTGGTGGTGAATGATGATAACACAACTCACGAGTTCGGGAGTCAAATCCCCAGACGTTTACAACTTTTATACCACGATATGACTCTGCTATTTTAAGGAAATTTTAAGAGAGATTTTCACAGTTATTCTAAAACTTTTAACAATTTTCTCTAAACTTTCAAAGTTTTTTTTATGTAGGCAGATGAAAGCAGGCGCTTGTTTCCAATGGATAGCTTGCCTTTTTTTTTTAATTTTTGTTTGCTTTTTTAGAAGAACCTGTAACATCATCATTGACTCATGATGCATGTAACAAAGTATATTACCACTGGAGACTGTGGATCTGAATCTGTGACAGAGGACTGATCTGTGTTTTATTACTTTCAAAGGTCTGGAAAGCTTTTTTAGTGAATAAGTCATCGGTTTACTTTTAAAGGCCAGTAAAGCTATTTCAGTGAGTATGTCATCAGTTTCTAACGAACATGTGTTCTGCTCTCCAGTCGATACCACTTAACTACTGAGTGTAAAAGGGACCTTGCAGATACATTATTATTTTTAAATGTAGTTATGAGTCTTTTTTTCATCTAGTGGGCGCTAATGTAAAAAATAATTTGGGTTTTGCCTCTCCTGGAGGGTGTCAGAATATACAGCATGTGCAGTTAAAATGTTTGTAAGGTCGTAAGTCCACTCCTACTGCCTGAAACTCCTTGTTTGGAGTCCAAGCTTTTATTCCATGACTTATCTACATAACCATGTGCCACATTTGCATAATGCCTGTTTAGGCACGCCTAGTTTGGCACGCCTTCAAACAGACTTGTTTCAGCTGTGAGCATTTCATACCAGATGTTGCATTGTCGGTTGGAACAATGAGTACAAGTCTTGAAAACCCAGGAGATCACTTATAGTTTTAATTGCAGTGTCAACACAGCCACCCATTTATTTTCTTCCACTTATCCAATTGCGGGTCGCAGGGGTCCTGGAACCTATCCCAGTTGTCATGGGGCAGGAGGCGGGGGAAAATCACACCTACAACTAAGTTAGAATCACCAATTAATGAAGCCATGTATGTCATTGGGTTGTGGGATGAAGTCTGAGTTACCCCAAGAGAAAACATGTTTACTCAACACAGAAAGGCCCCTGCCTGAATTTGAATCTGGGGAAAGAGTGCTAACCATCACACCTCATCTTATAGTTCATTACTAATGAAAAGAACATAAAGTGGCTATCAAGTGCTTTAAATAGAGAATCAACCTAAACAAACAAAACGTTAAAAGGTCAAAAGGCTAAAATGGATGAGATGAGATTAAAGGTTTTGGTGCAGAAGATTTTCAGGTTTTGAAAATGGGCTGCTGTAGTCTGTATGTCTTTGTGATGGCTGCATTAGTCCGATAATGTTGTGTCTGTTCACATGTAGCACATTATAACTCAACTAAATTTAAATTCACTTGAGCTGGTGCAGCTGTCTTAAAGGTTTTCACACAAGTGTCAGAAAAGGGGGCTGATGCAGACGTCTACACTGCATGAAATTCAGTCCTTTTATACCTTTGTACTAACTCTTATTAAATTATTATTCAATGCTGTGTGGTTCTGTAGACCAAACAGCTCACGCATTCCTGCCTTTACCTAAATCAGCATGCCGTGAACACTGCTTGCCTTTGACTTATCCCCCATGATGCAATGCTGCAGGAATGTTTCCTCTTGTGTGAGGAATGCAGCAGGAGGAGGCTATAGGGTGGTGTCTGTCTCAAACACTTCTTTTCTTCCTTCTTCAGCGTTGGCCTATATCCTTCAGAAAGTCTCCAACTGAATGCCGGCAGACTGTGAGAAGTGTTGTGTCCGGACTAGAAAAAGGTCTTTCACTGTCCCCCACTCCTGTTTCCTGTTTGGTCATTGACATTTGTATCATAGGCTCGCTCATTGTTGTTCAGTTGTCCAGTCGAACTGGCCTGTCTTGCCACTGCTGATGTCACAGCTTTTCTCTCTGTTCAGAGGTCGAATTTAGACAAAGAGGATAAATACCTCATCTTGCGATCATTTGGCTATATTCCTGTATGAATAATATTTCGTTTGTGTTCATTTACCATTAGCCTACACATTCAGAGACACTTAGTTATATATATATATATATTTTTTCCATTACAGTGATGCCAAATACACTCATGAAATGACAGAAGCATTTATTTATTAGCTAAACATCAGTATCAGATGATATTCCCTTTAACCCTTTATCACCCAAGTTTCATGCAGACCTGATGGACTTATCTCATCTTTCAGGAACCATATGAATTTTCTTTCCCTCCCAACATAGTCAAGGAGTAAGGTAATGTGAAGCTCACATGGTAAAAACTAGGCGGAGCTGGGGATTTTCTGTCAGTGTTAAGATAGCAGTGATTACTTTGTGCTACCGTGATACACAGCTTATCTCTGTAAAGCTCATCTTCTCTTCTTTCCTAAACTGTTTTGTCACTTGAACAAATGGTTGAACAAACGGTCATTTAAAGATTTAAAGAGTGCTTGTAAAAAATGCTCACTCAACTTTGGACCACTAAAAAAATCTTGATAATCTTAGAATTATGACTTTTACTAACATTTAATGGCTTTTCCCCCCAGAAGTCTGCCTTTAGTCTCAGTGATCTGACTTTTCCTGTATAAATCTACCATTTTTCTCACAATTTGGGTGTTTTTATCCTCATAAACAGATTGAAGTCACTGAAAACATTTTCATTCATGAATTATTTTTAGTATTACCCTGGATTTATCATGTATTCATTTATAGTCTATGTAAGTAGGGTGTAAAGCAACCTTGTTAAGACAGAGAAGCATGCTCAGACTCAGTTATGTGTGTTTGTATGGCCTTCTCTGCTCCCTGCTTCCATCTTATTCAGTAAACATAACACGGCATATGAAACATTGCATAAAAATTCACACACATGAACAAAATGTGCTGGGATATTATTGATTTTACTCGCAGCAAGTTGAAAAGCTGTGTTTGGATACAAAGTGGGTGTCGTATTGGCAAAACAAACATCTGCCCTATTGAAAGAGCCCTAAGCTCGAATTGAAATGCTGATCTGCTTCACTTTAGTGCCGCTGTTCTCCAGTCATCTTAACATGGGTCTTTACCTGGGAAAGACACATTATCTTCCTTGTGATTGCATTGCCATCTAATAAAAGTTTGACCTTGACAAAAAAATGTACAAAATGTTCTTTTATTGTGCGCTACGTGTTAATTAGGATTGCCGGGACGTGTTTGGTTACTGCTAATAACCTTTCTAGAGCAGCATGTTCACAGTAGTTTTTCACCTCGCAGTAATAATGCGACCCAGCTGTAGGAGATATCTCTGTTTTCTTCTTGCTGTTTGTTTCATTATTAATGAGCAAGAGAGTGAGGGAACAGCACCATGTATCATATTCAGAGAGAGAGAGAAGCGCACCTCCATGGGGAGAGCATCGTGCAACAGGAAACACTGCAAACTTAAGGGAAAAGATCCTGTGAGAGGTTCCGATAAATACCAGTATTCTCTGGTCTTTCACGTCATAAAAAAACACTTCCAGTCAGTGCGCGGCAGGCAAATGTTTACTGGTGCAGCTCTCTCTGCTTCCAGTCTGCACAGTCATGCTGGCCTTTTGAGCTCCTGTGCCATCACCGAGGCTGCGTGGTTTGTGATGATGCACATCGGTATGTGGTCGCCGTTTTCAGAACCATTAACCTTTTGGTTAACAGAAGCCCTTCGCAGGATGTGTGTGTATACATTTGTGCACACTTGAAATGGAAATTTGGTATCTAGATTGTCCAGTTAAGTTTGAATTGCAATTATAGATGAACCGTTGTTGTGTTTCCATTTTTTTAACGTATCTTTTTCTGCCTGGTGTGTTGTGGCTGTGTGTGTGTGCTTCGCGCTAAGCCTTGAAGTGATTTGCTGTGTTGTGCGTTTTCGCCACAGTGAAGAGCACATGGCAGGAGATATCCACCAGCGCTAGGCTCTCTAATTACACCTGCTCTTCCAGGGAGCTTTTATACCACAGTACTGTGGAAAAGTCTTGCGCCACTCCTCATTTCCTTGTATTTGCTTCCAAGGAGCCAAAATGTCTTGTAATTTCTTAAAGTTGCCTTAAGCAGTTTAGTTAGTTTTCCACGCTTTCTGAGGGTATTTCAAAACGTTTTTATTTTCACAATTTTAACACAGTTTGATGGGCGTGAAATAGTTTTTGCACCAACATTGTAATTCCCAAAGATATATTATCTGAAAACATGACATATCATGGCACAAAGAAGTGACAGGGCTGAAAACTATGAAAGGTTGTTGAACAGTATCTGAAAGTCAAGTCTTTAAGCAAAGACTGGATACATGGCCCAATAACTGGAGTGAAAATCAGTGGTTACATGTCTTATGGAGTGATGAACCCAAAATGTTAATTTCTGGGTCAAATGTATGGAGGAGATCAGGAGATGGGTACAACAGTGAGTGTCTGTAGCCATCTCTAACACGGTGGAGGCTCTGTCATGGTTTGGGTCTGTCTTTCAGCCAGTCATGTTGGGGATCTTGTCAGAATTAAAATTATGAGTGCAGAAAAGTTATTGTCAGATTTGATCCACCATACAGTACGATCTGGAAAGCAACAGATTCATTATTCAATATGACAATGACCCCAAATGCACTGCCAATGGAGTAAAATTGTTCCTGGATAGGAAAAAAAATACACACACGGGAGCCCCAAGTTCAGCATTATTGAAGCAGTGTTGGATCGTCTTGATAGAGGACAGAAAATGTGGCCAAACTTGAAAGAACAACTCTGAATGCCCTTCATATGTTTGCACCTCTAAACACTGCTCAGATTTCTTATTTTCCTAACAAAACTTAAAGAAATAAGGTGTGGCTCAAGACTTTTGCACAGCATTGCTTATAAACCTTTGTTAGCTCCTTTTGTTTAGATTTTAGCAGGATTAGTCATTTATTTCTTCATATGTGTGTGTGAAATGTGCGTATGTACGAATATGAATTTCTATTCTACGCTGGCCTTTACAGTGCCCTACTTACCTGATTTTATTTTTGTCCCTAAAGATCAGCAGTATGTTGGTTTGTTATACGTCCTCTATGTCCTGTTAGTGCTTAATTGCTTTGGCGTGACTTCTCCCTCTGTTGTGCTCTTTTTATTTTGCTCCTTTATTTGTGTGAGATTAGCTCCTGTATGAGAAATGAAAAGTTGCCTTGAAGCGTTAAATTGACAGCTGGGTACAAAGTACGTTTACATAAACACTCCACCTGTTAACAAAAGGTTAAGTGGTAAAACAACGTTAATAACAACAGAGATTTAATACAGTATACCACTGACTTGTACAGCCTACGCAGAAAGTGGTAAGATAGAGAACAAAATGTATTTATACCTAGAAATCCACTGTGCAGTCTACAAGTGGTAATGAATGAATACAACATACAGTTCTCTTACTTGATTATTAGTTCCTCAGTAAAGAGTTGAAGAGCAAATTAGAAAATATTTTTTATTACTTTTACTTGGTTTCCTTTCTGTTAGAATTTGCAGGGTGGTTCTTTATTGTAACTATGCTTCTTGGCAATAAATCTTATTCCACTTAATTCCCTTAAATGTTGCCATGTTTAAGGAGAAATAATAATCAGTAATAATCAACCAAACACAAGGCTCAATGCATACAGTTAACAAGAGAGAGAGCATACAATGATGAATAATGATCTACACCCTGTAATGAAAGTAATATAATTAGGAAATCCATTTTGAATCGTGACATCATCTTTCAGCTAGAAATCTGTTTTGTTTTTTTGCTCAGCTGTTAGAAATTGAGTGACTCACCGACCCAACAAATCCATCCAAAAATCTTGTTTAGCTTCAGCTGTATAACCGTAGCGTTTTGTTAAGTGAGCAGAGCGTCAATTTTTCTGTTTTTTAGTAACAAATGTCTGATAAACGCAAAACAAGGGCCGCTATTGGATGACTTCTTGTGTTTTATTGTTAGGGCATTTTAAACAGCACCAATTTTGTTATGAAAGGTTAGGTAACACAGGTGTTATTAATCATATTTAAACCCGAGCAGAACCTTTGCCACTGTCGTTAGTAACACCTGTGTTTCCCTGCTGCTTAATGTGAGAGGGTTGCTGCGAAAAAGGCCTGTGGTAAGATGCATGAGTGTCTGTCTAAATCCAATCCAGGCTAACACTAAGACATAACCATAAAGTGTGCACTGAATGCTAAAGTCAGTTTGAGTATATGTATCTTCATAAGAATGATCACAAAAGCCATCGGTAGCGATCATGCTGTTAGCCCTGTGACTGGCAACCTGTCCAGAGTTTACCCTGCCAGGGTCCAGCTCCCCGTGACCCTGAAGAAGATAAGCTGTTAAGAAAATGCATGGGTAGATGATATCAAAAACACAACAGATACGTGACATATTTTATATATCGACATCTGGGTCAGGAGTCAAACATCTTACCAAAGTGTCTGAAGACTTCCAAGTCCTTGCTTTACCTTGTCTGTATTGTTTCTAGTAAAGGTTTTGTTGTTTGCTTTCATGTATCGTGATTTCTTCTGTAAACACTGTGCTTTTTATGACATGTACGATTAGGTCAGATGACTTTGTGCCTTGTGCCCCGTCCAGAACCAGTTAGGGTGCTCAACCTTTTTGAACTGCTTGCTTTGCCGCTAAGTTAATAATGTTTACTAAATGAAAGACATTCACTAAAATATTAAATGAACACTTCATGGTTTTTTAATTGTCTGACAAAGTAACATTCTGGGGGATCAGTGTCACTCAGGATGATTTCAAATGCTTTCTGTCTTTAATAATTCCATTCAGTGCTTATGTTTTAATACCCAGAATACTCAAATATGCCTAAAGATGGCCAATTATATTATATTATTTGCAGAAAATGCTAATATACTAGTATAATACTAATATGCTAATTTTGTAGCTAAGGCTACCTTTATCAAAAAGGGAGAAGAGGCTTTATGTGATGGATGAGGCACAATAGTTAAACCCAGAAGTGAATAGAAATAATACCCCTAATCTCTATAGATGAAAGATGGTAAGAAATAACAGTGAGTGATAATAGGATAGGTACACATCATAAAGTAATTGAAACTTATAAGCTTATGCCATTTACATTGCCTTGCTTTGATTGTTAAATACTGAAATGACTGCTTTGTGTTTCTGTGCAGAGGACAGACCCTCAGCTCTTGGCCCAGTTCTATTACGCCGATGAAGAGCTGAACCAGGTGGCCACAGAGCTGGATAGCCTTGACGGCAGGAAGGACCCTCAGAGATGTACCCTGCTGGTCAACCAGTTCAGATCCTGTCAGGTTGGCAGATAACAAGCAAAACTTTCACTGTCTTTTATTACAAGCAATGCATGTAGATACGCGAATCTGGAATTTAGGTAAATTAACCCCTATTTTGGGTTTGGTTTTGATTTCCTTTGCTTGTTTTAATGTAATTGACATGATTACCTGACTCTAACCTTATTTGGCCTCTCAACTAAAAATAAAGACAGCCACTATTATCCCTTTCCGGACACAGGCGTGGTGATATGACTGTTGCCTTAGTAAACACTGCATGAAACAGTCTTGCTGATAAGTGAGATAAGTAGACTTTGCTTGGAAGCCATCAGTTGACACAGTTAACTTTGCTCTGATAACACAGAGCCCTGTGTCATGTGGGCTCTCTGTAAATGATTACCGGAGTGGCTTCTTTAGAAAGAGGCATTTTATAACCTGAGATGATTTCCTTTTGGGATTAGAGTTGGTTTATTGGTCTCATTTTAATCTTCTGAATATAAATCAGGTTGAATCGGAGCCACAGAACAAGAA
The DNA here is from genome assembly GCF_051167445.1 of Perissodus microlepis. NCBI lineage: Eukaryota > Metazoa > Chordata > Actinopteri > Cichliformes > Cichlidae > Perissodus > Perissodus microlepis. The sequence continues at coordinate 25,613,761 of NC_140479.1, read as the reverse complement.
TCTTAAGGTGTGAATTCATGGTGGGTTATTTATGTGCTTGTGCAGCGCATTGTTGCAGGGTTTCACGAGGTCAAGGCTGAGAGGAGATTAGCGGGTGATGCTGGGCATGAGTGATGGCTGCTATGCTGTGTCATGCTGGAAGACCTAGAGGTAGTAGGGGAGGTTTTCATGTGACCTGTTGTGCCTTAGCCTCCTCCCCACTGGCAGAGCGCACAGGGAGAACCACCTAATAAGGTCATCACTTGATCCCCGACTGTTCTCTTTCCTCTCCATCCTTCCCTCTGCCGTGCTGCCACCCTTTTTTTTCTTCTCCATTATATTCTCAATTAGGCTGATTTTTAATTAGTCTCTGATTTTTTTCAATGAAAATATTTAACAGCCATTCCTAAGCACTTATACATTTAGAGAGGAGGCTTCTTAGAGTGGCTTCTCTCAAAGGCATTAAGGTTTTTTTGAGAATGACTGAAGCAGCATGATACCCCATAGCCCAGAGGCCCTAAGAATAGAAAGCAAGTACATTCAAGCCAAAATGTTGTGCTTGAACCTGCCACTGCAGCTATCAGCTCTTATTCATGGACCTCTGCGGGGGTTGCTGGCATGCTGCTCACATTATGTTGGCACTGCTGTTCTTACAGTGTGGCCTGCTGGAACAGGCGTGCGTGTGCCTTTCAAAATGGACAAAGATTGAGATGGATGGAGAAACATAAGAGACAGGCAGAGAAGAGGCCAGATGAGGACAATAAGGAGAGTGAGATGGGCTTAAAAAAAAAAAAAGGAGGAAGGAAGCTAGTCTTGTGTCATATTGTCGGGTGTCGCTGCAGTCGCAACTCCTGAATACGTGGAAACAAACATAAGTGAAGGTTATCACCAGTGTCCCCTGCTGGGAGGCGCTCACAGACGTTGAGGTGGCACTTGGACCGGCCCCAGACACATGTGCAGAACACAGCCATAAAGGAATCAGTGGTTAAGCTCTCCTTCTCAAAGCTTTTTAATCTCTCTCCTCGGGGCGAGCAGAGAAAGACGCAGTGCTGTGCCCGACAAGATTACAGTGCACAGTGCAGCTGCGGTTGAGTGAAAGGCTCATTGTAAGTCATTGTTATGGCTGTTGTACATGCCAGCGGCACATAAGCTCTTGATTAGCTCTTGTTGTATGTGACAGTGCATTTTCACTGCTGGAATTATGGGCTTTAGTTCAATGTTTTTATTGAAGGAAAATGTAGCTGTGAGGGCCATAATGGTCTCATGTGTTTGTCAAGTTGTTCCCATTCACGTCCTAATCAATGGTCCTCAGACACTGCGCTATAATGGCCTTCTTGAAAGGGTGACCGATGTTTAAGCACGGATTATTGACCAAGATTAGTTAAACAAAACAAAACAAAAAAACGCTTTTCAAGAACAGACTTTCACTCGCTCGTGTTTTTCTCTGCCACTAGTTCAATTTAGTTTTCTGTCACTCCCGTGTTCATCTGCAGGACAACGTGTTGAACATCATCAGTCAGATCATGGATGAATGTATCCCCTTCGACCGGGCCAACAGAGATTTTTGTGTCAAGTTCCCCGAGGAGATTCGTCATGACAACTTGGCAGGGCAACTGTGGTTTGGAGCCGAGGTAGTGTATTCACAACTTCATCAATCTGGGAAAAAAATGACCTTTCTCTGGCTCAAAACAAAATGATATTTAATTTTTTTTTTTCACACACTGAGTTTTTTGAATGCCAAGTGTGCCATCGTAAACAATTTAATTCTCTGTGCATAATTATATTGTCTCTGCTTGTTCCTGTCCAGTGTTTGGCTGCAGGCTCCATTATCATGAACAGGGAGATAGAGAGCATAGCTATGAGACCCCTAGCTAAGGATCTTACTCGCAGCTTGGAGGAGGTACGCAACATCACCAGAGACCAGGCCCTGCGAGACCTCAACTTGTACACCGACCGCATGAAGGACGCATTGCGACATTTTGACAGCCTTTTTGCTGAGTTTGAGCTCAGGTAAAAATAGAGACAAGACTTTATTATCAATGGTATGCACTGGGTTAATCTGGATTTATCGTCCACTTAATGATATTTCTGCAAGTGTGCCAAAAAGTCATTACGTTCCACTTTCTGTTTTCTTCCACTGGCAGCTATGTGTCAGCCATGGTGCCTGTGAAGTCTCCCAAAGAATACTATGTACAGCAGGAGGTGATTGTGCTCTTCTGTGAGACTGTGGAGAGGTGAATTTATAGACAGACATTTTTCTGCTTAATAATCCTCTTCTGTGAAATACCACACAGAGATGATGCGGTTAATTTGACTACTTTTTTTTATTTCAGGGCCCTAAAGTTGGGCTATCTCACACAGGACATGATTGATGACTATGAACCCGCACTGATGTTTACAATTCCCAGACTGGCCATTGTGTGGTAAGTGTTGCCTGTCCTTTCACCGCCCTCTTTGTTTTCCATTCCTTTGCACCCTCTTACAGAATTTTAAACATGTTTTTAGTGGGCTGGTTGTGTATCCAGAGGGACCTCTCAACCTAGACCGAAAATCAGAGGATATGTCTGAGCTCTTCAGGCCTTTTCGCACTTTACTGAAGAAAATAAGGTAAAAGCCATGAATATCTAACATGGCAACAAATGTATTTTTTCACAGTTTATCACTATGCTCCAGCTATCCTGTGCTGCTTTTTTCAGAGACCTGCTCCAGACCCTGACTGAGGAGGAGTTGATGATGCTAGAGAGAAACTTGTGCATTTCTCAAGAAGGGGAGTTGTCCACAAGCCAGGCGCTGGCCACAAACGGCGTACCAGCTCCAGTCCAAGAGAATCACTCGTCCTGCAGTCCTGCTAATGAAATCTCCAAAAGGGGGAGTGAGGGAGAAGAGGAGCCACCGGCTGTGCTTGTCTGTCCCAGTCAGGAGGAAGAGTTGGCAGGAGTGGAAAAAGGCTGGGAGGAGGTGGAAACTGTGAGGGGAGAGGAGGAACAGGAGCAGGGTTTACTCTGTGAGGAGGCAGAGGAGGCTGAGCTGGCATGCTCCATGCAGTACGATGAGGAGGAACTGGAGCAGCTCAACATGATGGTGTACCGCGTGGGAGACGAGATGTCGACTCTGCTGTCACCTCCCAGCCAGGGTCAATCTCCAGCCCACGATCCCAACAGAGGACAGCCTGCAGGCTCCAGTGGGGTTTCCAGCACAGAGGTCTCTCCACGCAGAATCTTGGGGAGCCGAGGAAGGACGGGCATTTGTACAGAGGAGGAAGACAGGGTCTTCTTCATGGAGGACCTGGATGCAGCAGGAGAACACATCACCAGAGAGCCTCGCTGTTATGTCACCTCTCCTCCCAAAGAGTCTGCTCGTCCTGTGCAGCGCAAGCTCGCACCAAGGCAAGACTCGGTTAGGAACGGCTGGTTTTCTGAGACAACATCTGAGCAGCCTTGTCCACAGCCACGCAACCTGAACACACACTGCCCAACTGCAAAGTGTCCCCCTTGTACTAATGTCCCTGGTTCAGAACCTCTGCCTTACACCAATGGGTGGGACATGGGTTTAGAGGGGACAGCGTCTGAAACAGCTGAAGTCATCGCCCATCGTATGGGAGGCATGAAGCTGTCTGCTACAGTCATCTTCAACCCTCACTCACCCAGCTTGACAGAGCTGGCTGTGGACAAGCTGCTGCTACCTCGGCCTACTCCCTCTGAGATTGAGCCCTGTGGCCCCCTGGTGGCCACTCACTGCCTGCTCAACTCTTGCGTCTGCTGTGGCAGCTGCGAGGATGGCCACGAGGATGCCATCACCACAGAGACTACTGGACTCGGTTTAGGGCTCGCTCTGGGATTGGACAAACATTGTACGACGCCTGCCTCCAGCGCTGTCATTCAGTCCTCTGCTTGTCGGCTCCCTCCTCGTCCTCACGAACACAACAATAAGGACGACGTGGCTCATTTGAGCCCTCCTTCCTCCCGCTCTGCAGAGCCACTGGAAGAGGCTCCTGGGCTGGGACACCAGGCTCAGGATTGTAGCTCTAGTGTCAGAAATGGAGCCTCCCCATGTAATCACCAGCTGAGGACTGAAAAAAGACATGCTAGTGGCGGCCGACAGAGGGACAAGGAGATGGATAACGAAAATCCAGAAAATAAGGATGTGAAGAGGTACACCAAAGAGGACAACAGGAGAAGCTCCAGGTGTGTTTCAGTTTCATTTTACAACATTTTATGTGGCGAACATGGACTCCTCCATGCTCCATTAACACATATCCAGTTTGTTTTGTTTTCCTTAATTCATCACAATTTTCCCCTTTCTTTTCTCTTAATATTTATATCCGTTTGTTTTGTTTAAGTCTTTATATATATACATGAATTTCTGTATTTGGTTATTTTTAGTTTTCAGAACTCTCCACTCAGCTCTGTGTCAGGTAGTGACTGTGAGAGTGTGTCGGTCACCACATGTAGTCTGTCAAGCAGTGCATATACACCCAGGTAACAAATCATTCATCCAAATGTGTGTCTGTCTCATGTTTGTGCTTACTTCCTGCTCACATTCACAGTAACTAAAGAAACCTTTAATGGCTAATTTTTAAAAAATGATGCATTTGTTAATTTGGGCAGAGTAAATGGTGTTATTGTGCATTTATTACCACTTTGTATTAAAGTGTAGCTTCAAAGATTTTATTCCTGGACTCCACCAGAGTAGCTTTGCAAGGTTAAGATGGTCCTCATTTATTTTATTTTGGGCCATTAGTTAATTTACTGTCTAAATCAAGCTTTTTTAGCTCCTCTCACTTTAAGGCAACTCCACTTTTGTTCTGATTGGCTGCCTCTTGCAAACAGAAGGTTTGAACTGAGGCTTTGTAGGGGTGCTGTTGTCACAGCCAGAGCTGTGTACCAGAAGTGACTATATTATGAGTACCCACTCTCATCTACATTGTGCAGTTTTCAAGAATAAAAAAGAAAACAGAAGCAGAGCATTAAGAGCAAACTGAACCGTTTGGCTCTCAGGATGTCTCGTACATAGTGAATTTGTATGCATATATAAGAGGAAAATCAGGAAAAGGATAATTGGTCCACTTTAAATATGGAAATCTGCTTTTATTGATGTAAACTGACTGTGAAAATGATGTATGGACGTTTGGGGACAGATGTTAATTGATGATCCTTCACTGTGTCTCACCGCTCCCTTCAGTCCTGTCAGCAGTCTGACTCCCAGCTCAGGGACATCAGAAGACCCGGACCAGCAGGAGATCCAGCTGGCCGTACAAGTTGCCAAAGCAGCGGCCAGAAACAAGATCAGATCTCGTTTCCACAGCAGCAGCGACCTCATCCACCGTCTCTTTGTCTGCATATCAGGTATAAAAGCTCTCGTTCTTTATTCGCTCTCTACTCACCTCTTTTTCTCGCTTGGCCTGATCTCCATTCTGTGTTTTTGTGTGATGCAGGTGTTGCTGATCAGCTGCAGACCAACTATGCGAGTGACCTTCGCAGCATCCTCAAGACTCTTTTTGAAGTCATGGCAACCAAGTGTGAGGAAGGAGACAATGATAAGCAGAAGAAAGGTGTTTTTTGATTATGAGATATTTTTAGTGTTACAATATTTTGCTTTCTCTCTTTAACAGACTAAAGACTGAAGTCAAAACAGCCTTTTGAATTAAGCAGAAGTAGTAACTAGTATTTAGTCATATTGCTCAAAAGATTAAACTTTCTTATAATGATTTAACCAGTGGCCACAATATGATTTTCTTTTAATCAAAACAATGGATTAAATGATCGCGTGACAGTGTAAAAATGAATGCTTGCATTAATTATGTGCAGAGAGTGGTCATTGTTCACTTGAATAGCATCGTTTTCTGAAGCCAGCTGCTTTCAGTGAAAAGCTCTTTAAAAACACACCATACCTACCACCTTACTTAATGAGCCTGATGTTTCCCTAATGAGGCTCCATGTGAAAAAAATTAACTCTAAATTAACAGTGATAGGTGCGCACCCCCAAGTGAGCAAAAAAAGCTGCTTAACATAAAACAGAACACATTTCTGATCATGAAAAACTGCTTGTTTAAAAATAAATAAATAATAATAGTTTAATCCCATCATAATGGGATTTAATCCCCCATCTGAAAAACAAAAATCCTCAAATGTAGTCACTGGAGAGCATGTTCAAATACTGCTATTGTCTTTATCCTCATTGCCACATTTGCAACACCTGATATTTGCATCAAAAGTCTCAGTTAGATGCAACATAAATAAATAATAGCAAATGTTACTAGCATTTTAGCTCTTTATGGTTGGAAACTGACGAAAAATGGTGGCAGCTGGGTCTTTGTAAGGAATATGCCCTGGTTTCATTATATAAAGCTGTAGAGTTAAATTTTCCTCGAGTTCTGTTTTCTTTAAATAAAGCTGTTAGGCCTGCACTGTCGCCCCAAAATTTTCTAGATGGCACCTGACAGGGGTGCAAGTGCACATCAGGCATGTCTTTTTACACTGCCAGCTCCCTAGTACACACAGTGTTTTAGTGGGGCTTTTTCTGGTTGTGTCATATTAGAAAAATATGCTAAAAAAAATCACAAGAAAAATACACAACCACATCAAAACAGAACCAGGTGCTTGGCCCAAAACAAGCTGATGACAAATGTAATAAAACGACAGCTTGCACAGTAATGGACATAGCAGTGCAATCTTAAATTGCATGCTGTTAGTCACATTATCTAGTCACTTCATCCTCCCATTACTGTTTCATATTAACAGTTAATTAAGTTCATATGTGAAAACAGCTTAGAAAACACTATAGGGTCTTTGCTAACAGCAGTTTTGCACTGTCGTTTGTAACTGAGCTGTTAAACTAAATAACAATCAGTCACACAACACACATTTCTTCTTTTATGGTGTTCAGCGGGGCCTGTTATGTGCAGCGCAGTCCTGGAGGACTGTGCTCTGTGTCAGGAGACCATTTCCTCATCGGAATTGGCAGCCAAGGCCCGTGAGGGCCAGTTCGAAGGTCAGCAAATCCACAAACAGACCCACACAGATTTTTTTTTTTTTAAATGTCAGCCAGTTCCTTTCTCCTTCTCTCAGCAAACGTTAAGCTGGTGACAGCTCTGCTTTGTGTTTACTGTTTCTCTTTGGCTCTGTGCAGACCCTCCTGACTGGGTCCCCGATGAAGCCTGCAACTCCTGCATTGCCTGCAAGGCTCCGTTCACTGTTATCCGCAGGAAACATCACTGTAGAAGCTGCGGAAAGGTACGATCTGTTCGGTTTAACGTGAACTCGATCAAACTGATAATTCATGCGTTATCATGTGGATGGTAAGTGATACACTGCATCATGTGTCGTTTCAGATCTTCTGCTCTCGCTGCTCTTCCCATTCTGCTCCGCTGCCTCGATACGGTCAGGTGAAGCCTGTCAGGGTCTGCACACACTGCTACATGTTCCATGTCACGCCCTTCTACAGTGACAAGGCGGGCATCTGACCTCAGAAAACCATGCGAATGCACAGTCTGCCACAACAAGGACATATGCAACAGACACAAAGCAAAAGCAGCACTGCTCGGGTAACCCCTAATGGTCGTAATTGTACCAGCTAAGCATGGCCATTCAAAGATGACACGTCAGAAATTCCTGACAAAAAGCCACAAAAAGCCAGATTTAATATTTCTAAGAGATTCTGGTGTGTCAGCGGGTTTCTCTGCACAAATGCTTGTACATGTTTTTTAAAAACAGGAAAGAGGAAAAGCTGGCAATAACAGATATTAAACTGGCATTGTGCAGCAGTCCTCTGTAGCAAAATCGAAACAGGCCTCCTTTTTTTCCTTCTTCTTTCTTATTTTTCCTTTTTGTTTTTTAGCTTCCGGTGTAAATGAAAGGACTTTGTGAAATATTTCCAATGCTTTAGCGAGCTTCCTATATTTGTGCCCGAACTGTCACGAGTCTTGGATTAATCAAAAGAATGTAAGTTGTGATCAACATGTAAATAACGGTAATTCTGGTAATAAAAACACTAAAATGTCTTCAGTAAACATTTGCTCTGCACTGGAACTGAAAAGCAACCTTCACCAGTCCACCAGTCCCAGTCAAGCAAAAGTGAAAGATGGATGACTTTTATATTGAGATTCCTTCATGCTTTTAATGGCAGTGAATGTCTAATTCTGTATCACTTTGTAAGATGGAGTCTGAATTTCAACAAGACTGTCCATTCACCTCTCCACGGTTATGGGCTGTGCCCATTGCTTTTACTGTTGCACCACGGCACACTGAGTTTTCTCCGGGGACTCTCCTGCACGCTGAGATGAATAAAAGGGATTTCTTAGTCATCACTGTTAGGTCTGGAAGGCCCCCTAGTGGAGAGTTGACCTCTCATTACTCAGTGCCCTCATTAGCACCACAATGTGTATAATTTGCTTTGAACCAGAGGCCTTTTCAGGTGCTGGCCTACAGGAATACAGGCCCGTTGATACTCGCTGGGTTTCTCTTTCTCATGATGTTATAGTGCAATATTGTGACTACTAATTGCAGTGGGCCTCCACATTTAAGAGACATCACTCTGCTGTTTGAAATGCATCTACAGGCCCTTTCTGAAGAGCAATGTTTTGCTGATATGTGTTTACACTGAATTATATTCATCCGTTCCTCTGGTGGTACTGACGGTCAGGACCAGATTACTTTTGTTCCCAGATTGATGTCATTTACTCTCGACTTCCTCTCTGCTCTTAAATCTGCTTCCACAGCAATGACAGCATACACAGTATCTTCCATAGCTACAGTATATTGGTTTGTACATTTGATTGCTCTCAAGTGGCCAAAATGGACCACTGAGCACCTGTTATGAAATATCACATCCTATCCATTCTGCTCTGGCTTAAAGCAGTTCCTCAGGCTTTACATATTAAGAATCACTAAATACTGCTGTATCAATCTTATTTTCATCAAAGAAACATGAACTTACTTTGGAAAGGTGTGGTTTTTCTTTTATAAAGAACAAAAATAATGTATGAAGCTATAATTATCTTTATGTTTAAAATAAAACATGGAATCATGCAGTAATTAAAGGTTGGGATATCATATTATTTCAGAGCTTGGTCTTATTTTCTAAAACTTCAGTCCATTTCCATGATGAGAGCTGTGTAAAATATTGAATAAATACTGTTATATAGTTTTAAATGCAATGTATATTGAAATAAATGATTTTTTTCCTGTTTAAAAGTAGTCTTCTCTTTATTCACGGAACGGATAGAGACTGAAAAACTGCAGGGCGTATGTTATGTTAACCGTCCCATGATTGGAACAGTTGCTAGCTGAAATTTGTCTGTCTTGATATTATGTAAAGATGATCATTTAAAGCCTGGAATATTTTTAGCTTCTACAGGGAGTGCAGAATTATTAGGCAAATGAGTATTTTGTCCACTTCATCCTCTTCATGCATGTTGTCTTACTCCAAGCTGTATAGGCTCGAAAGCCTACTACCAATTAAGCATATTAGGTGATGTGCATCGCTGTAATGAGAAGGGGTGTGGTCTAATGACATCAACACCCTATATCAGGTGTGCATAATTATTAGGCAACATCCTTTCCTTTGACAAAATGGGTCAAAAGAAGGACTTGACAGGCTCAGAAAAGTCAAAAATAGTGAGATATCTTGCAGAGGGATGCAGCAGTCTCAAAATTGCAAAGCTTCTGAAGCGTGATCATCGAACAATCAAGCGTTTCATTCAAAATAGTCAACAGGGTCGCAAGAAGCGTGTGGAAAAACCAAGGCGCAAAATAACTGCCCATGAACTGAGAAAAGTCAAGCGTGCAGCTGCCAAGATGCCACTTGCCACCAGTTTGGCCATATTTCAGAGCTGCAACATCACTGGAGTGCCCAAAAGCACAAGGTGTGCAATACTCAGAGACATGGCCAAGGTAAGAAAGGCTGAAAGACGACCACTGAACAAGACACACAAGCTGAAACGTCAAGACTGGGCCAAGAAATATCTCAAGACTGATTTTTCTAAGGTTTTATGGACTGATGAAATGAGAGTGAGTCTTGATGGGCCAGATGGATGGGCCCGTGGCTGGATTGGTAAAGGGCAGAGAGCTCCAGTCCGACTCAGACGCCAGCAAGGTGGAGGTGGAGTACTGGTTTGGGCTGGTATCATCAAAGATGAGCTTGTGGGGCCTTTTCGGGTTGAGGATGGAGTCAAGCTCAACTCCCAGTCCTACTGCCAGTTTCTGGAAGACACCTTCTTCAAGCAGTGGTACAGGAAGAAGTCTGCATCCTTCAAGAAAAACATGATTTTCATGCAGGACAATGCTCCATCACACGCGTCCAAGTACTCCACAGCGTGGCTGGCAAGAAAGGGTATAAAAGAAGAAAAACTAATGACATGGCCTCCTTGTTCACCTGATCTGAACCCCATTGAGAACCTGTGGTCCATCATCAAATGTGAGATTTACAAGGAGGGAAAACAGTACACCTCTCTGAACAGTGTCTGGGAGGCTGTGGTTGCTGCTGCACGCAATGTTGATGGTGAACAGATCAAAACACTGACAGAATCCATGGATGGCAGGCTTTTGAGTGTCCTTGCAAAGAAAGGTGGCTATATTGGTCGCTGATTTGTTTTTGTTTTGTTTTTGAATGTCAGAAATGTATATTTGTGAATGTGGAGATGTTATATTGGTTTCACTGGTAAAAATAAATCATTGAAATGGGTATATATTTGTTTTTTGTTAAGTTGCCTAATAATTATGCACAGTAATAGTCACCTGCACACACAGATATCCCCCTAAAATAGCTAAAACTAAAAACAAACTAAAAACTACTTCCAAAAACATTCAGCTTTGATATTAATGAGTTTTGTGGGTTCATTGAGAACATGGTTGTTGTTCAATAATAAAATTATTCCTCAAAAATACAACTTGCCTAATAATTCTGCACTCCCTGTATTTGCCATTTATATTCCTGGCACTGGAGTGGGCAGTGTGGGTCTACTGATGATCCTCCTTAACTGAATTTCTTTATGGAGTTTGAGTACCACATTGTCAGAGTTTCATTCAGCCCAATTATAGGATTTCTAAAAGCAGATATTGGACACAGCTAAAGTTTCCTAACTATAGCAGGTGATCAAGTAGCTGATTGTTCCTGGGAAGGAATACATGGAGAGGAATGAAAGCTACCAGGTAGGATTGGATTACGACACCAGGCCTATGGTTTGTTGTTGCTGAGATTTGATCAACCATTGGCGGGTCATCTAGCAGAGAGGGATGTAATGTTGGACATCCCCACCCCATTCATCCAAACAGGGGTGATGATGCATCCAATGAGAACCAAATTTTAAGAGATCCCTCTTTAAAGGTACCTTTAGAGGGCCAAATAACTCAGCAACATGACTGTCAATACTGAATGAGAAACAAAACAGCAGTAAAACACCTAAGTTCCAAGTACTTACTGAGTGAAGCACTGATTGTAGTTGAAATTCTTCAGCATGGCAGAAGCTGATCTGTAGCCAGTAGGTGGCAGCACATGTTCATGGCTTAGCACCATTGTATTTGGATACTGAATGGGTGTTACTCACAGCACAGGGTGCTACAGTATGGAGCTATAAATTTGACTTTTGAAGCTTGTAATTTAATCTGGGCATTTGCGGCAGTATTTCCAGGTATCCGTTACATTAATGATGACACTTACTTCAAAGCTGTAGCTCCTAAGTAAAAAAAATCATGGTGTAATTATACTCAAACAATATAATTTATATATTGATTCATTTAGGTATTAAAAGTATCTTTTTATAATATAACTTAAATTGAATTATGTAAAACAGCTAAAACCAATGTCTTCATGTAATACATCTCTGAGTTAGTGCACATGTGTATGGAGAGCCTCAAGTGCCAAAATGAGTTAAATAAATATATCATTAAATAATTTAAGTTGTTATTAATTAATTTAAATGGGAAAGAAGTAATAGTTAAATATCTAAATAATGAACTTATAATGAATATTCTGTGATCAACTGGCTGTGGCTGCTTTTGATTTGAAGTATACACTGCAAACATGCTCAATGTCACAAATCTCTCAGATGTGAAAACTCGCTATTGTTATCGCTCACTTTTTCTCCACCGTCACTCCCACAACTGTTCCCTCTTCCTACGCAACCAAATACATTTTGATTAGTTGATGCATTTTTCTGCAAATAGGCTCTGGGGGTTTCCTCAAAAAAAATCCTGCTTTGAATTTTGACAACAGAATTCAGAGTAAAATATTTATTCTGGACTTACTTGGCCTATCAACACAATTTGAAAGCTAAAAAAGTCACAGTTTTGACACAAGTTGAAAGAGACTCTGTGAGAGTGCATCTTGCTGCTATATAATCTTAACTTGGCCATGTGATTTAAACTCTAGAGGGTTAAACGTGTCATTAATTAATCACAATTAGAAATAAGTAAAACATTATATTTTATTAAGTGTTTTAAATTAAATCACTTATACTTAAAATAATTATGGATGCATTTATTTATTGCCTAGTTTGATTAATTAATGACATATTAACGTTATTATTTAATGATGTATTTATTGAATTCATTTTATCACCTGGGGACCTCCATACAGGGATGCACATTAGCCTGAAAATCAAAATGTTCCACTTCAGTATTTTCATTGTGTTTATTTCTTATCAGATATTATATTAGAACAATAGACTGGCTTATATAAGGCCCATTGTTTGCATGGCATCCTTCTTAACAGTTTGCAGCTGTTATCTCTTTCCCGTGCGCTGAGCTGACAGCGGTGGGATAACAGGATAACAGCTCTGTAATGAAGAGGTTGGTTTGAGAGATAAAGAGTTAAACGTGGCCGGGCTCTGCAGGCTGTGATTGGCCCGCAGCTGCAGCGCTGGGACGGACAGCGAGTCTCGGCTGTGTGCGCGCTCCTGGAAAAGTCACTCTGTGGATGAAGCGGACTACACGGACCGGACTGGACTTCCCTGAGTTTTCTTTTCCCTAACACTTTGGAAACTTTGTTTTTGTGATTTATGGAAGTGTCCGGTTTTATTGCAGTCGTGAATCCGTTATTTTATCCCGGAGAGAGGCATGTGCTGGTCTGTTAGAGGTCGGTGGAAAGTCGACCGCTGTCACTTTTGATTCATGGACTCGACACGGACTTTAGCTAAAAGTATTTCAGTCCAGAGGCTGATACGAGGCTGACTTAATTCACTGAATATTAAGGTATGTTAAAGTCCTATTTATACTTTTATTTGCATTCTCACCCGACCTTCATTTGAGCAGCTGGAGGGATATTTTACTGTAAGCACATCAAGAAACTAGCCAAAAGCAACAGTTTCCATGAACGCTTTGCTTTCCCAGACCTTGATTTTGTATCTGAATATGTCGTTTAGATACATAACTGTGCTATTAAGATATTCAGCACTTTTTAAACCCTCAATATTGACCCTAATGTAGAGTCCCAAACCTAGGTGTCTACCTGTAGTTGGAAGGAGTGGAAAAACTGCACACATCCTGTGTTATTTAACGTTAACTTTATATGTTAATATTGCCATTAAATAAATTCTGCTTGGTTTTCATTTTAAAATCCTTAAACTTCCTTATAAACCACAAAAAGATCCCAGGTGTCTCAGTTTGGGAACCTCCAGTTTGTTAGTGATATAGTGCATATTAGGTTTGGTCAGGACTTTTATAAGCAAGCTATAGTATTTAAACTATTTTGTATACAAATGTCTTGATATCCTCCAGCAGTGTAACTGTTTGTGCATGTGTCTTTCAGGTTTAGGGAAGATGAATTTGTCTTTGGACAGCATGGACATCCTGAAGATTGTGTTACTCATCTTTGAGGCTGTTTTGCTGACTGACTGCGTAAGAGGTGAGCTGCTTCATTTTTATTTTTTTTTTTATTTTTTGGGTTTTTCTTTTCATTTATACAGCAGTCATAGCTCATTATTAACCAAGCTGACTGGCTGGTTTCCTGTGAGCCTGAAGAAAGCCTCAGTTGGGTTTTGAATGCTGTCGCGCAGAGAAGAGATGGAAAACTTAAAACTCACAAAAATCTCTAAACACAGCCCAAAATCAACACAGGACAGCGGAATGAGAGAGGGCAAACCAGCCCGTCCCCTACCCCTAGTTTGTGTGTTTCAGTCATGGCAGCGTGTGTGTGTGTGTGTGCATTCGCTACAGCAAAACCAAACAAACATCATCCATCAGCTTCCCAGGGTGAAAGAACACAAGTTGGTGTAAGAGTCCAGCTCTCCAGTAGCTGGCCAAAGGGCCTGACTCACAACACCCTGTGTCTGTGTGTGTGTTCATGTGCGTGCATATGTTCTTGACTGTAACCCCGACTGGAGAGTGGGAAACCTCAGTCTCACCACAGTTCACTGTGCTGTTGTTTGTGCCAGTATCAATACTCTGCTTTATAAAGACAACTTACAGTGAGCTTGTCAACAGCTCGTGAACAGCTCTCGAGACAATTTCTGTGATTTCATCCACCATCACCGACTACTGAACCATGTCTGATGCAATCCAGTGGCATGAGTCAAAGCCAGAGGCAGAATTTGTAACTTCGCTTCAGTTTTTAATGAGAGAAATCTGAAAACCAGAACATTTCCCCCGAAGATTATTCTCTGGCAAAACAAGCAGGCTCTATAGCGCCTTCTTTATTCTCCCCGCTCAGCGTGTGAGTGGATTCAAGAGGCGTCTGATAGGTACAATACCTGCATGTGGCTATCATGGCTCAAGGTAGAAGGGGGCAGGAGGCGGGGGTGGGAGGCTTGGCGGCGGTTTAGAGGGGGAGATTACATCTGTGGGTCTGCAGACAATGCCTCATTCACAGCGTGGCAGCCGTGCCTTCACGGCACAACTAAACCAAAAGTAAACAAGATGTGAAGGCTAAATCAGATTAGACAGGCAATTTTCTATGTTTACAGATTAACATATGTCAGCGAGGGAGCAAAGGAAAATGGGGAAGCCAGTTTGGACGGTGGGGAGCCGAGGTCCGATGGGTCCTGAGCTGATTTAATGTCAGGCAATGGGAAGAATTTGCAGCCTGCTTTTCATAATTTATCTGAAAGTGGTTGCAGATGCAGGGACACATGTACAATTGCAGATATGCGGCTGGCAAGGAGTCTGAGCGAGATGATTTTTGTACGTTCCCTGACAGTCTGTGAAGTGTAAATATCCCACAGTTCCACCAACAGAAGCAGGGATACAGTGGGTTCTGTGTTACAGTCCAAATGCAACAGCTTGACTCTGACATGCTGTGAAATATAGTCTGTAGGAGGGGGTAGTTGATTCAAAGCTTCTGCTTTTGTAGTGAAGCGAAGGCCAGCAGAGCTGTTAAGCTGTCCCTGTAAAACTTAACAGTGTATGATGACATCGTTGACAAATGTAAATTAAATCATAAAGGACGGGCCCCCTTTTCGCTTTTGTGTGAAACAGTAAAAACACGTAGGGAGTGTTACTTTACTGCCGTTATCTAAACACTTCAGGCAGTGCACCTGAGAGGACAGTAAGTTTGGGTGAACGACTTTGAGCCTGTTGCTGTCAGTCACCAGGTGACATCTGACCCAGGACCCCCTGCCCTAGTACCACAGAGAGCCCCAAATACACACTCAGTCATATACACACAGACCTCCCTCTTTCTGTGCTGCAACGTCACAGCTGGACCCCCTTGTAGCCACTGCACTTCCTCCATCTTAGCACCTTCTGTCCCCCCCCCCCAAAATCTGCTGCTCTGCCTCCCCAAGCAGCTGGAGGAGGTGCTCGGTGATGTGTCCCAGCAGAGCTCTAACGTGGTGACAGGTCCAGGGACTGCTCGGCTCTGCTAAACGAGGAATGCAGCAGCCTGGACATATGGATCTGCAGAAATGCACCCTGGGAGAAAAAAATAGAGGCACCAGGTGTCCCTGTTATGCACCGGGGCTAGCTAACAATGTGCACAATGAATGGTACTATTTTGGTGCATTTTAATTAGAACTAGGCATCAAATACAGTGGTCCTTTTAAGCTGCTGCACTAGCCCCTTCCTTTTTTCTTATGTGATTTAACCCCACACGTATTTCCTTCCCTTCTAAAGCTATCTGGCAAAGTTTAGAGCATGCAAACTCCTCTGCGACCCTGTTGGAAAATATACATTTTATAGCAGAGTTACATCATGGTTTCATACCAAGAATGCACTATGAGATAAACTGCATGCCAAGGGCTTTTAAAATCGCAAGGCTGTTTTGGCTCTAAGACCATTTTCCATTTCCTTAAACCGTAATGAGGCTAGTTTCTGAGCAACAAAATGCCCCAAAGTCCTCTTATATATATATATATATATTTTTTTTTTAAAGCTCCTGCATAGTAAGAAGGTGTAACAGTGGCTTGTGGGCCAAGCTGGTGAGACGAGGTGGGGGAAGGAGAAAGGGTAGAGCTGAAAAGCTGTTTAACATGTTTGTTTGTTTTTTTTAATCCTCCTTATGCAACTTGCACTTTAATGCCTCATTTAGTGCTAGAAATAAAATCAGCTTCATGTTACCTTTTTGTCTTTCATCCCACATCAAACAGCAGAAGTCAAAGGAAGACGCACTTCGTCTTTAAGGCGCGACTGGTCCGGCGCATCGTTTCTGTTTCCCACACCAGGCGTCCACCAGTGAATGCCACCCTTTTAAACACATGTCCCCTTCTTTTTCTCTGCATTTCCTCTCATTTATTACCAGTCTAAAGTCGAAGGAAGTCAGTTAAGTTAATGTGCTGTCGTTAAAAACAAGGCTCGAGCTGACCTTTACTCCCACCCAGCCTTTCTCAGCTCTTCACAACCCCAACAGAGGCTGGGTCCATTTGCAGAGAACAATGGATGGATTATTGTGTGCAGTGGTCCCCCAAGGTTGGACAGGGCAGCGGTAATTAATTTTAAACCCTCGTCATCCCTTTTGACTGGACTTATTTGCCGTGTATTTAAGCTCATAGCAGACGGGGGACTCGCTTTTCCTGAGGTGGTGCCACGTAGGCCTGCGTGAGAAGAAGTTACGAGAGCGAATGGGCGCTGCTTTCGTGCCTCTGAATATATGCGTGCGTTTTATTAAGCAGCCTGAAATTACCCTGAGAAAAGTCATGATAATGAGACATCCAAGGAGCGCGGGGCAATTTGGAAAACCTCAGAGGTAGCCCAACAACTATTCCCACTCCACCTCCTTCCCCTCTAAACCAAGTGGAAATAATATTCCTCCTGCCTACAAATCCCTCTGTTTCTATCGCGGAAATAATGTTAGCAGCGCTATAACAATCCTTGTTCCCAATCTATCAGCGCACAATGCTGACCCTGTCAGTTCAGGAGGAAACATTTGGTGGGAGGAATGTGTCCGACTTCACCTCTCCAAGGGGAACGAAAGGAAAGAGCCGTAGCCGTGATAAGTAGTCATAATGGAGGTCACTCTGTGTTTACTGTAGCGGGGTCGTATAATCCTGGTGAGCAGCACTCCCACTCATTGACTGACTCTAATGGACACTTCAATTAAGATTCATGTGGAATTTCAACAAAGTATTGTCTGCCACTTTCAGCTGTATGCTAATGTTCAGATTTTTTCCACCTTTCTTTTTACTTTTTAAGAAAGTCCCCATGTCTCTGTGTGTGTGTACAATGCTCATTAGTTTGTTTGGGCAGTTGGCTCTGGGAGTGTTTTCAGACCACACACACTCTTCCTGCCTGCTGAATGGATTTGAGTTCAGCTAAATAGAATTCCTTTTGCTCCTGTTAACCTTCGCGAAACCCACGGAGCTGCTCGCACAGAGGCGTCGGGACGGCCACCATTCAGATGATAATCGACTTCGTGCCTTTCGCTGGTCTGACTTGCACTATTTAGCAGACGTATGAATAACAGATTTGTGTTAATTGGCAGTTGCTTGGTGTTAAATAAGATGACACCGGACACTGTTTAGACTCCACTCTCAGAGCTGCTGCGTTACACCCTTGGCCAAAGAAAGCGAGTGGACGGAGTGACTGGAAGCAAGCCTTGTGGTGGGTAGGTGGGAGGGGGGCAAGGGTCCCTGCCTTCCTGGAACCTTACAAGTGACCTTACAATAACATTTCAGCCCCACAGCGGGAAGTGTTTGTCTTGCGCAACCCCTCTTTCTAAGCCTCCTTCATTTCTGCAGTCTCGCCCTGTTTTCTCTTTTCTTTCGAGGAGCCAAGTCATGGAGAGCCTCCCCGAACCCCTCGCTCCCCCACCCAGCCACCTTCCTCCCTGTTTTGTGCTCCACAGCTGCTCGCTCAGTCACTTTAGTAGGAGAAATGATGACATGCCAATTGATCTCCACTTTCATTGCTCAACAGGAGAAGCCGAGGTTTGTTTTCCTGTAAATTTTAACTTCTAGATTTATGATGCATACCTGGGCACGTGGGTTTTGGGGGGGGGGGGGGGGGGGTGTTACAGAAATTGAAACTTTACTTCCTTCTTCTCCTGCTTCTCCACATCTTTCATCTGGTGTTACCTCCTGGTTGTATCTCCAACAAAATATGTACCAAAGCAACATTTTGTTGCCTCGGGAAAATACTATCTGTACTGTCAACTTTAATGCGATGATGGCCTTGAAGGTGTTTCTTGGACTGAGCAGGTTTGGACAAGTTTGAGAGTTGCCATTGTGGTGTTAGTGAATAAAAGGCTGATTTAAAGAGCAGAAATATTATCTGCCCCATCTGACTGTGTGTGCCTGTTTGCTGTACTTGCCACAGCCTGCTAGAATCTGTGCTGCTGAAGTCTCTGACTGACTTATCAGAATACCAAATCGTGCACCCAGGGTGAACCTGTTGCATGTCATTTGAGGAGATCCTTATTGTTTTCCATCCACTTTTATTTTGATTTGTTTTGGTTTTGAGTCAACTTTTTGATTTTTAATGCATTACTACACGTCAAACCATTAAAGATTGCTCTATCTTTGTTGTTCCTTCTTCTTCCTCTGTCTAGGGTTTAATCTGGAATCTCTTGACAGTCCCTCACACAACCCCTTCCAACCTCTGACTAACCCTGCCACTCAGCAGTTAAAAGGATGATTGAAAGTTATAGTGGTGGCAACAGTGGTGGCTGGCCGGGCTTAAAGAAAGCCGAGCCAAGCCATGGCTGGGATAACGAGATCTGAATGAGGCTTCTGCTTCTCTTCTCTCTTGTTTCAGTTCTCCTCTGATGAGCTTCAGTAAGACCCCACTTGGCTCTGAGGCTTATTCACTTCCACTTTTTATCATTAAGGATTCTTTTGAATGACCCTGGAAAGTATTTATACATTGTCCCCATTGATTCCAGTTATACAGTCTGGTCTAGGCTACCGCTTGTCACAATATGCCAAAGTAGGAGGATTTGTCTGTGAGCATCCAGGCTGTTGTGATTGAATTTGCATGTGCCCGTTTCTGCACAGAATGTGAAGGCTTGAAGTTCTGATTTTTTAATTTTTAAAAGAATTTCTTATTATTTTGGGGATGCACCACTTTTTCAAATGAATGGAAAAATCTGTCCCCACTTTGACATGAAGAGTGGAGCGGGAGGAAAAGTCATTTCAGGGGGAAAGAGTATAATCTGTCATATTTTATAGCAGCGCTACTGCTGTCCCAGACTGGAATTCTGCACCATGCAGTGAAACTGATTTGATTTCCTCCTGCACAGAGATGTGAGCTTAGGCCTTGGATCAGTCCCCAGTCTGGATGTAGATAGATTTTAAGACTTGGCCGATGGTGGTAATATGCCAATCATACAGTTACTGTGTGCCTTGATTAGCTGAACTGGCCATTATTTTTGTGTATTTTCAACCATGCAAGCACAGGACTTCAATGATGGCAGTGTCAGTCTGCCCAGGCTAAAATATTTCAACAGCTGTTGTGTTACTATGAAATCTGTACAGTAAGGGTCCCCAGAGGATGAATCTTCCTGACTCTGGCTTTCATACCAAAAAACTACTTTAAATTATATTAACAGCTAAAGTTTTACTTTATTGTTGGTGTAGACTCTGAGTGAGGGTGCCAACAATTGTGGTCGTAGCTGAGAGCTGTCTGCTTGGGATCACCACAGCACTGGATCTTGTGGTAGCTTTTTGCTCTTTTTAATGCAGGTATCAGACAGATTACATGTATTGCTGTGCACTTAATTGTATCCAAGAGGTCTTTTGCTCAGTTTCGGTGAGTGAAATTCCATTTTTATTTTATTTATAGGTTTGCACTTATTAGCAGTGCACATGTTCATAGTCAGTGACATTACTAAGTATGGACATGCATCCATTTTCTACTGCCTGTCCAATTAAGAGTTGTGGTTTGGGGGCTGGAACTCATCCCAGTTTTCATTGGGCCAGAGGCGAATGACTGTGGGAGGAAGTCGGAGTAGCTGGAGAAAATCCACGCCAGCATGGGGAGAACATGCATACTCCACATAGAAAGGTTTCAGTCAGCTGGTCGATTCCAACCTGGACCTCCTTGGTGTGAGGCAACAGTGCTAGCTATGCCTTGTGATACTGTGCCGATGGCACCTCTGTTCTGCTACATGGACCACCCACTCACACAAATATATATTTAATTCTGGTTCAAAAAATCCAAAATGGCACCGATCATGATGCCAAAATTATTCCAATTAACGTGCTTAGGAACACACCCATAACTCCAAATCTCCGGTATGCAGTTGGATAAGTTATTAAATTCACCATCTCCAATGGAAAGTTTTCATTGACAACAGCACATATTTTTTTATACAGGTTGTAAGTTTGTCTATTAAATGCTGTAAAACTGGACTAAAATAACATGGGAGTCTGTGGTGATGACTGACTCGCTTTTGGAGCCATCCTCAAGTGGCCACTCGAGGAACTGCAGTTTCTGGTGCTGTTTGTTGGCTTTATTTTTCAGCTGTCGGGGTTTCAACTTGATCACACAACACTTGATACTTCTAACCTGGTAGTCCACCAATCAGTGAGTCGCAGTGGCTAAGTCTGTGGTTCAGATTGAAATGTTATGTAACTCTTGGATGGACTGCCACAACATTTTCTCCAGAAATTCAAGTTCCCTCGGGGATGATGTCCTCAGACTTTGCTGATCCCCTCAGTTTTTCTTTAGTAACACCAACAACGGGTCAAATAGCTCATTAATTCAGTGAACGCTTGACTGCTTATACTGGCTGGATTGGCACCACATTGTGGGCAGAAATTCACGCTTTACAGGAAGTCTATTCTTCTTTGAATCCTTGGCTTTCTTATGTTAGTTCACTATGAGAGTAACTTTACTTCATTAAAAGTCCAACAGTCATTAATGACTGTTGGAAAGAATGCCAGATTCGTGGTTCCCAGAGGATTCATTATAAAAACATGAGTCCACTGACTTTTTACATGAACCCATTATCAGGTCAAAGGTCAAAATGAGCCCAAAATGTTGGTTTATGACCAAAAACATGTTAGCATTTACCTGAAAGCACTGTTTACTGCTGTAGACTCTTGGACTTATTATTCTAGAAAGCTTTTTTGTTGTTCGCTTATTTTTGATATCTGGAAATATGGAAAATCTATAATGTAACAGACGTTCTTGCAGCAGGACGTCTGTTCTGGTCATCAGCCGTCTGTTTCTGTGCAGGTCACTCCGGTAAAAGGGCTGCAAAGCTCTGTGTGGACAGTTGATTAACAAAGGGGGAGACAGACAGACTAGCAGACAGAGATGGATAGAGGGCAGTGACCTTTCTACAGTGCAGTAGTAAGGTGAACTGGGAAAGCACTGAACAAATTGTCACTGTGAAAGGGCGAGTACCACA
This sequence comes from Perissodus microlepis, assembly GCF_051167445.1. Classification (NCBI taxonomy): domain Eukaryota; kingdom Metazoa; phylum Chordata; class Actinopteri; order Cichliformes; family Cichlidae; genus Perissodus; species Perissodus microlepis. Next base: position 25,592,065 of record NC_140479.1, on the reverse strand, counting down.
TCGTAATGACAGACTCAACAAGCTCCATGATGACAGATTGATTTCAGACAATATTCCTGGATTGTCAAGGAGGCCCCATTGCTGTCAGTGAGAGCTTTGCCAGTTCTTCCACCCCCTCCGTCTGTCTCATCTTGCCTCTCCCCTTCTCTCCCCCCCGCTCTGTCTCGTCTCTTGTCTCACCCGCCTTTCTCTTTCCCTCACCTGCTCCACCCCCGGCTTTTCCCTCCCTCCCGCCGCTGTCTGAATTGCTCCATTCTGCCCAAACACTCTTGCTACATCACAGTCTGTCATTGGCCCTGTCCTGAAAGGCCTTGTTGACAAAGGCACTGGTGTAAAGCGCTTCCTAGTGTCATGGAGATTGGCTTATCCTCAGACTGTACACTGGTGTAAGGTTCCTGGAAAGCCATAAGAGGTGTTTCACACCAAGCTTAGCCGTCGTCATCATCGCAAAGACACACACACACTTGGGTCCACTGGTGACAGCATGTCTGACTCAGAAAGTTCTTGTTTACAGTCTCTGTGCTTCTCTGTCACTCACTGTACACAATGAGCCAAATGCAGGTTGGACACTTTTTTTCCACAGGATGAAGGATGAAGGCGAAGGAGGAGGGTGTGAGAGGCAGGATGCAGCTCACTGCTAAAAGATAAGAGGGGAAAAAAACCAAAAAACAAAACAAGTCTTGCTATGAGGAAATAGTTTTTTTGTGCAGCATTTGTGCTCTGAAGCAGTGATCTGCAAGTTTTTTTTTCCCTTTTCACATTTTAAAACTCCATGTATCCCATTGGTGATATATATCTGTGCACTGTGGGATTAGAGGGTCAGTAGCTTTTGGTACAGACTGAAATGTGTCTGGTTGTGAGGACAGAAGTCTCACCCACACACTGCTCAAATCTGTTGCTTTCAAGGGGCCAAACAGAAGAAACAAACACCAAAATAATTTTTTCCAGAAGGTAAACGAACTGAGGAGCTCCAAAAAGATCTGCTATGAGATAAATAAGGATTATTTTGAACTGTGAATCATGCAAAGTGCTATTTAAGAATAAAAATAAAAATCAGGTGTTGGAAATTAGCATAATTGGTCCCTTTTAAAGTAACCCAGCAGCTTAGTTATTGTTGGTTTCTGGTAAATACAATGAAGGTTGCAAAAGCCTCCATGTGGTCCTAGACTTATACAAAGACTTAGGCTTACCTGCAAAGTTGATATCATGCCAGCAAAAGTCTTTGCAGGTTTTTCACCACCTGGCTCAGACTCAGCTGCAGCTCCTTGAACTCTTGGATGCCCAATGGTCTAAGTCCAAAATTAAAAACACAAAAAGTATCCTTTGATGTCTGAAGGGGTAAATTTGCTCAATTATTGTGTGTGGTTTCTACAACTTTGTTGGCTTTTTACACCCTGCATAAAACATCTGCTTGTGACACCTAAATAGCTATTTTAGGTTTGAGTTTGGAAGTTTTTTGAGCAGTTCAAAGTCTTACACATTAGTACAGACAGATTAAAAAACAAATCAGGGATTAAATTTACACAAATTTTATTCTTTTAAGATCATTTGAGTGTAGAATACCAGTTTTCTTATCAAGATGCTGTGAGGGAGAACTGCTCTATGCAGTTAAATACTAACCTGAAGTTTAATATTTAACACCCTTTGTTTTCTCTGGCGAGGGGGACTATAATAACATACAGATTAATACGAGTTTGTGTCTAAACATTCATATCTGTTTGTCTGCGAGGGAGTATAAGAAACAATGCACTGGCAGTGCAGTGCAGCCAAAACATGTGGGCATTCCCACAATGTCCCATTTAGTGCCAAGTGGTCGGCCAACCTCCAAACGTATTAGACAGACAGTAATAAACAGGTGCTTGTTGGTGCGCTGCTTTGTAATGGAGAGAGGGCAAAGTCTGTTTGAGTGTGTCATGTGGCCGAGGCTGAGTGCGGGCCAGGGAGTGGGGTGCGAGATTGTTGGGATTCTTGGTTACTGCCGCCTAGGCCCACCTAATCCCCTTTTGCTCCCCCCTGCAGCCCTCCTCTCCTTATGAGCTGTGTTAAAGGAGGCCTCTCTGCCATCTTAGCCTCTGCTCCCTTCTGCTCTCTAAAGTGACCCTCCTCTCCTTAACCCTCACCCTGCTTCTCTCTCCTCTGCCTGATTTTATTTCTCTCCACGTCTCTGCTCTCTCCTTCTCCACTCTGTTTGGCCTTCCTCTTTCCTCACAGCCTCCCCGCTGTTGCCTCTTTCCTGATAAGTGGCCCTAAGCACACACTCAGCCCGTGTGTGTGCACCAGGCCTTAGCCTAATGGAGTGAGATAAAACGGCTAGAGTGCCACTTGCTGTGCTCTCTTTATGACGGGACAAGCGCAGCAAGACTCACATTTGCATGAAAGATTGTGGCACTCCGTCGGTATGTTCAATTTTCTAGGAATTTTTGGGGAAAATATTTAAATTTCAGAAATATTTGAGGAAAAACGTGACTTTGTAACTCCAGATGGAAACATTTCCTAGTCTGACAGCACTTCCTTTGTTAAATTTGATAAGCTCAGTAAGTGTTTTCCTTTTGATGTAGAAAAAATAACCAAAAAGTAAGTCAGACATTACAAGATAATTACTCTTTTTAATATGAAAAACTGTAATCAGTATTTCAAATACAGATGTAGCTTCTATGACATTATCCACTGGATTGTGACATTCTGTTTCACTTTACTGTTTTAAGTTTGGCATCTAGTTTTTTATGATAACAGACATGCCTAGCGAGGGGTTGATCTGACTTAGAATCTGAGACTGCACGCATTTCAGTCACAGGATAAAGCATACCAAGTCTTACCATTTATTTGCTCTAAATGTTGAGATATGTTATACAATATTGTTTACTTTGTAAAGTAAGACTTTAAAGTAGCTGCTGAGATCATAACTTTATTAGGAAAGTATTGACGGAGGTCATAATGAAGTGAAAAGTAGGTTGGATTTTTGTTTTTGTTTTTTTGGAACCACAAACGTCATTCCCTGCTGGCCACTGCAAAGAATGCAGGTTTAAGACAATTCTGCATTGGCTTCACCAACAATGACCATAACCAACAGTGTGTTTGACAATTTCACACATATACAGTTTCATCATTTATAAAGGCTAAGTAGTAGACTTAAAAAATCAAAATGGTGTGAGTTATGCATTTGTTAAATTGCATTTGCACTTTACCTCTTGAAAGCTTAGTATGAATAACCCTTAAAGCTCTTTTCTGAACTGTGCAACTACCCTTAAAGAAAAAAACCCAGAAAACTTGTCATGGACTGTTACGTGACAAGCAGCTAGTGGAACTAGCAAACACAGTTAAACTCAAACTCACAGCTTTTATTTCACTGGCAAAATAGTCATTGGGTAAGGTAAGAACCATAGAAACCAAACAAAACATCCTATATCACATATTACTGAGGTGTCAAAACTCGTCATTTAGGGTTAAGGGGAGGTCGTGAAATATCGTTTTGTTGGGGGAGTTACTACACATTTGATGCACTAGCTCTCTGATGGCATGATACTGTTGAAATCATTTAAAGTACCTCTGTTTACTGTAAAGGAGTAACATCACTCAGGATATTGTGCTATTCACCTTTAAATAAAGTGAAAAGAAGGGGAATCCCCTGACTCCTTTTTCCCACCACTACACAGCACAAGTCAGTGAAGTTCCTACTGCAACCAGAGTGCTATTTTTTGACACGTCTTTCAAGTCTCTTTGAAAGCAGTGTTTGTAATTAAAAGAGCATTCAAAGGGCAGCTCCTTCGTCAAGGCCAATGCCCTATGGCACAGACTTAAAGAAAGATCCTTTCCAATCTTTATCGTGTTCCTTCCTTCAGTGTTTGGGTAATCTTGCTAACACAGAGAAACAAACAGGCATCAACGATCCCTGATCAGCCCATAAATAAAGAAATGTCCCGTTTTCTGTGCTGGTTGATCAGGTAACATCCTGGAAAACCAACCTAGGAAGTGTTCCACTGCAAACCCCCTTTTTCACTTCCTGGTATTAAGACTAAAACACAAGAAGAAAGACCTCTATTAATTCAGGTTAAAGACTTTCCATAAGGGCTCCATACTTCCACACACTTGGAAAAGTACAGTCTTTATGGAAACCCCTTAACCTGAAGTGAAAGAGACCTTTCACATAATCATAAAAGTTTTCCCCAGGATGCTTTTGGCAGTAAGCCACCTGGTTCTCAGCACATCTTCTCTTGTGATCAATTTGTTCCAAAAACAAGGGTCTAAATAATAAAATATAATATAAGGTACTTTTTCTGACATTAGCAGAGGTTGTCTTTGCTTCAGGGGTAATAATAGACCTCTGATCCACATTTAAATGAATTAATCTGGTTTCTTTACAAGTAGAAATATTCACTAATTAACTGTTTAAGTTGCACAGGAGAGAGTAGTGAGGAGACTAAAAAAGCTTTTTGCTCCAGCCGAGGCAGCTGGGGCCGGCAGAAGGCCGTCAAGTTTAATGAAATATAGCAGCTTAGAGTTCAAAGACTCCACAGTAGGGCCTGTTAAGGGTAAGCCGCGTGATGGAGATGTTTCCCGGAGCTTTATGACGCTGGAGTAATTCTTCTCTGGTTCTTTCCTGTTCTTTTGATGAGCAGTCGGCAGGAGGTTGTTGTTTTGCTGGGCGAAGGAAGCAGAGGCAGAGATGTTACTCCTCTGATTCTTCTTTAATCAGATAGATTGACAGGAGCATCTTATTCCCCTTTTCTTTTTATTCCACCCTGTTTCTGCTGTTTTTCTAGTCCCTCGTGTTATCCAATAGCTCCTCCTGTACTATTCCCACCACTAAAGCAGTTGCTATTCACCCCAGATCTGATGGTGCCACAGAAAGAGCCATTGTCCCGACTGGTCTTACCCGACTCTTATCTATTGATTGGAAAGGCGAGAGGGGAAAATAACAGGTATTGATTACCACACTGGGTGAAGCTGCTGGGCAGGACGTCTGGACGGGTAAGAAAAGACGGCATTCTTCACCCTCTGCTACCTCACTGCTGTCAGAACAACCGCTCTCGCCACTCCACGTATCCCATCCCCTTTCACCCAGCCTCCCCTTCCCACCCTCACCTCCGCCTTTCTTGAATTGCCAAGATGGCTCTCCTCCCCGGTCTCACTGTTTTATGCAGATTTTTATCTCTGTTTGTGAAATGTATAGCCGAGCGCAGCAGAAGCAGCCCCTGAACAGAAGCTCTGGCCTTTCACACACTCCCTGAGCTGCGGTGTCCACCTCACCTTTCGCCCAACCCCTCCGGTCTCAAGTGAAGTCTTCAGCTCTGGATTTGGTTTCCAGCTGGATTTTTTCACCCCCCTCATTGTCTCTCATATTCCTTGAACTTTGCTTTTATTTGTTCATTTTTTTAAACTTGTATTACGCCATTGGTCCTAAGGCTTTAAGAAAATGTGTTGTAGAATGCTTCCCTGGATGCACAGGCTCCATTAAACTCCTTCTTCTGCCTTCTGCTGAGCTAACATAGTGCTCCTGAGGAGGAGGAAGCATTCTCCAGCTCCTGTCTGTCTCTGCGCCTCTTATCCTTTATGTAAATACTGCACACTGAAGACACATTCGCTCAGATCTGTGTTTATCTTAGTAATGAATCACTACAGTCTGCCTGCGTGCAAAAGCCTTTTGATGCCTTAGAAAATTCCTGCAGTTGGCTGGAGATTAAGCAACAAAATGCTTTTTATTGGAAAATGTTTGAATAACTGTATCGTGCATTGAGGCGGACAGTGTTGCGTGCATTATGGGGTTGCTCTCATTGTGGTTGGTTAACTTCCAGGTGTTCTCTATTGGTACGGCTGTCAGCAGCCTAGTCAGCCTTTTATTCACATGTTTGCAATGATTAAGGCCGAAGCACTTTGTATGGACTAGAAAATGCATGTACACATCATTACAAATCCACAGGTGTTTAGTAAAAGAGGAAAAAAAATAAACAAGGAGAAAGCTGCCAGCACATCTGAGCGTTGCTCAAGCCTGGAAGCTTTTGTAGTCTTTAATTTTTAATTTATCTTTTTCCCCTCTTTCATTCTCTTCCTGACATTTCCTAACATATTTCCCTCCACGGATGCCTGCACGACAGATCAACTGCTCATTAACCCGCTCACAAGGTTTCGTAAAAGTTGGCTATATTTAGTCTAAATCACAAGAATGCTTCTTGTTGAATGTGCCCCTTTCTCTTAAAATAATCCATCACCAAATTGAGCAAAGAAAAACAGAACTAATTCTGTGACTCGCCAGGCCTCCTCCTCCTCCTCTTCCTGCACTATGAAAGATTCCATTCAGACATGAAGCTCGCTTATAATAAGCAGCGCTTTACCAGCGCAGCAGTACGGAAAAGCCCATATGGTCACGTGTATCATTTTCCAGCAATTCCAACAATTTGAGTAAACGCTCACCAGTTTCTCATGAGTCGGGCAGATGTCCATTTATCCCAGTGTCTGTAGAGGACTGATACTTTGTGAGGTAACCAGAAAAGAGTCTGTTGCAGTACAATCGACCTCCTCTATGGTGTGATGACAAATTGAATATCAGGCATCTTAAACTGTGTATCTTAAAAGGGCAATAATTTCCCATTTCTCAGACCTGGAGTTGTTGTTGCACAGAAGGCCTCTGTGTGCTTTCAAAGCTTTTAACTCCAAGGTTAAGAGAACCTGTCCTTCAAAGGGCGGAGGTGGAGGAGTAGAGTGGAGCCCCCCCCCCGAAGAAACGATGCAATCATGCACACAACACAAACACTTCTGAAGTTATTCAGACGATGTCCTTGATTTCAGCACTTCTTCATGCCTTGTTTTTCAAAAAAGACTTCAAAAGCTTTGGAGGAACAGAGATTGAGGGAGGAAGTCATTTTGTTGCACATTCCTCGCACTCGGAGCAACAGCCAAAACTGTAATAAGCCAAAAAAGCTCAGGAGTGGCTCGAGTGGTCCAAGTTCAAGATCACCCAGACCCTTTCATCACAACCGAAGGAATCTTTTGATATTTTTGGCAACACACCAACTTGGATTTGTGTTCTGGTTTTTGCAAGAATTAGCTAGCTGGGCAATTCAAGCAATAACGTAGCCATCATTTACTGAGAACTGCTGGACTTGCTGGACAGGTGAGAGCAGCCAGTCAGCCTTCAGTCTGCTGCTGAAAAACTCATTTTAACAGCGTTAGTAATGGAGTCTTCCTCAGCACCTCCTCAATTTAGACACTTTTCAGCATTTTCATTACATGAAAGTAGATCATGTTAAACTTGTTCTTGTATAGTGTCAGTGTGGTCTGTTGTTCATTATTGTAAGTCATGGAATTTAAATTGTATCGACTGCTCTCAGTTTTTAACTAATGCAAGTTTAGATAATAAATAGCGTCTATTTTTCAAAGTCACGCTATTCAAAAATTGATCCCAGCACAATTGATCGATGTGACAGATCTAAGCCATATGCTTTATCCCTGCCATAAACTGCAAAAATATTAGACCGATTATTATACAGTTATGTCCAATGAAGCAATTTCAGTCAGGTTGACACTGAGCTCTGTCCAGGGGCGTTTGTAGGATTTATTTTAATGGGTGGAAGAAGGTGGTGGTGGGGGGTGGTGGTGGGGACAATCAGAAATAACTGTTGAAAACAGCCTTAGAAGACATATTCATGAGCATCTTTCCATTAATAGAACAATAGAACATCCCATTTCCTAAAAAAAAATTATAGTAAGCAATTATTCATTGAACAGTATTTATTTGTAAGAAACAATATTATTATTATATACAAGGACCAGTGTATTTTCATTTAAAAATCACAGCTGCGACTTCCTGAAGGAGACCCACCCCTGAAGTGTCATGACCCGGACCACAAGACACGGAGACCGTCAGGCCCACCGAAGACAGCGCCACGGATAGCTTTCCCCTCCACACCAATGACCGTAGAAAACTCAGGCTGCAAAAGTGCAACATGGCAGCTGTCGCGTCGTCCATCTTTCGTGCAGTCATTGATACAACTGAAAAGAAAACAGACGATGAAGTTCAGTGAATTTCATTATTTAGCTTGCTAATACTTTGACCTGAATGTTTACACCACTGACAGAAAATAAAAAGAGACAGAAATACAAGTTAAAATTCGGAATTTGTTTTATTGATTTGGAAATTTTTAACATATTGCTAATCAATTTGATTTAAATAGGGCCCAATAACAAAAGCTGATTGAAAGTGCTATATATTATAAAGACCCTGCAATGCAAGAGAGAAAACCCAACAATCTGATGATCCCCTATGAGCAAGCACATGGCAACAGTGGGCAGGAAAAAAAATCCTTTTAATGGAAGGAAACCTGTGGCAGAACCAGGCTCAGTCGCCATCTGCCGAGACCGGTTGAGGGATTTTAATCCAGTTATAATCAAATTTCTCTCTTGCTACGACATTTTTGATGTTATGTATTTAGGTATTCATCTGAAAGAAAAAAAGATGACTTTTTCCTTCAAGACGAATACTAAGTTGATGTTAAAAAACACCACTTCAAGTTGTGCGTCTAAATGGCTCGGTGATGGTTTTGGCCAATGCAATGAAAAACCTGACAATGGCATTTGGCTTCTTTTTTGCTTCTGACAGATGTGTAGTCAAGCTAGATGCAATGTTTTTTACTGCTGTGGATTTCTGTAACTCCAGAGCAAACTGAACATGTTTTACACTCCCAAAGAAATTGTTAAAGTCTTTAAGAATGTACTTTTCAAGATTTTTAAGATTTTGTGGCGCTATAGTAAGTTTTTTTTATCCTGGAGTTCGCCCCATACTTCTTCCAGAAGCCAATTGTGGATGTTCTCTGAGCATACACAAGTGCACTTCGTGTTTAATTTCTTGGCTATACGGGTAAATAACTTGTGAAGGATTATTTTAATGTAAGCTTTCCATCTTTTGGAAGTAGCTCACTCTCTTCAATTGTTTCTGATTGCACCTTGTTATACTGAGGATCCTTAGTTTGATCCAAAACCTGATCAACAGCCTTTTTGATGGCAAATTCCACAGTTTTCAAAGATTCAGTATACTGGGAGCCTATCATGGGTATTTCATGTTCTTGTGAAAGTGAAACTTTACTCAAAAAACATTGGTTTATAATATAAAACTTTTCGATTTTGCATCATTTAACCATCCCAATAAAAGGTAGATCTGATTGAGAAACCATGGGATACTGCAGTCATCTCACAAGGCTGTGTGCTAAAACATACCCTGCTTTATCATCCTTTTTGGCTGTAATCGTGACAATACTTTTTAAAAATGATGGCAGCTGGGATAGGCTCCAGCCCCCGCGAGCTGCATGAGAAGAAGAAGATGAATGTATCATCGTGCTATTATCAATAAGACTCAAAACTAGAAAAGAAAAGAAACTATTCAGCTTGAGAACCATCGTAGTTTTCGCAGTTTTCTGTACGATTGTACATCTTTTTGGAACCACAGGCTCTGCCACCTGCTGGCCATTATAAAGAATAGATTTGGCTTCACTTTTTGTTAATACACAACAGGATTTCTTCAGGTATTTAATTCTTATCTATTAATTAGTTATGTTGCTGTTGTGGGAAAGGCCTTTATTAGTAGAAAACACTGTTTGTAGACTGTTTATAAAGAAAGAAAACATTAATATAACACAACATGAATGGTGTCAGTCATGCTGGTGATTGGCTGCTTTTTTCACCTTTAAGCACAACCAGACTTGCCCTGAGAGGAAGGAGTATGTAATCAGTTTGGTTTGTTTGTCTGTCTAGCGGCTACAGTTTTCATATCATATCTGATTTAATTGTGGTGAAAATTGGAACTTCAAGGTCACACCAAATGTGAAAATCAGTAAAATTTGTATTACCCTCATTTTTTATGGATTATCTTCAAAATTCACAACAATATACAGGCCTTTGGGGACATCAGTACCTAGGGTGGCTAAGCATTTGAATATGACCTTTATTGTTAGCATCCGCTGAAGGTCAAAATTTGCGCCATCACAATGCTGCCATGAAGTTTTGCAAAATCACAAACTACTTGAATATATTTTAAAATCTCGAGTTTTTACAGCTTAGATAAGCCAAAGATTTCAGCCAGTTCTGCTCCAGTCATATGGATAAAGAAGATAAAATACACCATTTTAGTATGTAATGTTTCAAGGTCATGGGTCAAAGGTCAGACATCAAAATGTCTGTGAAGGTTCTCAGTCATCCAGGTCATCGTAGTCAAAGGAGCTTGCAAAGAAAAGCGTCTGGACTTCTTTAAGTTACTTGAAGACGTTTCACCTCTCATCCGAGAAGCTTCTTCAGTTCTAAGGTCAAATGGTGGAGAGTCCCGAAAGACAAAACGCCAAAACACAGACTTAACAATGTGGTGTATGCTGTACAGTGCAGCGAGGAATGCCCAGACCTCTACATTGGAGAGACCAAACAGCCACTTCACAAGCGCATGGCACAACACAGAAGAGCCACCTCCACAGGACAAGACTCAGCAGTCCATCTGCATCTTAAGGATAAAGGACACTCTTTCGAGGATGCCAATGTTCACATTTTGGACAGAGAGGACAGATGGTTTGAAAGAGGAGTGAAAGAAGCCATCTATGTCCACTGTGAGCGACCATCTTTGAACAGAGGCGGGGGTTTACGACACCAACTCTCTGCCATCTATAATCCAGTTTTGAGATCCCTTCCCAGACGCCTTAACGCCCACTCACATCCTGGGCCATCTGACCTCAGGAATTCGCATGATAAGGTGGGGCCAGGTTTCACAATGAACACACCCGAAACTCTGGCTGATTGGGACCCACACCCAGTTTCACACCTTGGCTCAGGCGATTAGAAGATCATCAGGGGGTCCTTTTGTCCCTCTGTGGGGGGATACTCCCACTAGGTTTATATCTGGGACTCTCCACCATTTGACCTTAGAACTGAAGAAGCTTCTCGGATGAGAGGTGAAACGTCTTCAAGTAACTTAAAGAAGTCCAGACGCTTTTCTTTGCAAGCTCCTTTGTCAGACATCAAAGTCTTGTTATGAAAACAGACTGACGTCATCCTGTCAGTCTGCAATAAAAGCATCATAAAACATCAAAGTTTTAGTATAGTCATTGCCCTTCGGGGGGGGGGAGTGCCGCTCTCTGACTCCTCTAGTTTCCTCTCATTTCCAGCCCATAAGTAATACATAGATTTTTCATAGAGAGACACATTTAAGGAGACTAAAATCCTCCTGCCTTTATGTTTAGATTCAGTAACTGGCACATCATATCATGTTTATTCAAGCACAAAAACTTGGAGGTTAGAGGTGGAACTGTTTTTTTTTCCAGTGTCAGTATTTATCAGAAACTTCTTCTCATCTAACTTGCACTGATAAAGGAAATAAGGTTACTTCTCCAACCCTCAAATTATTCCTTTATGTTGGAAAGGACACATTTAGCGACAGAAAAATGGGTCTGTAAATGAAGCAGCAGTGAAAGTTCAGGTTAGCCAAAACCACCACAAACATAAAGCCAACAGAAATCTCAGCTTGGAAGGAAATCCTCCTCTGGAAGGTCGGCGTGAATTTACTGTAAGTGTCGAACACTCTGCAAAGAAGTGCAAAAAAAATAAAGTTCACCCTTGTTTGTTTTTTTTAAATTTATTTTTTATGAATGGAAACGGGGCATTCAGAAGTTCTCTTGTCTCTTTTTATTTTCTTCCAACTTGTACTTACGTCTCAAGAAATATATTTTGCAGCTTTGACAGAAGCATTTCCTTTGCAAGTTCAATCTGTTTTGATGCTTTGCTTCAGCTAAACTTTTGACATAAATCAGGCCTTGTTTTTGTAAGTCACTCCTCTCCATTAATCCAGAAGGGACACATGGTTGAGTGGCTTGTGAGACCATAAGTCGGAAGAGATAACTGTAGCCTATTTGTTCAAGATTTGGCAGAAATGTATTTATGTTTTCCCGAGGCGGTTAAATCCTTTAGGACTCGCGGTCCATATGAGCTCGAGCAGCACTGAGCCAACGCTGGGACGTGTTTGTGGTCCTAAATCAGATCCTACAGAGGAGAAACAGTGAGCGTCTCTGTTCTGATTTCCTAGTAGCTGTGGAGTCAGATACGGGCCAGCTGACAACAGCCAAAAAGACTGCGGTTGCTTTTTCTCCACAGACATAAACAATGACACTTCCAATTTCCTGTGCGTGCTGTGGACCAGGAAAGGACATCCACAGAGAGAAAGGGAAAACTCTCAGTTTATGGGTGAAGGAAAGAGGGTTTCGTTGCTTTTATGCTGCTTTTATGCTGAAATATTTCTTTTCTTTTTTTACTTATACAGCTGTATGTATTTTTTTGAGAGAGAAAAAAAGAGAGTTAAAGATTTTTGGCTTTAGAAATGATAGCGGCCCAGATGTTGTACCTGCAGCTGAGATACATCTGTAAGCAAAGTGATGGATGCCAGGGGGAGTTACCTGTGTCAGGATAATGAACTTCTTGTTTACCATATGTGTGAAATGCACTGAAGGAATGTGACTCCTGTGCTTGCGTGCGTGTGTATGCATGCATGCATGCATTGGGAGAGGCCATGTGTACATACCCTTTCCATTGTTTTTACTGCGAGCAGAACGCCCATTTGTCCTGAGCTGCAGTCTGTGCTCTGTGTACTTTTGAGGTCTGTCGCAGGTATAGGGATTGGTTGCATTTCCTCCCCCTCTTTTCACTCCCTCAAGCTCCTGTTTCTCCTCCGCGTCTGCTCTGCTCAGTAATTCAGGGTTTTGTTTAGGTTTTGATGGGGGGGTTAGTCGGAGGCCCGGCGCTGTGCGACCAGCGGCGCAGGCCTCCTAACACCATCACAGGGTGTTTCGGCCTGCTTCACTTCACCAGATCTGAGGGCCCAGACCCGAGCCAATTAAGAGCCGGGAGAATAGGCTGCTGTCCGTCTCGCTGCGAACCGCCCCCTCTCATCTCTTTGATGTCTTGCACGCTACACATAACCAGAGCCAGAACACTTCACCCTCTCTGTGCAGGCAGTGAACAACAGGGCTTACCCAATTATTACAATCTGGTTTCAAGATTTTGGGTAATCATTGAGAAGATGACAAATTGCCTCTATCTCGTTTCATCTGCCTCTGATCTCACTGTTTTAGACTCTGGTTTGATCCTGATAAGTCAGGATTCACATGCTCTTATTCCACTTGCTGTCTTGGAAGTGTGAATAAAGCTGTTTTTTCAGTATCGCTCAGTTATAATAAGTTGCTATCTGTCATGCAAATTAAAAGATTTTTAGATTTTTATGGTTTGACTGCTGTTACTTTTAAATGTTACTAAAAGAAGAAAAACAAACTAAATGATACATGTCTACTTCATCCTAAAGACTCTTAATCCCTCTTCAGGTGATGTTTCATTGTCTGTTACACTATGATGGGGGGAAACACAGTGAGTTGCTACGTGCTTTTAATGTTTTTGGCCTACAAATGCTAAAAGATGTGGAGCACCGTCTGAATATTGTGGTCAGCCACAGAAACACATTTTCACTGTTAACAAAACAACTTTATCACGTGGCCCCCCTTTTTTTAAGACTCTCAGTTGACAGTGGTGCAGTGCACATTATTGCACAGACAACAACAAAACAGATGCAGAAAGAAAGGCAGAAGACAAAAACCAGGTAAATGAGCAAAATATATTAAGTATAAAGTATTTAAATAGTAAAGAACAACAAAAGCAGCCAAAAATCAGTAGAGTGGGGACATTTGATTGTGAAAAGAAGATTATGTAGTGCTTTGGAGCTATAGTTTTATTTCATCATGAGTCTACAAAGGATTTAAGCTGATTTCTATCTCACTATATTTTAATGGTGTCTAAAACCAACCAGACTAACGTTTTCCTTCAACGTCTTTTTAATTCTCGTTTCTGTTCACTGGTTTTGCCTGAAGATGCTCTCAGTGTCATCATAAAATGCAAAGAAGAGAAAAAGATGATCTGAAAGTGAGCGTTCACATTTACTGACTTAAATGTGAGCTGTTACATATGAGGAAATATATGAGACATTATTAATTGCATGTTTTCTTGCATCCTCAGGACCTCCACGGGTGTCTGACAAAGTTGAGCACAGACAGACGGCCCGGGTGGGCAGCGCCATCAAGCTGCCGTGTCCGGTGGAAGGAGACCCTCCACCCCTCAAAATGTGGACCAAAGACGCACGCAACATCCACAGTGGCTGGATACGCTTCCGCATCCTCCGCATGGGCCTGAAGATCAAAGAGGTGGAGACGGATGATGCGGGGACCTACATCTGCAAAGCAACAAACGGCTTTGGTAGCGTTAACGTCAACTACACCCTCATCATCATTGGTGAGTGCGGACGGAGTTCGGTTTGGATAACCTGCCCCTCGGCAGGCTCACGAGATGAGATCATTGGCTCGCAGAAAAATGTGTCATTCTTGTTAATGCAGCAACTATAAAACATGAAGTCACCTGTCTCTTAACTAAAACCAGAAACAGCGGCAGTGAGTCAGTCCCTGATTTGTACGGTCGGGCCTCATCAGTTCCGCTGTGGTGTTTAGGGGCCAGATTTGTAGATTTTCCCGGCAGTCAGAAATCTCACCTCAGTTTAAATGTTAAACGAAAGCATCGCTCACAGAGGTCGAGGTCTAAAACAAGTAGATTTATGGAGGTTTAGTGGCTGATCCTCTCATCTGTTCTATGTGTTGCTGCCTCTACCTCTGTCTGCCCAAAGTCAACAGCGGCACGGGATATTGTTTCATACTACTTCATCCTCTGTGACTCAATTGGATCTCCAGCTCTTCCTTTTCCTTAGGCCACACTCTTTAGAGGAAGGAGGGCTGCAGCCTCACAATAAGAAACACATTCAGTGTAAAAGTTTGTCTCCAGCCTCTCCCGCAGCTCTTGTAAGAGGTCTGCAGGATTAAGCACAATCTGACCGAGTGTGTTACTCTTTTGCACACTTTTGAACACAGTGCATTTCCTCTGCGCTACAGCAGCACATGATGAATGAGCGGAGTGGAGCGTGAAGGCTGTGTTTATTCTAATTACTCTAAGATGCCTAATTTGGGCCAGAGTCTGTGCATTCTCGCAGGAGGAGTTACAGTCTGGTCTTGTGACAGGCGTGCTTCAGACGAAGAAGAGCCATAATCAGGCACAAGCAGAAAACACAAATCACTTCAGAAAACGGCCCTTATTGCAGTAAAGCATGCGCATGAGTGGGGAATAGATGAGACCAAAGTTTATTTTAGGGTCTCCCTCTGTCTGTTGCTGGTGAGTTGAAAATGAGGGTGTCTGTTGATTGTGCTAAAATGAAAGGTTGGAGACTGGGGTACGGAGCCAGCTATAATGTCAAGGTTTGTAGTATAGTTGTGCTGTATAGTATCAAAGTCAGACGTGGCTATGGCTGTATGTGTAGTTAAAGGACATTCCTGTGAACTTTTTATAGTGAGCGTAAAGAATTTGTTAAAGATGGAGCTGGCACAATAAGCTCAAATAAGTTCAAAATACAGTTGAACTCTGTATTTTCACTACCAAGTGAAAATACAGAGTTCAACTAAAGTTAGAGTTAAATCTGAATTGCTGGAAGTTTTAGATGACGTGTGAGCACTCACTGTAGCTAGGCATACACTCACCAGTCACTTTATTGGGTAATATTGTCAGAAATTTCACTACTAGAATTTTTCCACAAAACCATCTCTAAGGTTTACAGAGAAGAAGCATAAGAAGACAAATGTGACATGCCTTGTTGTCAGAGGTCAGAGTTAGAAGGCCAGAGTGCTTCAGTTCAAATAACCACTAGTTTCAACCACAGTATGTAGAAGAGTAGCAGAAGAGCACACCAGGTGCCCCTCCTGTCAGCTAAGAACAGGAAACTGATGCTAAATTCAGACAAACTCACAAAATTGGACTATATAAGACTAGAAAAACTTATTCAGATACATTCAGATTGGAGGTACGACATCACCCTGCCTGGTATCGATAGTATTGTTCCTGGCCATGTCCATTCCTTTGTGACCACAGAGTATCCATCTTTAATGGGTGCTTGCAGAAGGATAATGTGCTTGTGCCCTCAGATCATCTCAAAATCCCTTTTTGAACATGACAGTAAGTTCACTCTACTCAAATTGCCTCCACAGTCACCAGATCTCAGTCCAGTAGAGCACCTTTAGGAGGGGTGAAACATGAAATTCACATCATGGATGTGCAGCTGGCAAATCTGCAGCAGCTGTGTGATGCTTTTGTGTCAACATGCACCAAAAACTCTGAGGACTGTTCTGTGAATCTGTGCCGTGAAAGCAAAAGGGGTTCTAACCCAGTAATAACAAGATGTATCTAATAAAATGGCCATTGAATGTATGTGTAAGTGAAAGCAGTGATAGAAGCTTGAGGTCCAGTTGAGGTTCAAGTACTGAAATGTAGTAATTGTAGCAGAAGCTGACCTGGGACTGTGAGTTAAAGTGGAAGCAGGTAGTTGGTAATCTAACTACTTAAAGTAAGTTAGGCAAGTAATTTAATGAATCGTCTATGTTGAAAAGGTCTTTTCGCAACTGCATGTTCAAGCTGTTTTGTTAGTAAATAAACATTTATTATGAAACTTTCCAGCCTGCCCTTCCAGACTTGGGAATTCTGTCAGTTTGTGTCTGGAAATTCAGAAAAAACAATTATCAAGTACTTTTTGTATTCCTTAAAGATTTGTGAAAAAGCAAGGAGTATTATTTAGGGGATTGTACTTTATCATTTTCATCGAAACTTGACAAATATAAACTAGTTGTGACATTTTTAGATCTAAACAACCAAATAAGTATTAAAAAAGGAGCTCCGAAACTTTCCAGACCGATGTCTTCTTTGAACATGTGAGATGACCGATTTTTGAAAATGAAGTATTTATCCAGAGTGGAGCCAGAGGTTATTTGGGCTATATTTTTATTTAAATACTGATTTAAAGTTGGGAGATAAAGACACGCACGCATACACACTCTCACACACAGTTAACCAATTAATCTCACTGATAAATAACTTTCTCCCTGAGGATAATTTGTGTGGTTTGACTTTCTGCTGTGGCTCCGCTGAGTGAGAAGACAAATGAACAGTTAGATGTTGCTGGGATGAAGCTGGCACTGATTCCTTTGAGATCAGAGATTGCTTTGAGTAGAGCATGCATTGCCCTACTCCTCTTTGAGACTTCTTTAAAAAGAATCCTTTGCAAGTTTAATCTTAAGTCTTTCTTGGAAGCATATTTCCATGAGATTGTTATCAGAAGTCTGTTGACCCTTTATGGAGTTACCTGGAGACTTTCTGGCCTGACTCTTAATCCTGAACTGGCTTGTTCCATTTCCTACTTATCCTCGGGTGCTGGTGGCAATGAGTGCATAACAAATGGACTCTGCATTTCTCAAGAACACCCCCTCCTCTGTTTCAGCTCTCTTGTCTATCATCTCATTACTTGCTGGCAGGCCATCGCCGCAGCGTTTGTTTTTATAGGTAATTGTTCCATCAGGGGTGCATTTTCATTCGGGTTGCCACAAAGATTATGGGAGCCTCATTGTCAAAATACTTGCAGGACTGAAGTCAGATTAATACAGCCAAATAGTCTGCAATTATCATGAGCAACACTTTCCAGTAACACTGAATCACATAATTGTGTACGGTTTTTAATTTAGCTGCATGCTGTAAAACCTGCACTCCGTGTGTGTGTGTGTGTGTGTGTGTTTAGGGGATAAATTATGGTGCTTAAAGAGATCAGAGAACATAGTTTATTTATTTGAAATTCTGTAAATGAGGGGTAGCGGGCTCCCAGCACAACTGAAGTATCCATCATGTGTCTGTATTATTTTTACTGGAGTGAACATGTTAAGAGGAGCGACTGCATTCAGTTATAGTGCCGGTCAGGGGAGGAGGGTCAGCTAAATCCTGGCAGCTATTCAAGTTCAACATGGAGAGCATAACTCCTAAGACATCGCTTGGGACCCGGCAGAGAGGCCAAGCAGAAGAAAAACAGTAAGATAAAGATTGTGGAGTGAGACTGGAAGTGCGAGAGTGAGAGGTTTTGCAGGCTGATCCGTGGAGGCGGGGTGGAGGGGGTTCCACTGAGGCTGGAGAGATATCCCTCTTCCCATCTGCCAGCGGACAGCGTGTCCTCCCAAGAGCTATCTGAAGAATCTGGTCAGTCAGTGCAACATGGCGCCTCCTCAATCCCTCCAGCTGGCTGTTTGGGCCCTGTTTGGGGTGGTCTCCTGACAACTGGCCCCCATCACCTCCTAGCACCCCTGCCAGGATAGACCGATGCATGCAGCAGTCTCATCCTCAGCTGCTCGGGCTACAGCAAGGCTTCACTAGGATTAATATGGGATTGTCTGATTAGCATTTAGAGGATTGCATGTTAATGTTTATGTCTGTGCAGATTAAATATTACAGGATTAACGCTCCTTATTTTAGGGTGAAAATGTTGGCTCGCATTGTTCATTTTTCTCCTCTCTCTAGAGATGTTGTCAGGCTGGATAAACTGCCATGTGTCTCACTGATCACATGTGAGAGCTGTTTGGAGATTTCCAGAGTGTGATGCAAGGCCACTGAGCATAACTTTCCCTGGACATTAGTGTCCCCAACAACATCTGGAGCTCATTGTGACCCCAAATCATCCAGGCCTTTTCCTGTGGTTCAGCTGGCACAGGAGGCCAGTGTATCGTGACCTGTTTCCTGCGGCTGGATTTGTGAATGAAGTGGGAGGGAATGGCGTCAGACCCCAAACACTGTAGCTAGATCATGAATGAATGGGAGCTGTGTGGAAAAAGATTGACTGTATTTTAGCCAGCTTAGTCTGAGTCTCACTGGAACACTGTCCCATTTGCGTGAAGAATTTGTGACTTCACACAGAGAGCACTGATTCCATAGTGTGTAAGAGCTTTTACTAATCTTCCTGGACACAAAAATGCTCATTTATAGAGGAGGCTTCTTAAGCACTTCTCCTTTACTGATTTTATTTTTCAGACTTCCAAAAATAACATTCATATGGCAGCCAGGAGATGTCCTACATCACCCCTGTCTGCAGTCCAGTGAGCCAACATTGTGCAAGGACAATAGTGGCAAGGGATAGCTTTAACAGGACAGACTTATAAAGGGCACCATTGTTCCCTGGAATTGCCAAAAAGTAGAGAGGAAATAGATTAAAGAGAAAAAAGTCAGAAAGAAAACCCCAGCAGTGTGGGACCATGTTCTGTTTGGATTGGGAGGTTCAGGAACCAGGAGGAATGTGGAGAGCCCGAGTGAGCAACAGAGAAATATTTCTTCCAGTGGAGGCTGTTTTTTAAAGGAATGGGTTATTATAGTTGGCCAGTTAAACCCCTTCAAATAGCCATGACATCATGGCTGGGCTTGGTGCTGCAGGGGACAAACAAAGGAGGGTTTGTACCCAGAGAACCCCAGAGAGCTTTGAGGGTTTCGGGGGGACTCAGAGGGAGGCAGAATGAGGAGGTTAGAAGTCACATCTGGTCTCTTTACCTGACCCAATCAAACCCTGAGAGGGAATCGAGTGTGCCAAACTGCATCTGAAAAAAAATCCCAACGTGAGGCTGCCCTGAAGCGGGAATCAAAACGAGTCTTAGAAGGTAATAAACTGGCTGGGAGATTTTCCTATGGGATCGCTGTTAAAACATACTGTTAAAACATACTGTTAAATGGAGGTGCAGCTAAATGACAAAAAAATAATCCTTTTTTCCCAAAATGCTACACATACGCTGGTTTATTTTTTCGTTTTTTAACGTGAGGATGTTTTGTGCAATTGCACCTCATTAATATTGCAAAAATAAATCATTCAATTGAAGCACTTCTTCAATAATAACCTGCTTAATGTCCATCTGCACTCATTGGTAAATATTGGCAAGAAACTTGATCTGCTTCATTAATTCCTCACTGCTTAACTCAAAAAGTGAATATGCATTACAAACCCATCGATTAGGTTTCACTCATTATATTTTCTCTAAGCCCCTGTCTCAGCTCAGCTGTATGATGTCAGCCAATGACATAATCTCCACAGCTGTCTCCTGGAAGCGAGCTTATATAAACTGGTCATATTACTTCCAAACGCTGCACAGTATGACCTGAGCATGCAACACTCTCAGAAGAGCCTGTCGATAAATGCTGATTTGAATTGGCGAGAGCCAGGAACAGTTTTCTCGCCTTGTTTTTGTATCCGGTCACCGCTACTGCAAAATGACTATAACAGAAAAGAAGAGGGGGATTGTAATGGAAGGATTTAAAATGAGCCTGTCATCTGAAATCTCAGTGTGTACCAGATGTTGTATTCATGGGTCCAAAACAGTAAATGTGCAATAATTGTTACTTATTCAGATTCTTCTATACTGTAATGAGGACCTTAATGTCTCACTCAGCCTTTTGTTGACTTATTTGTGTTTTTCTGCTGTGTTAACAGATGATTCGGGTTCTGATAAAACTGGATTGAGGGCACCTGATGGAGCCGAGCTTGGTGGTGAAAAATTTGGTAAGACTTCTGTGCATGCTCTCGACTTTACAGCTGGAAATTCAAGGACTAAATGAGTTGTTTTGAATGCTTTATTGCATGTACTGCAAGTCATATTTACTTTTACAGCTGTGGGCAACCCTATGTGTAATAGTCACTGTGCAAAAATCTTGAGCCACCCCTCATTTCTTTAGATTTCTCTTCCAAGGAGTCAGACTTTCTTGTAAGTGTTTAACGTGGTCTTGGGCAACAGTTTTCCAGGCTTTCAGGAGCTGATGCAGAGTTTTTCTCCTTCTACGTGACCAGTTTTTGCTGGACCACTCACCACTGGCCTATGAATCATCTGATCATAAAAATGTACCTAACTCAAGGGATGAACCAGTGCTGTGTCCACACATAACAGACAGCATAGCAAAAAAAAAAGTTAAAATCTTAAATCGTCCTTTGTTACTAGTAGACTGTTGCAAAAACATATTATTTGTTTCCATTTCTTTATTTGAATTAGCAAAAAATGACAAACACATTTTGATGGCTGTAAAATTGTAGTTTTGAACCAACAAGGTAATTCCTAAAAACTCATTAGCTGAAAGCCTGGAATGGTGGGCAGGTCTTGTTGATTATTTGAATTTTTTTGGTTCAAAACATCATTGGTGCAACCGTGAGTTCAGCCTGTATAACATGGTGGAGGCTCTGTCATGGTTTGGGGCTGCACTTCAGTCAGTGGTGTTGGGGATCGTGTCAAAATTGTTGGAATTACGAACACAGAAAAGTGTTGGCAGATTTTGATCCCCCATGCAATACTATCTGGAAAGCATCCGAAAGGCTTCATTTTTCAGCATGACATTGATCCCAAACACACTTGCAGCGCAGTAAAAGTATACTTAGATAGAAAATAATACACTGTGGAACACTATTAGTCATGAGCTGGCCTTCACTGAGCCAAAGACTGATGAAGCAGTGTGCGATCATCTTGACAGAACAGAACAAAAAAACATCTTCCAAAGAAGAGCTTTGAATTTCCTTCGGAAAGCCTGGAGAACTATTCCTGACTTAAAGAAATTACAAGAAAGCAGTTTTTTGCTATTTTTGTCTTATATGCTGTTTTTCCATGTAAGTTTTGCACGTGTCAATACATATTTTCCTAGCAAAATGTAAAGAAGCCCCTCAATTTATCCACTTTCCTAAATTGGTTATTTTTGCTTTATCCCCCTTTACTAAATATCTTTTGATTAGCTGTCCCTCATTAAGAGACTCTCCTGTGATCACAGCCAGAACTGTGTGCCTGAGCACGCGGGAAATCTACTCTCACTGACTAAAAAACTGACTAAAAGTAAGCAGTCTGAAGCCTCAACCTCTGGCTCACAGGGATTACTTACATGTTTGTCTAAGTCTAAGTCATCAGTAATGACCAAGAACCCCAGCCCTGAACACTGTCCTTCTTGGAGACAACAAAAAAAGTCATTTTTTGTTAAATATCTTTATAGTTTTTGATGCATGTTGGTTAGAATTATTATTATTATTTTTTATTTTTTTTACTTTTGACTGCTAAGACTCGGGAGAATAATTTTTAAAAAAGAGCAAATACTACATATTCATATAGCACAGGGTTAGGAGTCAGAGTCATTCCTCCAGACCTCTGAGGGTTAATACAAACTTCCACCATCATAAAAGTATGTGTAGGTCAGGAAATAAGGAAACAGATCCCCTTTAATCTGCTCTACATCACATTGTTTTTGTTAGTCTGGATTGTGCTATTATGATTTTAGAAACTCTAGAGATATCAATAGAAACGTAAAACCTCACTTGAGAAATGTAGAAAAAGGGTAAATTATACTATCTACTCAAAGTAACCAGCTTGTACTTTCCTCCAAAGTGCGTCCCCGCTTCACTCAACCTACAAAGATGAGGAAGAGAGTGATAGCTCGCCCAGTGGGCAGCTCAGTGCGGCTCAAGTGCGCAGCCAGTGGAAACCCTCGACCGGACATCGTGTGGCTGAAGGACGACCGGCCGCTGACGGAGCAGGAGGTCGGCGAGGGCCGTCAGAAGAAGTGGACTCTGAGTCTGAAGAACCTGATGCCAGAGCACAGCGGCAAATACACCTGCAGGGTCTCCAATTGTGCCGGGGAGATCAACGCCACGTACAAAGTTGAGGTCATACGTGAGTATCCTGCAGAGAGCTGAGCTGTACACATACCGAGCACGCTCACCTGGAATTAGGGCTAACAGATGAGGCCGAGCAAATTATTTTAAATGGTTACTGCTGTTTGTGCGTCTCATGTTTGTGATTTTATGTACATCGCTGCAGGAAATTCAGACAGCCTAATCACTGTTTCGGGTCTGATTATGACCAAGGAAAAACATGCTGTATCCATATTCTTCCTGCATGGATGAATGTGTAATCATGTATATGAGAAGAATACTAAGAACGCAAGTTTGAGAGTGGGGGCTTGTGCCTTGGTGTTTGTACAGAGGGGAGAGAGCTCAGCTTAGAGACCATCCACCCAATCTGGAGCTGATTAAAGCCCAGCTGTCTGCCAGACCCACTGCCCCCCCCTTTTCCCATGAGAAATGTGTGCTGTACAACCAGGAGCAAAGAAAGAGAGGAAACTAATCACACATACTTCTTGTGTTACATGTGGTATTCTTCCCTCAATGTCAATTATAAGTTCTAAGCCTGAGAGTAATAACAGCATGGAGGACTAAGACCTCCTCTGTCTGCAGAGGGGCTGTCATGTCAAAAGATGTCTGTGTGCATCTTGACAAGTTGGGTTTTGTTTTGTTTTTCTCTGTATGTCCACTCAGAGAGGACAAACTCCAAACCTGTCCTGACAGGCACCCACCCGGTCAACACAACGGTGGACTACGGCGGCACCACGTCCTTCCAGTGCAAAGTGAGGAGCGACGTTAAGCCGGTCATTCAGTGGCTCAAACGCGTGGAGACCAACGAGGAGAGCCGCTACAACTCCACGATCGAGGTGGGGGACCATAGGTTTGTGGTGCTCCCCACGGGTGAGGTGTGGTCGAGGCCCGACGGCTCCTACCTCAACAAGCTGCTCATTAGCCGCGCCAAGGAGGACGACGCCGGCATGTACATCTGCTTAGGCGCCAACACCATGGGCTACAGCTTCCGCAGTGCCTTCCTCAGTGTGCTGCCAGGTGAGGCTCGAGGAATGTCTGTCTGCAGTGTTACAGTAAACTGTAGAAAAGCTTGGATAAAGCCCAGTGCTATCAACCTATCAATTGAATTACATATACAAAAATGTTGTGTTTTTTTCTTTATGTATCTGCATTAGTGCAAATAGTATATGCATGCATAAATCAGTAAAGGGTACCTTTGGAGGCATCAGTATGTTTTGAACTAATTAGGCTATTTTCCCCATCAATTAATTATTAATCATTCAGTAAAAATGTAGCATTTTTTTAAACTTTAATTGATGCCTTTTCCTCTCTTGTTCTGTTTTATGATTTTAAATCAAACATGTGTTTTCTCAGCAACCCATATTCAGCGATGAATAACAACAAGTAATGTGATAATAAAACTACAACTGTTAGTTTGCTGGCAGACAACAGAGTATGGAAACATTTAAAAGCTGGAATCTCGTTTTCTTTTACAGACACTAAGCCTCACATAACACCGATGTTTCCGCAAGCCTCCAGCTCCCTCCCCTGGCCTGTCATCATTGGCATCCCTGCAGTAATAGTGTTCATCTTTGGCACAGTGCTGCTGTGGTTCTGCCAAAGCAGAAAACACTGTCCTCCTCCCAGCTCCCCGGCCGCGCAGGTACTGCAGAGCTCTCACCGGCTGCCGCACCGGGAGCGGGACAGGGGCTGCGCGGCTCCCTCGTCCAGCTCCTCCAGCCCCGAGAAAGACTGTGTGACATCCATGAACTATGAGGAGTACCTCGCGCAGCAGCAGCAGCTCCTCCTCGGCCAGGGAGGACCAACAATTCCCGCTAAAATCTACCCCAAAATCTACACAGACATTCACACACACACTCACTCCCACGTGGATGGGAAAGTACATCAGCATCAACACATTCATTTTCAGTGTTAGTGCCAAATATTCCCAAATACTCTCCTCTAAGCTGCGGACATTAAGCTGCGGACTGAACAGGAACTCTGGAGTGACACTTACCTGGCATTAATTTTTTAAAATGGAGATTGTTGGGAAAAGTGTACAATGTGTGGAAAAACAGTGGCCAGTGATACACAGCTTTTGTTATTACATAAAAACTTCCATATTTGTTGCTCTTTTTTTTATACCTGTCAGATTCTCACACCACTACAAATGGATTAATCCTTGGCGGGCACTTACTAAAAAGGACGGGGACGTTTTTATTTTATTTTTTAAGAGTGTGAGGTTAATAGCAGCTATTAGGACCAGCTGAAAGGTCTTCCTCATCAGATGAATTTTCCATTTTCTCAAGTGAAAGTTGGTCTTTATCTTTCACATGCTCAGCTGTTGGAGCGCACAGATGAAAATGGTACTCAAGACTTACAAAAGGGCTGGTTTTACGCTCCTACTCAGGTTGTCCTTTTGTTTGTTAAAGATGCATTATGCTGGGAATGCTGACCACTATCCTTTATGTTACCTTTTTCCATCCCTGACTTCTGTTAAAAGTGATATAGAATAGACTGATAAATGTTTATTGTCTTTCACAGAGTGGAATAATTACATTGCCATGTCAACTGTGTTGGTCTACATTATCATTTTTTAACCTTTTTTGTGGTAGCTTCCCATCTGTAGTCAGTAGTATGTTGACAAACAAGAGAAGATGAGTCTTTTTGACATCAACCTTTTCCACCCACAGTTCATGAAGCTGTAGTCATTTATAATCAAACTGATGACTATTTAATTTATTTCGCTAAAAAATGTATCAAAGGTTTATTTTTCAGAGTAAAGCGTTTTGCATATCTATGTAATGTTATTACGTTGTTGTGTATAGTACATATTTGAATATTGTCACTCAGTTTATTCACATTTACTTCATGCCAATATTTAGGTATTTTTTGTATGTAATTGGTTGTATTTGACAATCTTATTTGATGTACTCTAAGGTTTAAAAAAAAAAGTTTGAAGGTTTGATAGTTTGATTAAATGACCAGAAACAAAAACAGATGCATTCTTCCTGAAGATTAGTGGATTTTGGGTATTAGTTAAAAGCTGCGGTGTGCACTGTGATGAAGGCGTACCTTTCATGAAACCGTCGGGGCACGCAGGTCAGCTTTCTTCCTTTGAGTGGGTTGAAGTGTCCGTCGAGGGTGACACAGAGGGCATGCCCACAGAGGGGCAGAACGTGCTGGGATGAATGAATAGATACTGTACAGACACAAGAGCAGTCTCACAGTTGCTTTATAGATGAGTGATGGCCCCTGCAAGACTACACCAAACAACCAGCATCTTTTCTCATTTAAGTGAATTGACCCTCTCTAGTCTGCACCACCACCATCTACTCATTCAACTCCAATCTAGGTAGGATTTCCTTTCACCATTTAGGAAGTGCATTGTCCTGCTGTGGGAGTGATGTGACAGGACCCTGTGATTGCTCAGGAAAGAAGGGGAGCATTGTATCAAGTGAACTCTTGTTTTGTTGCAAGTATGGCAGGATGGAGATGAGCTTTGGCTCCAGACAGATGACGGCCGAGTACACTGAGCAGCCTGTTTTTAAAGCAGGTGCGTTTCACTGAGTCAAAAAGCTGTGGTATTGTCATGTCCATAAATAATGCTTAGAATACAAAATCCAGCTGAGAAGATTAAATTATGAGAGCATGCACTGCCCTCTAGTGGTTAGGGTCCTGTATATCAGCCATTGCTAAAGTCAGGAGTGCCGCAGTCCACTTAGAACATCAAGAAAATCCCATGGGGTCTACCCAGTCTTTACTGCTCACTCCAAAGTGATTTACCTTGAAAAATTGTTTTAAAAATATATAAAATAAACTGTAAGCTATAAATTGCTAATGCTAACCTGTTATATGCAACCAGTTTATGTGTGACCCACCTGTCACTGGGACACAAATGTCTATACAGAGTACATTTAGGTCAGAGTGATGGGAATAACGACAAACCAACCACCTCCAGTTATCATTTAATTCACCTTTTATATGAACATACAAGTGTACATTCTTCTAAGTCATTTAAAAAAAAATAGAAATTCTGTTATAACTGCAGGCTACATGCAGTACCTCACCTGCCCACAGTTTGGGAATCCCTGACTATAGCATACAAGCAAAACTAAAGATTGATGCAAAAATGATCACCAGATCAATAAATCCTTTTTATTAACCTTTTTACAGTATTATAACATATAAAGAGACAAACAGTACACTACACAAGAAGACACTCTGGACATGAAGATAAAGAACGGAAGCAAACAGCATTTAAAACCAAGTTCAGCCCTTTTGCACATTGGATATGAGTTCATCACAAAGTTTGGTGAGCTCCTCTGCCTCTTTCTCCTGTAACAAGAAAAGAATTTAGAAATGAGAAGAAAAGTGATAATACTGCTGCAAATTCATGAAAAACAACATGCTGACTTGCCTTCTGGTCCAAGCTCTTCTCCAGTGACTGCACTTTCAGCTGCTCTCTGCGCAGCTGTGCTTGAAGCGCAGATACCTCAGCCTTGTATTTGGATCGCACCTCAGCTATTCCTTCATTTGCACTGATGGTGAGAATTAAATTAAAGTTAGTCAACGCAAGTCTCCTGATGCTTCAACATAAAAGGCCAGAGTTTCTTACTGGCTAATTTTCTCCTCGGCATGAGCTTTAAGTGTTTGATAGCGCTGCTCCTCCTTTTTGATCCTTGCCAAGTAGTCCTGTGCACAAGACTTCAGAGTCTCTTCATTCTGGGTAGAGGATGCAGAAAATATTTCAAGCTTAACATTAAAAAAATATATAAAATTAAATAAAAATAATAATAATAATAATAATAATAATAATAATAATAATAAACATTTGTCCGGTTTCCATGAGCTGACCTTTTTGTAACCCTCTATGACTTCCTTGTATTTCTCCAGCCTCTTGAAGAGCTCGCCTAAAGATCTCTCCATAGCGTTCAGGTCGCTGCATAGTTGCTCCTTCTCCAACAGAGCCGCATTGAGCTTCGCCTGGGCCACCTCCCTCTCCTTCTCTTGATCAGCTGACCAGTGGCAGGAAATTTTAAATTAAATGTTTGACAAAATACCCCACACATTAACCCTTCTGATGAGCGCAACATATACATATAACTTACCCATCATCTTTGTGATCATGAGCTCAAATTCAGCTACTATTTTCCTATGAAGGAGACAAAAATGTGGTCAAAAATCTTCAAGATTGATTTTATATAAAAACAACAAGAAATTTTAATGTGATGCACAGCTCACCTCATTTCTTGCTCATTATCAATCAGCTTATTGTTCTTCATACTCCACTGGTCCTCTTTTTCTTTACCCTATATGAAAGAGAAATGTACACTTTTTTCCTTGAGACTAAGAATGGTGCCCATCATCTAGAAAACCCATTACTCAGAACTTCTCTTTTTTTTTTTCTTTTTTTTTAAAAATAAAAATTACGCTCAACTTCAATGCCACGCATTTATTCTTTGGATCCAGAGGAGCTTTGCATGAACCACAATTCAAAATAATCCTATTGATCTTATCTGGCCTTTGGTACAGCCAATTAGTCCAGCATGACTGAAACAAATCTTAGTGCCATTTTACTTTTAACCTTCTGATTGGCTGCTACATGTAGATACAAATTTTGATCTTTGTGTTTAAAGTGTGGCTAAACCTGATTATTTTAAAATAAATAAATAAAAGTATCATAATTTAATGTGGATGTTTTCGTGTTCAAATGCTGTATGGATGTGAAAAGCCAGACAACCTACTTCTGCCTGCACTTTGGCAATTGCTGCATCCAAGTCTTTCTGGCTGTACTTCAGCACTTCTATGATAGCATCTTCGCTGTTTGCTGGCTGCGGGAAAGGAGGGACAAAGCTCTCAAGGACTGGAGTCTAGATAACATAAGTGGAGAAGATTTCAACAAAGTTAGCAGAAATAACAAAGGCGATGAGAAATTACAGGTCCAGTGGACAGAGTACAAGAGACTCACCGATGCTGCTGCATCGTCAAGCAGTCTGAAGTCATCTTTTTGTGGACCATTTGCCACTTTATCTGCCGTCTGTGGCGTTTCAAGCCTGAATTAAACAGAACAAAGTGAAGAGGTTTCCTTTCCGATAAATTTATTTTACAGAAAATCAAAAGCAGATCAAATTTGGCTCCGATGTCCAGTGAGAGCAGCAGCACAACAGAACTACACTGTACCGTAAAACAGGGGCAGCAGGGGGAGGGGCTTGAATCTGAGCACCCGGGCCTGCAGACTTCTTTGGGCTCTCCCTCAGGAGGGGATCAAATTTTAGGTACAAGGACTGTTTCCTCAGTGCGGACTCCTTGAACTATTGATGAGAAGATGTAAACACTTTGAACCTTGTGGTTGAGGATTTAGTCATTTAGCCAAGATAAAGAAAGCACTTACACTGCTGGACCCAAACTGTTCGAGGTAGTCAATCTGTCCATCAAAGTCACTGGTCATGACTGGAGAAAGATCGTGGGTTAAAAGCAGTAAGAGCTTTCAATTACTGCTAAGGATTGAACAAAAGCACGGTTTGGTTCAAACAGAGCTGAAGCCAACAATTACTCACACATTGCTCCAGGAACAAACTCGTCATTGAAGTCTAGCATGTCAGCTTGCGCCTTCTGCTCAGGCTGAGAGGGTTCAGAGGACTCAGGGAGATTCTGCACTGGTTGCTTGGTGTCAAGGTCAGAGACAACCTTGTTATCTGCAACCTGTCATTCCATAATAAACAGATGTTCGTTAAAAACAAAAACAACCCACACATACACAATATATTGAGAGTTGCATCAAAGTACATTCCTCCAACTTACCTGTACATGGTTTGGTTCAGGAGCTGGCAAACTCTCTTCAGCACTGAGAAGATGAAAACTTTTAGAGTGAATCTACAGTGAAATATGAAGCGTTTGCTGCTAATAATAACTATACTAAGCCTATACTTTCTCTTACCGTGCTGGCGGTTCAGCCTCCTTTGTCACAGGGACATCAGTTTGCTCCTGAACTGCGGTTTCTACTGGTTCTGGGCTGGATTTCCTGCTGCACACGGGGGAGTTGTTTATGGCCGTTTTTGTGCCAAAGGGATTGAAGTTTGGGTCGTCAAACTTTTCAAAGTCAAAGGAGTAAGAACTTTTAGGCTGTAAAGCATCACCATAACTGACTTCAGGCTTCACTTCAGCTTCTTTTGGTGGTTTGACATCAGACACCTGCTTTGGCTCTTTAGGTCTTACACCAGTTGGCCTTTTGCCAAACTTCTTAGGTTGCGGTTTCCGTTTGACTTCAGCACCATCATCAAAATTGAATTCAAGTTTGACAGGCCCGTTCTTGGTTGGGCCTTCCTTGACTGGGTCATCAGCCGGCTGGGATTCAGCAGGAGGGGGTTTTGCTGTGTCGGCAGATATCAGATCCACTGTAGCTTCAGGCTTCACCTCGTGCTGAACAGGCAATTCTTGGGCCACCTCAACAACAGATTGTTTGCTTTCCTTTGCAGGTGCATCATCATTTGACACCTTTCTCCCAAGGACAGGTGAATTTGGAATTTTAGAGCCACCAATCTGGAAGGGATTGACTGCGTCAAGGTTGTCAAAATCGAAGTTATAAGAACCTTTTGCTGGGAGTGGAGCATCTTCTGCAAAACTGCGGGACGACTTCTCTTGATCTGTGCTTGAAGACGCAACACAAAGCTGTTTTTCATCAGGTGTAGCAGGCCATGAATTGTCTTCCTCAACCACTGGAACCTTCTTCACTATAACCACACTGCTCTCCGTGGAGCCGATATCGGCAGAAAGATCAGCGAGTGAGTTTTCTACAGACGCGCTGAATGGAAGGGTCTCATCTAGTGCAGACTCCATTTTGATAGGCTCCTCCACGATGTTCACTGGTGGTGTGTTTTCAGACTTGCTATGATCTGCAGGGGGGTTTTCAACAGCAGGCCTCATAGGTGAGAGAGCCATATTGTTAGACCCCTGAAATGGATTGAAGTCATCAAGGTTTCCAAAATCCAGCATGTAGCCACCTCGGCTTTTTATTGGCATGTTGTCGTCGGGATAAGATGACACTTCTGCAGGGGGAAAGAAAAAGTAATGAAGGCATCTGCTAATCTCTCAGCAGTGGTAGGGGGAAAATACATAAAGAGCTCATAACTTACAAGTTTCAAATAAAAAAAAAAAAAAAAAAAACCACACAAATAAATTACCTTCTTTGAGTTGCTCAGTGGCTTCCAGTGGCAAAGTACTACAAAACCAAAACATGATAGGTTACCTAAATGCAACACTTTTTCTTCAATGAAGGCATACTGGTGAATGACACTCATTCACTTACTTTGATTTATCCAAATCCATAACTTTTGTATTCTCGTCAACACTCAACAAATTGACAGACTTGTTGGGAGACAGAATTCTTTTAGTCACAGGGTCTCTTCTTGGAGTCTGAAAACAAACCTACACAAAAATTATTTAGTCAGTAGTCATAAGAAGTCAGCTGCCCCCAAAAGGCCTGGTTTTGAGCCTTGAAAAACCTTTTGTGTCTACAAATAAACGCATTTCTTTTGCTCCATATAGGTTTTCTTGTCCATCTTATTAAAATTCTGTTAACACTGGTTAGAGACAAACAGGCTGAGGTCAGAGTTCATATACAGGGAGTGCAGAATTATTAGGCAAATGAGTATTTTGTCCACATCATCCTCTTCATGCATGTTGTCTTACTCCAAGCTGTATAAGCTCGAAAGCCTACTACCAATTAAGCATATTAGGTGATGTGCATCTCTGTAATGAGAAGGGGTGTGGTCTAATGACATCAACACCCTATATAAGGTGTGCATAATTATTAGGCAACATCCTTTCCTTTGGCAAAATGGGTCAAAAGAAGGACTTGACAGGCTCAGAAAAGTCAAAAATAGTGAGATATCTTGCAGAGGGATGCAGCAGTCTCAAAATTGCAAAGCTTCTGAAGCGTGATCATCGAACAATCAAGCGTTTCATTCAAAATAGTCAACAGGGTCGCAAGAAGCGTGTGGAAAAACCAAGGCGCAAAATAACTGCCCATGAACTGAGAAAAGTCAAGCGTGCAGCCGCCAAGATGCCACTTGCCACCAGTTTGGCCATATTTCAGAGCTGCAACATCACTGGAGTGCCCAAAAGCACAAGGTGTGCAATACTCAGAGACATGGCCAAGGTAAGAAAGGCTGAAAGACGACCACCACTGAACAAGACACACAAGCTGAAACGTCAAGACTGGGCCAAGAAATATCTCAAGACTGATTTTTCTAAGGTTTTATGGACTGATGAAATGAGAGTGAGTCTTGATGGGCCAGATGGATAGGCCCGTGGCTGGATTGGTAAAGGGCAGAGAGCTCCAGTCCGACTCAGACGCCAGCAAGGTGGAGGTGGAGTACTGGTTTGGGCTGGTATCATCAAAGATGAGCTTGTGGGCCTTTTCGGGTTGAGGATGGAGTCAAGCTCAACTCCCAGTCCTACTGCCAGTTTCTGGAAGACACCTTCTTCAAGCAGTGGTACAGGAAGAAGTCTGCATCCTTCAAGAAAAACATGATTTTCATGCAGGACAATGCTCCATCACACGCGTCCAAGTACTCCACAGCGTGGCTGGCAAGAAAGGGTATAAAAGAAGAAAAACTAATGACATGGCCTCCTTGTTCACCTGATCTGAACCCCATTGAGAACCTGTGGTCCATCATCAAATGTGAGATTTACAAGGAGGGAAAACAGTACACCTCTCTGAACAGTGTCTGGGAGGCTGTGGTTGCTGCTGCACGCAATGTTGATGGTGAACAGATCAAAACACTGACAGAATCCATGGATGGCAGGCTTTTGAGTGTCCTTGCAAAGAAAGGTGGCTATATTGGTCGCTGATTTGTTTTTGTTTTGTTTTTGAATGTCAGAAATGTATATTTGTGAATGTGGAGATGTTATATTGGTTTCACTGGTAAAAATAAATAATTGAAATGGGTATATATTTGTTTTTTGTTAAGTTGCCTAATAATTCTGCACAGTAATAGTCACCTGCACACACAGATATCCCCCTAAAATAGCTAAAACTAAAAACAAACTAAAAACTACTTCCAAAAACATACAGCTTTGATATTAATGAGTTTTTTGGGTTCATTGAGAACATGGTTGTTGTTCAATAATAAGATTATTCCTCAAAAATACAACTTGCCTAATAATTCTGCACTCCCTGTAGTTGCAAAAGTAAATATTTTTCATCTGATAGTCAAAGAGTGAAAGACAGTCATTAGCATTAGCTTTCTGCCCAGGGCTACACTGCCTTGTGACTATACAATGGAATGGGATGAAAGGTTTTTTTTTTTTTTACCTTTACCCCCTTTGGTACAGTCTTGCTGGGCAGGTTTTCTGTCTGGCGTAGGATGGAGGGCCTTCCAGTCGGCTGATCCAGGGAAAATATGTCGTTAGGCGAGTTGTTCTTTCCTCCTGGGCAGACCCCACGATTTTCATCATTAACATCAACAGAGCTCATCCTGTAAAAAAAATAGAGGAAAAAACTGTTATGCGACTGTACTGGGACCTCTAACCCTCACCGCTGAAGGAGGCGTCACTCTTAAAGCTGCAACCAGTTGATAAGGCACTCTTCTGGTTGCAGTTTACTCAGTGTGGGTGGAGAGCAAGAGAGAAAAATAATGTAAGATTTACACAAGAACCAAGGCAGATATATTGAGTCGGTACTTCTCCTGGTGAAGTTCTTAGAACTCATTTGAACGTCTCTCTCCGGGTGGTTTGCAGTAAGGCTACCGTTTGCCTTTAATCCCACCACTTTCCTACATTTGTTTTGTGTATTTGTGCACAACAAAATATTTTAGGTAGAATTAACGCTGCAGCAGTTGCATGGTTTGGCCACCAGATGGTCTTGAAGAGTTTATTTTTCCACACTCAAATGGCAGTCAATGTCAACAACTTGGTAACAAAAATAATGCTTTTAGATAATATAGCATTATCAGTTTAAAATAAACTCCTAAATATTTATCCGCCAATTTCGATAAATCCTGGTATATAAATATTTATCTAAGCCTTGGCTTTTAGTCTTTAGACTTAATGCTGTCTAAGTCACGTATTAAGCCCTAGATGAATGAAGCATTATTGGGAGGAATGAGTCTTCCAAGTTATTTTAACTGGTTAAACTACATGAATCGCATATATGACCAAGCAGCAACACGTGATTTCTCGTAGCCACAAAGGTTAGCATGCCTAACTTTACAAACCTGGTTACAAATAATGGATAGAGAACTAACTTTCCCTGGTGTCTTAATGGCTGTACAAGACAGCCGTTTGCTGGCACTGAAGCGGTAGATAAACCCCCCACTGTCTCTGATGGATGCCAGGAGAGCAGTGTTTCATTCAACCGTTAGTTATTAGTAAGAGAACAACAATGCACATAAACCGCAGAGTACAAGCCACGATGTGGTTAGGTTACAACAAACAGATATCTACTCCCTACTCAATTTTACCAAATTTTTCATTAATGCTAATTCAACTTTCGACACCCTGTACACACTAGCACTGATATAGTTAACGTCAACAGTAAAGTGCCAATAGCACCTTTGCTAGCTAACCGGTACACTTTAGTTAACGGAAAGTTGAAGAAAATAAAATCTCAACATCACATCTTAAAATACCAAACATTGCCAGAAATAACATACTAAACTGTAATCCCGTGTATCTACCACTTACCTCAATAAAACATATGGTGCTGAGAGAAACTGGGTCTTCGTCTATACAGTGACGATGAGAAATGAAGCCGTTTTGAAAAACCCTCGCCTTGCCTAGGTGACAACCGTTTGGATTTTAAAAGCCGTGAAACTCACCAATTAGATCGGGGGAAGCGTTCAAAGGGAACGCACTTCCCGGTTAAGCAGCCAATCCGTGAAAGAACGGATGTGATGTATTTTGGTGACTGCGCACTCGAGTCAGCTTTAAAGATGACAGGAATGGCAAGCTAATGTGCTCTAAAATAAAATGTTACACACTCCCTAAACCAAAACTACCACACAGCGTGATAAAAACAACAACATATATTTAAAGAAAAAACACGATAAGGTTTTGTGTTACAGTTCTGGATTTTGAATTACTTTACTACATTAGAAAGGGATTCGTTTATTTTTGTTTTTATTTTCTTATTTACTGTCATGAGACGCTTAGATACGTACATCCCGTAGGTGAAGTAGGTTTTCTGTCTGTTACTTATCTATCAATAATCGACTTCATCAAACGACACAGCTACTTGAGCGTCTGCATCATTAGTCTAACGTGATCCAAATGACATTGTGTATGTCCAATCATTTCTTTCATCATTTATCTTTTTTGGTTGTTTTTGTTTTATTCTGATTTTTTAAATTATCATTCTAATTTCTGGCTTCAGGCTGTTAGTATTATGCTTGAAAATTTCTTAATCGGGTGTCTTTAGTCTTCTTTAATTTTGAACTCTTTACCTACATAAGCATTGTGCATTTTGATTTGTGTATTTAAACTTGTATTATTAGCCTATTGTCACCCTGAACTTCTAAGAGGTAGTTTATTGACATTATCTACAGTATTGTTGAAAAGTCTTGACCTCCTCCCCCTCTTTTAATATATAGGTGCAGTGATTTATTGAAACATGTAAAAACATACAAAGAATTGCAGTATTTGAGGTTTAAAAAAAGGCATTCAAAGATCTTCTTTGGATCTTGGCTCTTTCTTTTGACAAAGTCCCCAACACCCCCGACTGAAATGCAGCCTCAAACCATGACAAGTTCTCTACTGTGTTTTACAGATGTCTGAAGACAAACACTGTTGGACCTTTCTTCTTACCTCTCTATACTGATAGTTTTAACCAGACATTTCACATTTGGATCCCTCAGTCCATAAGACTTGCTGCTACTGATTTTCAGTCAGATTTTTGACAACCATCTTTCCACTGACACTATTTCTGACAAGGCTTCGGTGAACAGTAGATGAATCAACTGAAGGGCCAGATGTGTCTCGCAGGTCCTATGTCAGGTCTTTATTAGATTTGTCCTATTTCTTAAGGACATAACTTTCAGATACTGTTCATTTGCTGTGGACAGTTTTTCAGCCTTGTCACTTCTTCTGTTCTCCACTTATCCAGTTGTGTCAGATTATCAGGGGCACACTTCACACCATACCAAGATATGCTTTTCAGCTAATAATTCTTTTGGTATCTCCTTACTGATGCAAAAAATAAAAGGTTATGCCTATGAAACTGTTACTATTGACATTTCGTTTTCTTGAAAGACTGGTAGTAACAAAGTCCCTACATAATACAGGGTTAAGAAAGAGATTTCGGGATGTCGTTCCTGGGATCTGCTGGAAATACTCACTCACCTAAACAAAACAAGACAAAATCCCTAGAACAAAACAAACAATTAACAGTTTTCACTTGAACAGCAGGTGGCGGTATGTCCCGTTCAATAGTCTGTTCATAAAACTAAGGAAGAAGAAGAAGTCGGAGCAAACTTGCCCGCCAATTTCGAAGGATGTAAACAGTGCTGTCTTTCTGCCTCTGTTAATCGAAATGTTGTGAAAAATATATTTTACCAGGAAACTGAGAATATTCGGCTGTCAACAATGAATTCCAGTGGGAAAGGTAGAGCAGCACAAATGCATGTTTTTGTTGTTCAGCTAACAGGAGTAAAATTAGCTTAAACGCTGCTATGAAACTCGATGCCAGGCATTTAAGGAAGCTCTAAGCATGATACTTGAACGCTGTATTATTATTGAAGCTTTAGCTCTAAAAACGACTTGCAAAGCTAAATCAACATCTAACATTGTCATGATTTTGTTAACAGGCTCTGCTGATTCAGCTCACCTTGCTGCCAGGTAATCATACTTTGTCACGCCGTCTGTTTTTTTTAGTTTAAAACGCTAACGCTACAAACTGAAAAGGATAACGGTAAAATGAAACCAGAGCTGCTTCGTACTAATACGACCCTAACTCTGTTGCTACCAAGAAGGATCAAAAGCAAACTGTTTCCCTCCTTATGATTAGGAGTTCAGTGACTAAATGTAATGACCAAAGTGAGATAGTTGGTCACGTCGTTAGGATTGATCTCTACCAGGGCTGTAATTTGTATGGATTAGCAAACATGCAGGCTCACAAACTATGTTGGTGTAATCTGTTTGTGAAAATAAATTTCTCAGCTGTATGCAGCACATTTATGGAGCAGGAAAAGTAAAATAAAAATGAGCCAATGTAATGAAATAATGCACGCAATAATGCATGGTGTTGTTGCTGGTACGGTGTGTGGCTAATGAGGTCTTTGCCACTTTAACTGTTATTTTGATGCTTTTGGAAAGACAGTAGTTATAGTTAAAACAACCATGCAGTAAATTGGCAGCTGTTCTTTTTAACAGTGTTTAACTCTTGCCATTTTCACCTTAAATATCTTGCTTTATGTCGTGTTATTTTCTGGGCTTAAAGCAGTGAGAGCGACTCCATTAAAGTCTTTGTCAGAGTGCGACCTCTGACCCGGGACACTGGGCTGACCACAGATGGCGATCAGAACCTGTGTCTCTCTGTCACGTCACCAAACACCATCCGTTTGCTGTCAAAACCAGAACCACGAACCTTCACCTATGATCATGTTGCTGATATGGACACCACACAGGTTTGAGGCACATTATTGATTATTCTGTTATAAAAATGCCACTGTCACTGTTAAAATTAAGTGTCTAAATTTAATTTTACTGATCTGAGATGTAGCTTATATGGCTAAAAAAGTAATTGTAACATTTCTACAGGATGCTGTATTTTCCAGTGTGGCCAAGAATATTGTTGAGTCGTGCATGAATGGATATAACGGTACAATATTTGCCTAGTAAGTGATCTTCCCATTCTTTACTTCATAAAATCAATTTATGGCACAGCCAGTCTTCGGTGTGCTTAATGTGAATTACCCATTTGGTTCCTTATTGGTCTCCTCTTTTGCAGTGGACAAACAGGCTCTGGAAAAACCTTCACCATGCTTGGTGCGGCTTCTGTAATATCACTTACATTTTAGAATAAATATGATCGAACAATCATATAACCTAAAATGATTTTTCTCTCTTTTGCTTCAGGGCCATCCGAGCTGGATAATTTCACAGATGATCTAAGGGGGGTCATTCCTCGAAGTTTTGAGTACCTGTTTTTTCTCATCAACAGGGAAGTGGAAAGGGTGAGCTCTAACATTTTATTATCTTGAAAGACATAAACCTATTGTTCAAATTTGTTCTTTAAATGAGTTTTTCACTTGTTCTCCCCTCCCCATCCCCAACAGTCTTCTCAGTCCAAGAGTTTCCTCTGCAAATGTTCATTTATTGAGATATACAATGAACAAATTTATGACCTTCTGGACACGGCCTCAGCCAGCCTTTTTCTCAGGGAGAACATCAAGAAAGGTGTCTTTGTTGAGGGAGTCGTGGAGAAGTTTGTGAACTCAGCGGCTGAAGCGTACCAGGTATAAAGTCCCCAGGTTGTTGTGGCTGATGGTTCTTATGTTTACTGTCTAACCAATTAGAGTGTATGAAACTTTTATATTCTTGTATGTGAATTATCCAGTTTCATAAAAACAAAACAAGCTCTGGAACTGTATAAAATGTGTGTTTTAAACCATTTAGGTGCTCTCTATGGGCTGGCGCAATCGACGTGTGGCCTCTACCTCGATGAATCGTGAGTCTTCGAGATCCCACGCAGTGTTCACTATGACTTTGGAGTCCAAGGAGTCCATCAATGAAGTGGTGAACATCCGAATGTCTCAGCTGAACCTGGTTGATCTGGCAGGGTCTGAGAGGCAGAAAGACACACACACAGAGGGCTCGAGATTGAAGGTGAAGGCTTTGTGTCTTAATGCCCTCACACTATTGGACCTACATTGTTTTCTGGTCTCTAAAAGCTGCTGTCTGCTCTGCTTCTGTTGCTCAGGAGGCCAGCAGTATCAATCGCTCCCTCATGTGCCTTAGCCAGGTGATCATGGCGCTGGTGGACGTTTCCAACGGAAAGAATCGCCACATCTGCTACAGGGATTCAAAGCTCACCTTTCTGCTCAGGGTATGTGTAGATGCAAATTCAGGAGGATGTAGCATGGAAATAATAATTGCAGACATGCGCCACAGTCAGGCATTATCATTGCAGTGCTTGATTTTTAAGGTTTTCTCTCTTTATTTTAGGTCTTAACTTGCAAATGTGATTTCCTAGGTTGTAGAATATGGATCGCAGTGAATATATGAGATTTTTAAAATTTCACAGTGTAACTTCTGGGGAATTATATGTGAAATAATGTTCAGATATATTAACAATTCTATTGTCACTGTAATTTCAGGACTCTCTTGGAGGGAATGCCAAGACTTACATCATAGCCAACGTCCACCCTGGTTCAAAGTGTTTTGGAGAAACATTGTCCACCCTGCAGTTTGCCCAGAGAGCGAAGTTGATCAAAAATAAGGTATAAGTCATAGGAGCCAAATACTTAGTTAAAATGAATTAACAAGTGTGTCTTGATTTCTCACTACAGTTTTTTCCTATCTCTGTATAATTATTGTGCCTTGCCAGGCTGTCATCAATGAAGACACACAGGGAAATGTGAAGCAGCTGCAGGCTGAAGTGAAGAAGCTGAAGGAGCAGCTTGCTCAGGTGCTCACATCTCAGGGAGTGGACTATGGGAGAGACGTAGCACCAGGAGGACCTGAACTTCACATGGGTAACAATGAATCAAACATATGTTAATGTTCAGCCCGTTAACAACCTGTTTAAACCGTTTTAGAGTTCAGCCTAGACTAAGTTACTTTTTTTTTTTTAAAAAACAAATGTAATTCTAACCAATCCAGGCTCATCCATCGAGACTCATCACGATGTCTCATATAAAGCAAAGTTTATGTCTGCTGTTCGTCTGTGGAAGAAACAAGATGAGGAAAAAAAGGCAAGATGAAGCTTTTATTTGTTTATTTTGCCACATATTTTAAAAACCTATAGTGAAACTTATAGTTGCGTTTGATTGTTCTCAGGCGCTACTCACCAAGGTGGCCCAACTAGAGGAGGCCTGGGCGCAAAAAGACAAGTTTATCCATTCCAGCCGAATGATTGTCAGGTTTCGAGAAGACCACATCTCTCGCCTGGAGAAAAAACTGAAGGCAGGGGAAAACTCGCTGTCAGACAAGGACTCTCAGGCTCTGATTGATCAGCTGAAAGAAGAGATTAAGATCTTGAAGGATCAGGTACAAATGTCAGCCCACTGCTTAAATTAAAGGCTTTGAAACTATATCTGCATATTGTAATAATGCAAGCTGTAGGAGAAACTAAAATCAAAATACACTCCAGTGGTATATATATTTTTCTTCATATAACATCATGGCAAAAGCAAGGTTACATGTGCCATAATTAATTTCTCACTTTCTTCACCACCACACTCTTTATTATTATTATTATTTTTTTTAAAAACACTTCTGCCTTGAACAAGGTTGAACATCACCCAAAGATGACTCGCTACGCTGCGGAGAATTACAGCCTCAGAGAGGAGAACCGTCAGCTACGTTCGCTTGAATCAGTGGTGAAAGCTCAAGAAGTTGCAGCCCAAGTTGCTGTGGAGATTGAAGAGGCCTTTCAGAAAGCTGTGGAGTCAGAGAGACCCACAGAAAGTAAGATTGCCATCCAAAAATTGGAGAATTATGTTTGGAAAAATAAAACTGTGAATTATAATATACTGTTGTTTTTAATTATCACTTGTTGCTCCACAGCTTCGGAAGTCTCTTCAGCCTCTGTGGCTACAGATACCACCTCGGCAGCGACAATTGAGAAACTCAATACCAAGCTCCTTCAGAGACAGTCAGACCTGACAGGGGCCCTTCAGGCTTTTGAAGAGTACAAAGATGTCACCAAGTAAGAGTTAAAGAGGTTCTTTAATATAAATCTGATGTTAACATCCCTTCTACCTCTTGTAGAAGAGGTATCATATATGAAAACACAGCTCAGCTTTGATTTCTGTGTCAAATATATTTAAAAGAATTTTTAATATGTATTATTTAAATCACAAATAAACTTCACAAAGCTTAAAGTGGTGCTTTGTGTTTCAGGAAGCAGATGGCTCAGCTCGAGTCTGAGAAACGATACCTTGAGAAGTCCAACAAACATTTGGAGAAGATTCTGGAAGCTACAAATGCTTATAACAAACAGGAGGTTTCTGAACTGAACCGAATTCATGTTGAAACTCTAAAGGTTAGTTGTTGCAGAAATGACTAACTATAAGGTAACATTTGGTCCAATCTCTATTTAGGATTATGAAAAAATTAGTTGGGCTTCAATAATGAAATATCTATTGTACCAGATTCTCAGCACGCCCACCAGAGGATACAACTTGCGGTCCCGCCTCGTGCCGCTCTCCAGCCCGGAGCACCTGAATGGGATGGACAGTAATGAAGACGGCATTTGGTCGGAGCAGCCTCCATCAGACATGACTGAGATGGCCCTGACGGAGGAACTGCGTCAAGTGCAGGTAAAGCAGTGTGGATTTTTGTCTGCATATATTATGCAAATAAAATGACTGCATAAAGTCCACTTATTGTGTTAAACTTTTTCTGATTTGTCATCAGGATCAAGCTAGCCGCATCCAGGCGCAGTTGAATGAAGAGGAGCTGAAGAACAGCAAGCTGCTGCAAGAAATCGCCAAACTTGAGGAACAGGTGGCTGTGATAACTCAGGAATCTGACCGCAAGGATGAGGTAGAAATGTTTAATTTGCATGAAAAATTGGAAAATGTCCTTTTTAAAAAAAAAAAAAAAAATTCCTGTCCTGATTTCCTGATTTTTTTTTTTTTTTACACTGTTGTACAGCAACTTTCTACTGAAAGAAATAACTGGAGTAAAGATCAACTCGGTCTGCAAGAAACTATTAACAACCTGCAACAGAGCCTTCAGTCTGAACAACAAGCTGCAGAAGGTTAGTCTGTGATGTTTCTGTTGATTGCATGAACTTGTGCTTATCTTAAGAAATGTAAGAACTTTTGACTTTAGCCAGCAATGGGAAAAGTTTGCCACGGTCCTTTTGCACTTCTTTCAGTTCTGAGGAGCGAGATCCGTGACCTGCGCTTGGTGCTGCAGTCGTCCGATAAGGAGCTGGCCTCTGTGAAGAACAAGCTAATAGACAGTCAGAGCGAGCAGCAGAGAGAGATGAGTCAGCTCTCCAACAGTCTGATCAGCACACAGCTCCAACTTGACAAAGTCCAGTAAGCATGAGTCAAATACTGGGGTGGACAACATTTTTTCTTTTTCTTAGAGAGCCATGCTGTGTAGAACCACATGTAGAACAACTGAATTGAAGTTGATGAAAATGATGCTGAATTATGGAAAGTCTGTTGAAAACAAATCTGTGTTGATGTGGTTTCAAAAGCAAGAACTTTCAATTCAGTTTAGGATTGTGTTAATACTGATAAATGTGCCTTCTCCATAAATTCATTATAATGGTGCTGTGTGTTACACAACTGTGTGACATTTAGCTTTATGGGAACATAAAGACTATCAAATCAACTCACGTTAAATATAGAGTTGAAGGAAAATATGTGTGGCCATCACCAGAGAGCTGTAACGGTTCATTACAGAAAACAGTCTGCCCAGTTCCCTCTGTTTGAATCCAGTTAAATAGCAGTAAAGCAGCCAATAAAGTAGAGGGGGCTGGATTCAAGTGGTTCTTATTTTTTACAGTGCTGTGGCCTCATTAGTATGTTGATGTGCTCACGTAACAACATCTTCATTCCAGGCTGGAGTGGGAGCAGCTTCTGGAGCAGCATCGGACACTTCAGGATTCGTTTGACCAGATTCAAGCTGAGGCCAAGTTTGAGGCTGATCAGTCAAGACAGCAGCTGGATGACAGGCAGAAGGAGATCGACGAACTGAAAGCCGAGATCATGGTGAGTGCACTCGCAGGGTTTACGACAGCTTTGTCTGAAAATGTTGCCATGATGTTTATTTTCTATCCTTGATTTTTATTTTTTATTTATTTATTTTACTGTAGAAATTGAATAATTCTCTGCAAACTGAGCAGGAGCACACAAACACCTTAGTCTCCCAGTTAAAGGAAAACAAAGAAAGTACATCAAAGTAAGTTCTGCACAGTTAAAACTTTTAATCTTTTTTTTTTTTTCTCCTAAACTGTTAAATTACTACATTAACATGGGTCGCTTTCGTATCCTTCAGGGAACTTCTTGAAACAGTGGAGCAGAATACACAACTCAAAAAACAAGTCTCAGACTGGATAACACAAAATCAACAACAGGTCAGTCTTAAGAACAAGGTGTATCTCTGCAAATAAAATAACTGTCATAAAAGTATTTGCAGCCTAGTCGTTAAACCTGCTTGTTTCATTTTTGTTTCAAAGGCGTCCACTCTTGCTGATCTTGAACAAAATCTTACCTCTGCCAAGGAAAGCATAAAAAGCTTGGAACAGAAGACTGAACAGGACAAAGTAAGCCTTGTACCTTTAATTCCTCAAATATGGCTTCTGTATTTCTACTGCCCTTCTAAAAACTGCTTGTAATGTTTTACAGGATGTTGTTTTAGACCTTATTAACCAAACCAGAGACCTCCGCAGTGAGCTGAGCCACAAGGACCAGACCATTGTTCACCTTACTGAAGATATCAGAGACATCACTGTAATCTTACTCCTACGTTATCCTTATACTGTTTGCTGTAGTTACCCTTTACGTTACACAACCATTTTATAGTGCATTTTTATACAGTTAATCTCATTGCTCTTCCAGGCCAAGTGCAACGCTGCATGCTGTGAAAGGGACAACATCAAGGAGCAAAAGTGTAAGATGCAGGAAGAAATCTGTGACCTGAAAGAAACTTTAGACAGGAGGGTGGCATCCAACAAAATAGAGGTAATGAAACGACTGTAAATGAATTTGTGGTGTTTTGTGGATTCATCACAAGTAATTAAGAGCAAAGAATAGAGTTAAATGATACAAATTGTATATATTGTGTGTCTTCAGGTTGAGGTTTTGCAGGAGGAGATTGTTTATGCCACTGAGGAGGTTGAAAGGCTTACTAAAGTCTTAGATGAGCAAAACAGCCTCCTGCAGGCATCTCAAGAGCAAACAGCCAAGAAGGATGTCATTATACAGAATCTGCAGCAGAAGGTAAAGTTTTTTTATTTTATTTTGTTTATTTATTCATTTAAGTCAATCAAATAACACATCAACGTTACTAATTTCCCTAATTTCTACCTTTTACCAGCTGCAACGACAGCAAGAAGCTGTCGAGAAAACTATCAGGAATGGAGCTTTCCAGCCACCCGTTGAGCCGACAGTAACGCCTAAATCGTTTCCTCGGGTAAAATCTGCTTATGTTTTTAAATACGAAGTTTTTAACATCTACCTGGTCACTGGTGCCCAAATTTAGCTTAACATCCAACCGTGGCTTACCCAAATTGAGAAGCTGCAAGTCATGGCTCAGTGGTCTCATGGTTAACATGTTCACCTTGCACATGAAAGATCTCTAGTGCGACACCAGAAGAAGACACAAAAACCAAGCTGAAGTTAAGTAGAGGCTTGTGTCAGAAAGTGTAAAATCTTTGCCTATCAAGCATGTGTGCTTGTTTAACCAAACCCTAGCCCTAACATACCGGGTGAACGTGAAGAAGTTAAATATCCCTCCATAAATGTATGTTTTTAAATTTGCAGGTAAGAACATAGCATATACAAACTTTCTTGTTTATTTCTTTTTCCCCTCTTTTAAATTTAAGACACCCTGTACCCCTGGAAGTTTCAACAGGGACCTGAGCCAGGTGCTGGAAATCCAGGAGCGGGAACTGGAGAATAGACGCTCTTCCATGATGACCATGGAAATTCTTTTATCAGAGCTGAATGCTGAGAGAGCTGCCAAAAATGAGGAAATCGAACGGCTTAAGGTATATTTATATTTGTGGAAAAATTAATGAATCTATAATCTTTCATAATTAGACTGATGTATATCAAGTAGCTTTGTGTTTATAGAT
Organism: Perissodus microlepis; assembly: GCF_051167445.1. NCBI lineage: Eukaryota > Metazoa > Chordata > Actinopteri > Cichliformes > Cichlidae > Perissodus > Perissodus microlepis. The sequence continues at coordinate 25,547,543 of NC_140479.1, read as the reverse complement.
TAGAATAAGTTCTTTATGAAGTTCTTATTGAAGTTGCTGTATTTAAATCTTTTTTATTTGCATTTTTCATGAAATGCTTGTCATGAATGCATCCTATTTGAATATATACAACATTCATATACTTTATTGCCTTTCTCCCAGACGCAGCTCAGTGAGAAAGAGATGGTTCGAATGGAGATCCAGGCTTTGCTTGATAAGTTTTACACTAAGCAGAACCAGATGACCCAAAATGGAAATAATAATGGGTTGAGTATCTTGAAGATTATGCAATCCTCAGGCCACCGATAATAAAAAAGTATAAATAAAATAAATAATGCTGCCTTGCATGTGTTTCAGTGAAGAGTTGAATGAAGCCTTCAAGCACTCCATTCTTAAAGAGCTAGACGAGGAGAGAGCAGAGAAGGTCTGCATCTGTTCTTCTGCTTTAAAATTCTATCATTAATGAAGTTACCGATAATTATTCTTGTCCTGTTTCTGTTGTATTTATTAACAGAGCAAAATGTTGCAGAAGCTTTCAGAAACTCAAAAAAAGTAAGCATCTGCATGGATTGGTGTCATCAGATCGATCTGTTTGCTCTTGCATAATTCTTCAAACCTTTTTTTATGCTTCAGATTTTACAGCCTGCTCTGTTTTCTTCTCCTCTCTGCGATTAGATTGCAGGCGCAGGAGTCTATGTTGGTTCAGTCTCAGACCTGCATTCAAGAGCTCACCACTGAGCTGAGAAACCGCTGTCTAGAGCTGAGAGAGACGAACCAGAGGATAGTGGAGGAAGAGAAATTAATCCAGGTAAAAATCATGTGCCATACAAAGATTGTGCTATGCATAGCCGTCTCATTTTACATCTGGAACACTGGGTCCAGATTTACAAAGACAATATAGTATTTTTAAGACCAATACTGTTGCCAACAGAGTTGTTGTTTTGTTTTGTTTTTCTAACATTTGTTATGTGTAGTTATTTATGAGTCCTTAAAGTGCAGTTTTAAAATCTTATTTTATTGTCACTATAAATTGGTAATTACTCCTTTATGTTCTGCCTGACTCGGCTCTGATCAGCTGGTTGATGCTGGATCTTCCCTGTGGTATTAACAGGGAAGTTCGGGGTGTTTCTCCCCTCTCTTCTTTACCCTTATACATTTTCATTTATTGGCTGTTATAAATGTTGATACGGATATCGGTAAAGAGTCAGTATCATATATATTGCTATGGGTCGGGGTCTAGCATATTGCACATTTGTGAACCTACAGGTGGCTTTTGTGACTTCTGCAGCTTTTTGTGCTTTCTTACAGGAGATTGAGGTTCTCCGTAAACAGAACATTAAGCTGTCTGAGGAGAATGGAAAACTTGTGGGACACAAGAATCACAAACAGAGGATTGAGTATCTCGTTAAGCTTAAGAAGGACAACACAAAACTTCAGGAGGTAACTATGTTCTCCTCTAAGATTAAAGAAGGCTTTTCTATAACCAGGTGAATACTGATAACTCATAACATCAATCAAATTTGTGCATTTCTTTGTGTTTTCAAGGAAAACGAAAAGCTCCGAACGGAGATTAGCTTAATGCGAGAGAACACTGGATGTCCACCGCTGGAGTTAAACCTCTGATTGATGCTTGTTTGAACAGTCAAATCTTTTTTTCTTTTTTTCTTAATATAAGTTTATGTTTTTTCTGCCATAATGTTATTCTACTTCTGTTTTTTGATTGAGGTTTTTTGGACTTTGACACTGTGCTGTGACTAAACCTCTGTTAGTGCAGGCCCGCGTTTTCTTGGTCCTGTTAGGTTAGATTGATATCACGTTGTTCTCTGGTTATGGAGTCTGTGTTCACATTTTGTTGGTGTATATGCTTGGTGCTGTGTTGTATGACTGAAGATTTGAATTTTGTACATGGCATTGTTAGTTGCCGTTTTACCATTGTACTGGTGTATATCCAATGAATTTCTTTTTCTTTTATTTTTTTAGCACAATGAACTTTTTAAAAAAAAAATACTGCAATTAAATTTTTTCTCTTTTCTAAGTTTGAATGTCAGTATTTTGGAGCCTGATCCAAATGTTTTATTTTATCTGAACAACAGCAGGAATCCCCAAAATCATCCTTGTTAAACCTACGAATGTCATGGCCCAATTGAATATAAAGAATTTCCCCAAAGCTTCAATCAGAAATCTGATTAACACAAATGAAGATGAAGTATCTTCTCTTTGGCTTCACAGATTCATTTTTATCCTCTTTTAATTTTCTATTTACTTTATTTGTAGTTTCTCATTTCCTACCTGATAGTTACTGCTCCTTTCTACCTGTTTACTCACTAATGACAGAAAATATGGGACAGAATACCTGGTAACTTAAGTCATTTGGATTTGTTCTATGAGTTCTGATTACTTCACTAAATTCATGCCCCAGTGGGACATCCAAGCCCACACCTTAGAAATCACTATGCTAAATATTAAGTTAACACAAATGCTTACATCTGTTTAAGAAATTTATTTGGCATTTTACATGAGACAGTGCACAAACATAAATCTGATTTTAAGCTGTCAAATATGTCTTTAGATATACAACATCCAAGCTAATTAGCTTTCAGTGGTTTAAAAAAAGATAGTGGAGATCACCTAAACAGGTAAGTCATAATTGATAGTAATTTCTCTGATTTTGTTCTTTAATATAGAAATATTTTATTTGGTTGCTATCATTATTGTGACAAAATCGTATACAATAATTATCTTCTTGCCTAGTTCCACATACCAAAGGTATTACAGTTAACTAAAATGTTTTCATTTGTAAGTCATGTAAAAACAAACCAAGAGCAGAAAAATTAACATACTCGTATTATAATAATAATTTTAAAAACCCATTAAAATGAAGCGAAATTAAAAAAAAATAAAAATACAATAATACTATGACTAGTACAGTATTAACTATAACAATTTTGGTTACCCTGTTCGTGGTGTATCTTCTGTGGGTGCTGATAACTTGTTTATAAAGTTCATTTAAAAAACAGACAGAGAGACAGGTAGACTTGCCATTTTTATTCCAACCGCCAGTGGGAGACGTTAGAGCCTCGCCTGCCTCACGTGCTTTCGTCTTCGTGTTACCCGCTATCACAGCGAAGTGGAAAAAAATACAATTACTGGCGCAAAATGAAGAAAATATTTACCGCTGAACAAATATCGGACTGGTTCACTTCAGGGACCAGGTTTGCGAACATTAAACTCACAGAAGAAGTGGCTGAGAGGAAGTCAGACGACGAACCATCGTCGAAAGAGAGCAGGTATAAAGGTTTAGTTAGCGTAAACGCGGTTGACATTAAGCTAACTAGCATGCTAGCATGGTCTATCTCTGCATTCAGGTGTTAGACACTTAAATATTTTAGAAAAATTAACGGCGTATGGTTTTGATGTTGCTAGATTTAGCTGCTCAAAGTGATACCGTTAAATTGTTTTTAACTTATCAAGTGTTTTAGGACGTTGGCGGACATGTACAGCATGTCTCAACTTGACAACAAGTATTGGAAAGTTAAGTTCAAATAGAAGAAATCACATTGTAGGCATGCTTAAATGTCACCGTAATGGGTAAATGCGTAATGACCAAAATTAACACAAATTATTTCGGAGCTGTAGATGTGGGTTTTGAAAACAAACGGGGGGAATATTTTAATGGTTTCATCCATACAGCTGCACGTTTTTGTATGGTTTTCCTAAAACCTCGAATCTGAATGTCTTTTAACCTTTGTTTTTACACTGCCAGTGGTCTTTTTTTAAGTATTCAAATTGCGATAAGGGTAAAAACTCCGGTGTCATCCAAGCAAATGCACACTGTTTTAAGAAATGTAACTTCAAATATTTGCTCTACCAAAGCTAACAGATTCCTCTTAAAATCCCCCCACCCCTAATACAGGGGTGGGGGAACTCCAGGCCTCAAGGGCCAGTGTCCTGCAGGTCTTAGATGTGTCCTTGATCCAACATAGCTGATTTAAATGGCCAACTTGCCTCCTCAACTGAATTTGGAAGACCATGCAGGCACAGAGAATACCAGCATGGACAGTAAAAATGAGGCAGAACAGGTAGCCCCAAACGGAAGGACCAGTCAAAACTAATTGAGGATCTTATTCCTAAACAAGGGGCTAACTCTCTAGCATGGAGATAGTTTGGTTATGAAAAGTCTGACATGGACCAGAAATCTGTACTCTGCAAATAATACCACAAACAGGTCCCCACCACAGACGTAAGCACGACAAACCTCTTCTACCAACCATGCAAGAATCACGTGAGAGAGTTTACAGATGAGAAGCAAAAAAGAGCCCTCAGGTTCTCAAAATAAACCTTAGACTTAAATGTTAGAACAGACTTTTCCCCGCAGCACGCCATATAATAAGCTCTTACAAAGAAAATGGCGGCCGCTACAACTTGTGTCTAAAAATATATATAGTTATATTGAATTGGTCAAAATACTTGACTCCAGGTACATGAGTTGCCCGAGATGTCTTTTAAGTTCTCGAGAAGCCTGGTAATGAACTAGTTTTGATTCAGGTGTATTGACCCAGGGTGATATCTCAAACCTGCCGGACACCGGCCCTTGAGGCCTGGAGACCCAACCACTGACCTAATATTATAAGGGTGGATGCTGTTGATGTGGGTCTGATAAATAGTCCCAAAGATGGACTGCATAAGTCCCCACATTTTCTTACCATGTTGTTTGATGCAGGTCATCTAAAACAGACAAGTGAAAAATATCATTTTGTCTTTGCATGTTTTTCTTTATTTTAAGGTTTTCATTACCTGTGAATTATCAAAAATTAATGGTTAGATTATCAGTGTTGATCCGACTGAGGCCTTCACTAATGCAAACTGAATTATAGTAAATCTTATTTTAATGTTTGTTTTTTTTTTTTATTTATAAAGGACGTTCTTTAGTCAAGGCAACAACTTAATAATATTTTTTGTCCAATAGTATATTTATAAGCTAAATGGAAAACATACTATTTATTACCATTTACATGTTGATCTGTTTTTCAAGTTGGTTGATTGAGTTTAATGACCATCAAATAGTGCATCGCTACACTTCTTCCTGAAGGGTGTCTTAACTGTAGCACAGAACAATAGCTGCTGTTTGTCAAGGGATTTAGGACTCCAAAAGGAAGTTAAACACTGATACACAAGAACAACAACAAAAACAAGTCCTACACAAATCAAGGTGAGTTCTGCCTAATCTATATAAAATGTTTAGTTCAATGTTTTTTTTATTTTTCAGTCTGAAACATTTACATTAAAGAGTGCTCACTCAGATTTCCAGTGTTTTTCCTGCATATAAAATGTTTGCCACCCCAAGAGGTTTTGGCCAGCAATAACAGGAAAGTTGACTAACTTGTGTTAGATAAGGTAACATGGAGTCTTTACATCTTTGCATTAACTATATGTGAGCCAGTCATGTTTTTACACATGTATTCACTCCAAAAGCTGGACATTTTGAGCTCTTAATAAGCTACCACAAATTGACCAACTCAGTCAGTTTGTCACTTACCCAAAAGCCAAAAAGGCATCTTGTGCTTTTACTATTAAAATCACTCCAGGTTCTTGACATCTCTGAAATGCATCTCCAGCTGTACAATTGAAGGTTTAGAATAAGGAGTAACTAAACAACTCAGGCTGTGAAGTAGGGATAAGAATTAGTTATTGCCATTAAACATTTGAGTACATATAACACCTAGCCTAGTGCTATTCCACGTTTTGGTAAAGCTAGTGAAATGTCTATATCTAAGACGCATATTGCGATTTGGTCTCCATGCTGTTGGTTGCAGATGGTTAAAGAGTTGTCCTTTCACAGTGTGGTGCTGTAAGCACCTTTGGACCTGAGAGGTACTGGATAATAATATGGAAGGTCCCAGTCCCTGTGTGCTGTGAATGAACCAGAGTGCCGCATGACCCGATCCACGTATCCAGAGACCGTTGGGATCTCTTCCCTTGGATGGTCGCCACAGTTGGGGACAGTGGGTGTGACAAACCCCTGCTTCATTTTGTACCGGCTGGTCCAAGCCTCCATGGGTTGGAACTGCACCGGCTGCACTGAGAGGTCATCCTCTTCATCGTATCCCTTTTGGCTCAGGAAGTCCTTTAGTATTTGCTTAAACACAGATGCCAGCTCCCAGGGTCGTATGTTGTTAGTGGCAAGCACCTCACGAAACCTGTGGAAACATACAACATTATAGTTAATTAAACAGTTCTTGGAGAGGTTTTTCTCATTTCCTCATCATTTATTCCTTCTTGTTTCCTTTGCGCTCTGTCCTCTCGTCTCTGACTTGAAAATCAGTCACACTAAGCCACGTTGAAATATGTCTCTGTTCCTAAAAACACAGTATCACTGTAGTTTATGAAATAGTCACACACTCTTATCTGGTTATTATTCTTTCTGCTGAAGGGGTTGGTGGTAAAGTTTGACCTCTTACATTAGAGACAGTGGACATGAAATCTACTCAAGTTTTGAAAAGCTTTGACAGAGATGTTATTTCTATATTATGACTTTTGTCTTCATAGCAGCAGCCGTGTAGCGATTGTGCCCTCACCCAGAGGTTTAGATTCCACATTTTATTGCCTTAACATTAGCATGGAGCCAGAATTTACCTCCATGCTTACTAACCTTAGCTAACTAAGGTTAACAAGGGTTCATAAACTGTACAGATTCAGTGAAAATACATACATATTGACTAATTAGTGCTTATTAACAAATTAAGTGCCAGATTTACTAAACAGGTCAAAATAGCAGGTGTAAATGGCTCTCAGAGTTGCGGGTTTGCTTGTGATGTAAATATTCGCTTCCCTATATTTTGTGCTTTGAGAAAGGAACTCTCAGAAATGCATATGCAATAGAGTCAGTCGGAAAAAATCTCTGAGTCACTCTAACAAGCAATCTTGTCACTGCGCCATCTTTGTAAATACTCATAAAACTTTAGCACTCACTGCTGGGAGGGTCTGTACATTAACAAAGGCACAAGGTAATAACAGCACAAACATGTTGAAGAGGATCAGTTTAATAACCTTCAGTAGTGGATGAGCCCTAACAGGTTCCAGCTCTAGCTGCCCAACCTGTCAATTATTGAGACCACACCCCTAACTTGGTTATCCAGGTGGTTATAAACAAATTCAGCCCACTCAGAGGACTTATAAAGGGGAAACTAGCTGTAGATGCTTTATAATGTTGCTAAGTTAAATTTAAATGGGAGCCTTTAGGGCACAGGTGTCGAACTCCAGGCCTCGAGGCCCGGTGTCCTGCAGGTTTTAGATGTGTCCTTGATCCAACACAGCTGATTTAAATGGCTAAATGACCTCCTCAGCATGTCTTGAAGTTCTCCAGAAGCCTGGTAATGAACTAATCATTTGATTCAGGTGTGTTGACCCAGGGTGATATCTAAAACCTGCAGGACACCGGCCCTCGAGGCCTGGAGTGCGACACCCCTGCTTTAGGGAATGACTTCCTTTTGGAGCCATACTCAAGTGGCAGCTACTAGAACTGACACTGTCCCTTGTTGGCAGTACAAGGCTACAGCATGTAGATGATGGTCTACAAATGTACAACCATGTTGGTCCCATAAGATGCAAGGAGAGGAGTTGAGTATCTACAAACTAAGAAATAATATTTCCATCAGCATGGTGTCAGCCTGCTAATGTGAAGTTTCTGTGCTTCACCTAAAATGTTGGACCTGTGTGCTTTTATCTGTTTTCTCTCACAGTTTCAAAAAATGACATATCTGGGACAACAGCGAAGATTTTTGTAAATGATAAAAGCATAATAACACATCTTATTAAATATGTTTTTCTTGGCTAAGATGTTATGTAAGCACACAGTAGTGAACTAGTAGAGAGTTTTATGGGGAATATGTAAGTAGGTCACAGTGCTCATTGCTCAACCATGTCTAACAGCTACTTTTCCATACTGGCTAACAGACGAGTGGCAACCCCGGCAGCCTGGCTTCACTCACCCTTACAGGGCGTCCTTCACCTTCACATGTTAACACCCTGTATCGCCTGTGTCTGTGACAATAACACATAATGGCTTTCTTGGCAGCTCGCCCTAGCTCCCTTTCCCTTTGGGTCTTCTCTGCTTTGCCTGCTGTCAGGCCCTGTTGATGCAGTAGCAGCTAGTATCTGTTGACAGCTTACTAATGTGAGGACAGAAGAAGGCATGGGTACTACTAAACACCTGGAGAGGACGGTGGCTGCTTGGATAGATGGGATCTGGGCACACAAGAACTCCAGCTGTTGTAGTTCTGATGAGGGGATGAGGGTCCGCAACCTGGGGTACTTTTGAAACCAGTGGAGACCCAGAGTGCTGTGAGCCATCCTATGCTCACGCTCCAGTTCTCTCGCCAGCCGCTCGCGCTCTTCCACATGCCACAGGAGCTCTGTGATCAGCATGCGGCTGGGTAACCCCCCTGAGATTTTCAGAGATGGTGTTTCATCCTGAGCCTGCACTCTTGTCTCATGCGACCATTTCATCCAGCTGAACAGAGGCATGGCATTCATAGCACGCTGTCTTTAAAAGCTGAAGACATTAGAATTATTAGTTATCTTTAGCATCAAGACAGGATTTTCACAACACAACAGAATCATAATAATCATCTGAATTACTGGAATAGACGTTGCTTAAAACAAATTTCTATAACAGTTGCACCTGCAAATGACAGGACGGCATAACAGCAAGTGAGGAACTGCTTAAGTCAAGCAGATGAGGAAAAAACACTGATGTAAGCCAGGGAAATTAAAACTCTTCTCTGAAACCCTTTAGAAAAAAATAATGGGGTTTTTCCCCTCTTTATTAAAAATGTTTGTGGGTACCAAAGAGGTTTTGGTCTTCCCTTAAAGGAAAATGTAATACACTGTGATTACATTAAAAAAAACAAAAAAACTTTCTGGGGATATAACATGCTCTAATATAAAAAAACAGGATCCATTTCTTTTAAGATAACAGACTTGCCTTAACTGTGACCCCAGTTATCACCTCCCAAAATGTGTATTTCAAGTCAAAATTAACCGTTAACCAGAGGAATTTTTCTTGAAAATGGAAATGCTAATTTGCTAATTGTCAAAAATCTTGCAGTTGTACTGAAATGGGTTTGACTATTCAGGTTGAATGAAAATTATTTGATTAGAATGTTTTATTAATTTTATGTGGTAAATCTAGTTTATAACTGAAATCTAGTCTGTGACTCTTTGTGACGTTTTAATAATTCAGAATTTAAGCTTGACATTGAAAAATGATCATCCCATAGCTATTCTGTCCTTTGATCCCTGCCTGATGGCTACTTTGATTTCAAGGCTGATGTCCCAGGTGTGCGTATTTGGCCCTTTTATTCAAGCTGATAGATCAGCTGAGTTTCCACCTGGGATTCAGATGGATTAAACTGCCTGTAGGCTCAGAGGTCAGCCATACAGAAAACCTTAAGGGTTTTTGCTTATTAAGCTGCAAATCAGCTCTTCAGATTTGCTTCCTAATTGTAAAAAAAATAGTTATCACAATAATATCTGGATGAATAAGAAAAGAAAGAAATGTACTTACTGGTGAAACAGCACTGCTTACTCTTGTCTGAGCTTTTTAGAAATTGGGCAAAGAAGAGCTTTTCACAGAGTAGAGCCTCCAGCGTCTTGTCTCCATGGATCTGCCTGTGCAAACTTTACTCCTCTCACTGTTGACTACGTCCGGCAGCAATCCTTCCCTTGCTTTGTTGTTGCAAATGTTTTTGTCTTGTAGTTTTTTGTCCTGTCCTCTCACTGCACCTGTCATGCAGGCTTTTTCCAGGAGAGTTAGTCACACGCACACGGATAACTGACTAAGAGCTGTCACTTCTCTTCTCCTTTCACCCCACTCTCCTATGTGCAGTGTGCAGCTTTTGTTGTAGGGTCAGCTGCTTTGTAGCTTGCACGAAACGTGTGCATTGGAGAGAAAGAGAGAGGACGAGGGTGCGTGTGTGCGCACAAGTCGTGGGTGTGCATTTGAGCTCCTAGTACTGTCAGGGTTTTTGTCTGCTGTTGTGATAAAATCCTCTCCTCGCTAAGAGTGCAGGAGGCACACATGCATAAACACACACACAACCGGGAATGCTCCTCAGGCTGCAGCGCTGTGGGCCTGGTCAAGCTGACAGAGGGAAATTAGAGAGGATGCAAAAACTTAGTTAGAAATTGCATTAAGAAGTGAAATATGCAGAGAAAAAATGTGAAACTTTCTTCTAGAAAATGTATGTTTAAAAACAAAAAATATTTCAAAAGGTTTATGAATCTGTGAGTTTAACTGTGACTAACTGATTTTGACTTATGTTTGGTTATACAGCCCCCTTTTTTTATTTTATTGCCATACTTAAGCTTTTTTCTTTAAAAAAAAAATTGGGTTTTGTACATGGATTACCACGTATAAAGAAGGGGAGCATTTTCTTGTTCATTTTGTTTTTTATCTTTGTTGATGTTGAGAAAAATGCTACACCGTCTAGCATTATATTCAACCTCACAGTTCCTGTAATGATCTGAAATTAATTCTTACACTCAAAGGAAACTGATTTTAATATAATATTGATAATTTTGATAAATCCTGGCTTCTAACTTGTCTTGTTTTTACCAGTACATATATTTGTCTTTGCGTTGTGAGGAAATTGCAGTATAAAGGTCGAAACTGAAAGCTTAAACGTTAAAGTCTTTTTGTCCAAAACAGCTAATCGTATCTTGAACAGTTTTGGTGTTACTGCATTAGATTTGTTTGTAATTCTCAGATTTGGTTTTCTTACAGTCCAGCAAAGATTCTCGAGCATGGCAGCCCAAAACCTGTGAACTCTGATGGAGAGAGGCTGCAAAAACCAGAACCTGCAGTGCGTAAGTACTAATTTTGTCATAGCCTTTCTGAGCCTAGGTTGTGTATTTTTGGATATACAGAAAGCTTAATTCTTAATCAGTCTAAAACTTTATTTTTCCTTTTACTCCTGCAATTTTTCTTTTCACTAGGTTATGCTAATCCTCCTCCACTCACAAGCTATGAGTATCCAGACTTGCCCATAGCCAAAAACAGACAGGAGGTAAGAGATTGACTTAGCTTGATGGTCCTGTAGTGCACTTTCATTATCCCGAGGTTCTGTTTGTCATTTTTACCAAATTTTTCTTTATGTCCCCAGGACACTTGAGCACTTAAGCTTTTGCTGTTTGCTCAAGATGAATATTACAACAAAGTTATTTGATGCTGATGGACAACAGCTAACTTCAAATTCCCTAGTCTATTATTATTTGTTGACTAATACAGAGCAGTGTTTGTGTGTGTCTGTGTGTGTGTGTTTTAGGAGATAATGCTGCCATTTAAGCTGGATTTTCTTAATGCAGATTATAAAGTCTAAAATTTAGGCCATAAATCAGCTTACCACATCCATCTGCCCAACAATTTCCTAACTTTTTCTTCAAATTTCATTTGTTTTTTTGATGATATGTGTTAGTAGCTAAATGTGCTTCCTTTTTTTTAATCAAATGCCTTTCTTTTTAACTGTGCACGTGTCCGTTTGTGTTTTTTATGTGTGTGTCTGTTTGCGGTTGTTTCCAGCTGATTTCCCTCATAGAAAACAACTCTGTAGTGATCATTCAAGGAGCCACAGGCAGTGGCAAGACCACCCAGCTGCCACAGTACATTCTGGACTATTACAATGAGAAAAATGCCTCATGCAACATTGTAGTCACCCAACCACGTAAAATTGGAGCCACCAGTATTGCTCGATGGGTTGCCAAACAGCGGAAGTGTACCCTGGGTAGTCTGGTGGGATATCAGGTTGGTGCAGTATTAGGATAGAATGTGATTTTCTTAAACTGCATACACTGCTCTTCGATCATGTAGCAGTAGTAGAAAACCAAGATACAATGACCCATATTGATTCAAACTTTAGACAAAGAGCATTCATTATTATCTTTCTCACAACTTCAGAGTGTTTGCATGCATGTGTTAACAAGCTCTTGTATGCTTTGTTGCTAGGATGTCTGACTGTGTTGTGCAGAGCTTTGAAACTGTGTGTCTAATAATAACTGTTGTCTCCTCCGCTTGATGCAGACCTCTGGAGTTAAGGATGATGTCACTGACAGTGGGAGCAATGATAAATAGTCAGTTTTAGAAGGAGAAAAAATTCTTAGCTTATGCAACACTAACTAAACATTATGGTATAATTTCCATTATAACATGTAAAATAGGGGAGAGTTATATCTATATATTTGTTTAGCTGCAAGTTGGCAAAGCAAAAAGTGTAACATGGATACGCAATCGATTTTATTGAGGTTCACTGATGTTTTCTCCAGTCAGAACCACAAATAGTTGTTTTGGCATTGCAGACATCAGTTTTTAAAACCCTGGAAAAGTTTAAGCCTAAAGCTACAGCAGAGGAAGTGTACTTCCTCTGTGGCCTCTGCTGTTCCTTCCTGTGGCAGTAAAAAGTAACCTTTTTTTGGAGCTCAATAAATCCAAGTAGTGCTATAATGCAGCAAAAAAGTACAAAACCTTAAATTCTAAAGAAATCAAATTGCAGATGGTATAAAAAGATTATCTGCAAGTTGGTATTTGCAGATGACAGGATTTTTCAAGTTTCATCAGTTCATATAGAGTTTGGGTAAAAGGCATTCTTCTTTTTCTGCCCCATCGTCATGGAATACATTACAGATGGATTTGAGTCTCTCTCAGTTGATTTTACACGCAGACTTCAAAAGACATACAAACGTTTTTGTATGTCTGGGAAGTTGTTCTTGTCTTTGATACCATACCATCTTTATTTATAAAGCACTTTAACATAAAACCAGAGTTCACAAAGTGCTGTACATGCTAATAGCATAAGTAAAGAAAATTAAAATGAGATAAGATAAAATAAATAACTAAAAAACTAAAATAAATTGAAACATGTTAAAACAAATTGAGTCAACCCCTCTAATCAATGCCAAAGGCTTCAGCGAATAAATATGTTTTAAGAAGACTTTTAAATTCAGAAAGAGAAGAGGCCTGCCTAACATGCAAGGGTAGATCATTCCACAACTTTGGAGCAACTACAGCAAAAGCACGATCACCTTTAAATTTATACTTAGTTTTCGGTACCTTAATGAGCTGCTGATTGGCGGACCTAAGGGAACGGGCAGGTGTATATGGTTGTAGTAGCTCCGAGAGGTAGGGGGGGGCCAGGCCATTAAGAGATTTAAAAGCAAATAAGAGAATTTAAAAACAATCCTAAAATGTACAGGTAGCCAGTGGAGTGAAATTAAAATTGGGGTAATGTGCTCAGACTTTTTTGTTCCAGTTAAAAGACGTGCTGCAGCATTTTGCACAACCTGCAGGTGCCTAATGGACGCATCACTAACCCCAAAATAAAGTGTGTTACAATAATCCAGCCTAGAAGTAACAAAGGCATGGATTACTGTCTCAAAATGCTGTTTCGATAAGATAGGCTTTATTTTGGCTAATTCCCTCAAATGAAAAAAGCTAGATCTTACAACAGCTCTGACCTGGCTTTCAAGTTTAAGATTTGCCTCTATTTTAACTCCCAGATTAGTGATGACTGGTTTAACATACTGTGCCAGCGAACCAAGATCTATAATAGTGGCCTCAGAAGCGCCACCAAAAACCATCACTTCTGTTTTCTGTTCATTAAAATGTAAAAAGTTCAAAGCCATCCAGGCCCTTATTTCATCAAGGCATCTGAGCAGTGGGTCTACTGAGAAGCCATTTATCTTTTTAAGTGGGAAATAAATCTGGGAGTCATTGGCATAGCAGTGGAAAGAGATCCCATGTTTCCTGAAAATAGACCCAAGTGGTAGGAGATATAGAGAGAAAAGAAGCGGGCCTAAAACTGAACCCTGTGGGACCCCACATTGAAGAGAAGCAGCAGAGGATACAAACTCTTCTTTTATTGTTGTAATTTTAATGTTTGTCTGGAACAGGTCTCTCTTGTAAATGAGACATTGAGTCTCAATGGAACTACCTGTATAAATGAAGGTTAAATAAAAGTAAGAAAAAACCCGAAAAAGCAAAAGACGAGAACAAATGGATGCCTTCCAGAGATTTTAGGCCCTGTCATGAAGGTGCCTTTATAGACTTTTCCAGTTAGCAAACAACAAATCAACTACGTCCCCTGTGGATTTTTATGAAAATGCAAATATGTATTTAATTGACAAGTTTGTGAATGCAACTCTGTATATATTTGTTCAGATTGGCCTGGAGAAGATGGCAACTGAGCATACCCGACTAATCTACATGACTACAGGAGTGCTGCTGCAAAAACTGGTTCAGGCCAAGTCCCTCACTGAATTCTCCCACATTTTTGTGGATGAGGTGCATAAACCAGATGTCTAATTTTTCATGTTTATATGTATTTCTCTGTTAGCTACTGCCAAAAAAAGATGGAATTTGTGTTTATTTACTTTTCTTTAGTTATTTTGGGGGAAGTACAAATATCAAATCTGATGACAGACAGGTGAAATAGTCAAAAAAAAGTACCTTACCACTTGGTCCCTGCAGTTGATTGCCTTGGACACTTGTGTCACTAGAATAAAGGGTGACTACAAATCAATATCAAGTTGTTCATAGTGCCAGAACATTTCTATTCTGATGAGAGTGGATTCTTCCAGGACATTGCCCCCCACCCATAGGGTGCAAGGGATGACTGAATGATTTGATAAGTATCAAAGTGACGTGGCCTCACAGCCTCCAAATCTAAATCAAGTTGAAAATTGTGTGAGACTTTGGACCAGCATGTTGGAGTGTTCTTCACTGGCGTTCAGTCCTAAAAATAATCAGACTTGGAGCGTAAATGCCAGTGTTCAGCTCTTGCAACAACTCTTCTTTGTCTACCATTTATAATACTTTAATCCAAAGTCATTTCTAGTTTTCTGCCACAAAAGGTACTGTTATAAGCTTAAGAATAATTTAATCCTATTATTTAATGAGTGATTCTTGAATGTTCAAAATGTAACCTTTTAACAACTCTGCCTTTGTCCAAGGTTCATGAGCGCACATCAGAAATGGACTTTCTCCTGCTAGTTTTGAGAAAACTCCTCCGTTCCAACTCTTACCACATCAAGGTAACTGTTGGGTCCGGCTAAAAAACTTCCTTCGTCTTCCTCAAGCTTAGTCACTTGTACTCTCACTCACAAGAGTCTGTCTTTGTTTTAGATAATCCTTATGTCAGCCACCATTAACTGCAAGCAGTTTGCTGACTACTTTGCCACTCCTATTCGTGGCAAACTGAACCCAGCCTATGTGTTTGAAGTGGAAGGGGCATCCTATGCCACTGAAGATTTCTACCTGGATGACCTCCACCACCTGTCTCCGTATAGGGTAGGTAGTTGAGAGAGTAAATGCTGGTACAGTTCTCTGCCTTGAAGCCAAATCTATTGTATCTGAATTTTGTGTCTGTTTTAGACTGAATCAGCACATCCAGGCGACCCATACATCTCAGCAGATATGTACAGTCTTGCCATCAGTCTCATCCAGAGTTTTGATGAAATGGAGGGCAAAAATTCCAGGTAAGGCCAAAGTATTGTAACTTTTAGAACTGCTTGAACATGTAAATAGGCAAGGATGTAATTGTTTGTTAACTGAATATGCATACATGTATTTTTGTGTGAGCAGCAAGGCCGAGAAAGAGGGAGGCATGACTTTGTCAGAGAGAGGAAGTGTTTTGGTTTTCCTCCCTGGCATACATGAGATAAGCTACATGCAGGAGGCCTTGACCAAGCTGGTTCACAAAAGGTGAGCAAATGCATTTACCTGCTGAGAATTGTACACGTGATCAGAGTTAGACACATTTAAAGTGGCAATAGACAGATGTTTGTTTTTTTTAATTTATTATTATGAGGTGGTGTTTGCTTAATGTAATGTCTACCATCACTGTACAGGTCATACTACAGGTTGATTTCTGTTTCCTCAAACATATATGTGCCGCATAAGACAGATTGCCTCACTACATTTTGTTATTAAAGGATATACAAGTATGCAGTACTGTCAGTAAACTCCTTAACACAGACGCACCACTGTCTACATATGTGGGGTGCGACTACTATAATGGCAGGTTGGTGACTGTCGTTTGCTCCCAGAGGCTGGCTGCGGCTCACATAAATGTGCTCAAGCTGCAAGCAATGCAATGCATCTGCTTAGCAATACAACATTTTTTTGGCCATTTCTCTGTGGGTAACACGTTTAGTGAAAACTACATGGATAATTACTTATTTCAGCTGCCAGGGCAGTGCTCTTTCACCACAGCTTCACAGGCTAGCCAAAGAAACAACTGTGTTCAGCAACACCAGATTGTTGTCCCTTTAGTCATCTCGCAACAGGAATTCTGAACGAGGAGGGCATCTTTTGTCCAAGGGGATCCAACTGTTTGGAGATTTCACCTGCAGGACTTGGAACTGAGATAAGATGGCTGAGATAAGGCTGATTTGTATCGTATATCTCAGTGCCTGCTGTTTTCGCCCTCTCATGATGCAAATGCGTCACTGCACATGCAAATGCTTACACGCTTTCCTGCTTCTCAACCTGATCCTCCCCAGGGTTAGCCAGGCATACCCATGAAAGGAAAGAATGCTGCAGGCCTCCCTCTGAGCATCACTAGCACCATTTAGAATAAAAGGGCTTCCTCCTTGCTGTTTCAGCATGCAGTGTGGGGTTTACTGATAAACCTGCTGGACAGCACCTTCTGGTATGTTGTTTCATGAGGGGCTTGCATCATAAGCTCACAGACTGTAGACCACTGGTTCCATTAGAAGAGTTGTCTATCAATGCCCCCTCTCTCAACCCCTTTGAGCTTAGTGAAGTAGTGGGGCTGAAGTTTCTCTTACTTGTGCTTCCTGCTCTGCCGTTTGGACTAACCCAGTCAAGCAAGTTAGGGAGTTACAGTTCAATTCAATTCAGTTTTATTTATGTAGCGCCAAATCACAACAAAAGTCGCCTCAAGGCGCTTTATATTGTACAGTAGATAAAGAGAAAAACCCAACAATCATATGACCCCCTATGAGCAAGCACTTTGGCGACAGTGGGAAGGAAAAACTCCCTTTTAACAGGAAGAAACCTCCGGCAGAACCAGGCTCAGGGAGGGGCGGGGCCATCTGCTGCGACCGGTTGGGGTGAGAGAAGGAAAACAGATAAAGACATGCTGTGGAAGAGAGACAGAGGTTAATAACAGATATGATTCAATGCAGAGAGGTCTATTAACACATAGTGAGTGAGAAAGGTGACTGGAAAGGAAAAACTCAGTGCATCATGGGAATCCCCGGCAGCCTACGTCTATTGCAGCATAACTAAGGGAGGATTCAGGGTCACCTGGTCCAGCCCTAACTATGTGCTTTACCAAAGAGGAAAGTTTTAAGCCTAATCTTGAAAGTAGAGATAGTGTCTGTCTCCGGAATCCAAACTGGAAGCTGGTTCCACAGAAGAGGGGCCTGAAAACTGAAGGCTCTGCCTCCCATTCTACTTTTAAATACTCTAGGAACAACAAGTAGGCCTGCAGTGCGAGAGCGAAGTGCTCTAATAGGGTGATATGGTACTACAAGGTCATTAAGATAAGATGGGGCCTAATTTAAGACCTTGTGTGTGAGGAGCAGGATTTTGAATTCAATTCTGGATTTAACAGGAAGCCAATGAAGGGAAGCCAAAACAGGAGAAATCTGCTCTCTCTTTCTAGTCCCTGTCAGTACTCTTGCTGGAGCGTTTTGGATTAGCTGAAGGCTTTTCAGCGAGTTTTTTTGACTTCCTGATAATAATGAATTACAGTAGTCCAGCCTGGAAGTAATAAATCCACAAACTAGTTTTTCAGCGTCACTCTGAGACAGGATATTTCTAATTTTAGAGATGTTGCGCAAATGGAAGAAAGCAGTCTTACATATTTGTTTAATATGTGCGTTGAAGGACATGTCCTGGTCAAAAATGACTCCAAGGTTCCTCACAGCGTTACTGGAGGCCAAGGTAATGCCATCCAGAGTAAGAATCAGTCTTTGTTCGTTCACCCATCATGTTTACAGTTAGCCCCAGGTCTCCCTAAAGTGTGTCTGAGGCCCAATCCAGCCTTTGTACCTGAGATGATATAGATGTCATACAGGTGCCCCCACTGTTCTCCTCAGCAGAGGATTGCAGGGTTAACACCTTATGCCCGGTGCAGGCCTTAAATATACGTGGACTGAACAGCAGTGTTCAGAAAATCAGATAACCTGTTCCATCTGAGGTTATCTTATTGGCTTGTAAAGACCATATGAGCTCATTTTGCTTGGAGTACGGCCTGATGGACCTTTCAGGACACACCTGAAAGGTCCATCGGGGCACATGTGCATGCAGCGACCGGCAGTGAGTGAGAGCTTGGCATCCTAAGTTTTTAAGCTTTTTTTCTTTTCTTTCTTATAGTTCTTATCGTTTCTTTTCGTTTCTATCGCTGGCATGTGTTTTGGTTGAAGGAAGTGACAGTTTTCTTACAAAGTGACACACGCTCCACAACAGTGAGAGCATCATGGATTCTTTTTTCTTCATTGTGGTTGGATTTCTACTGTGCTGGCTTGTTTCCGATGATGTGGGCGAGGCCGTGAGTCAGCTGAGGATTGTTTACTCCCTCGACGAGCTGTTACAACTTAACTTACCGTATGATGGTAAGGACCTCACCTCATGTATGCCGCATTTTATACATAGAGACTCTAACAGAACAAGTGAGAAGAGGAAGAAGAAAAGAGGGAGACATGGAGGTGTAAAATTGCATCTGAGGAGACAACAGGTCAGTCGGTTTCCCCTGCCTATGTTATCCTTGGAAATGTTCAGTCTCTTAGGAACAAGCTGGATGAACTCCAGGGAAACGTCAGGTTCCAGAAAGACTTCAGGGACACCTGTGTAATGGCTTTTTCCGAGACATGGCTGACAGAGCTTTTTCAATTGACGGTTTTGGAGCTCCTTTTCGCCGGTAACAGGGAAATTCCAAGGAGTGGAAGTATGCTTGTATGTGAACAAACGTTACTGTAGCGCTGTGACTGTTAGAGAGTGTATTTGTACACCAGATGTTGAACTTTTATCCGTGTCACTGCGCCCTTTTTATCTCCCTCGTGAGTTTCCACAACTTTTTATTACCGTAGTTTACATTCACCCAAGGGCTCACCCCGCCTCCACCTGCAGCATCATCTCAGATGTAGTGCAGAAGCTGCAGGCGCTCTCTCCTGACGCCCCAAACTTTATAATGGGGGACTTTAACCATGTCTCTCTTAAATCAACTTTGGGCAATCTGTATCAATATGTATCCTGTCCTACCAGACGGGATAAAATGTTGGACCTTTGTTACGGATCGGTGAAGAATGCTTATAAATCTTTCCTAAACCTTCCGCTTCCTCCTCTGGGATCTTCTGACCATAACTGTGTGCATCTTCTGCCCATCTATAAAACTGTCTTAAAACGAGAGAAGACAAAGACTAAGGATGTTGACATATGGTCAGAAGAATCTGTGCTTACCTTGGAGGAATGTTTTAAGTGTACAGATTGGGAAGTTTTTATTCAGTCTTGTGGAGATGATCTTGACGCTTAGGTGGACGTTACTAGCTCTTATGCAGTATTTTGTAAAGATATGATTATACCCCGTAAGCGCGTTAAAGTGTACACTAACAATAAGCCATGGGTCACCAAAAGCATCAAATCCTGTTTAAGGAAAAAGAGACAGGCCTTTAAAGAGGGGGCTGTTACTGATTTTCAGACAGCCACCAAGGAACTGAAAATCGAGATCTTGAAAGCAAAACAGAGCTACAAAAACCTTCTTGAAAGCAAATTTGCTGCAAAAAATTTTGGGTCTGCCTGGACTTGTATGAAAACCATAGCAGGGTTTCAAAATCCCCAGAGCAGTAGTCAGGTCATTTTAGATGGTTTTAATTCAGACAGAGATTTTGCAAATGCTTTAAATATGTTTTATGCTCGTTTTAGTTCTTCTGATTTTAGCGTGGATATTTTGGAACTGAAACAGAAACTGAGAGATACTCAGCACTTTATCATTGAACTCAGCGATGTCAAAAAGGCCTTTCATACGGTTAATGTGAACAAGAGCCAGGGTCCTGATAATATTAGTGGTCGCCTAATTAAATCTTGTGCTGACGAACTCAGTCCTATATTTCAGGTTATTTTTAATAAATCCTTGCAAACACAACATGTGCCCTCTCTTTGGAAAGAAGCAGTTGTGGTTCCTATCCCTAAATCTAGTCGTCCAAAAATTCTAAACGACTTCAGGCCTGTTGCCCTCACTTCAGTTGTAATGAAAGTCTTTGAAAAAATCATCAGAAATGTGATTATGAAAGAGACTGAACATCAGCTGGATCCAATGCAGTTTGCATATAGGCCCAATAGAGGAGTGGAGGACGCACTTTTGACTTTACTAAATCTGATTCTTAAACATGTAGAGAGCAAAGGGACTTTTGCAAGACTTCCTTTCATTGTTTTTTCTTCGGCTTTTAATACAATACAGCCCCATATTTGAATTAAAAGACTTTTAGAACAGCTTTAAATCAGGAAAAACCTGGTGGGCTGGATTTTAGATTTTTTAACTGACAGGTCACAAAGAGTGAGAATAAATGGGATTCTGTCTGACCCAGTGTTCTCCTCCACAGGTTCTCCTCAAGGGTGTGTCTTATCGCCCTTATTATTCATTCTCTATACAAACATGTGTCAGAGCAGATATGAAAACAGGGCCATCATTAAATATGCAGATGACTCTGTTATTGTCAGCTTACTGAAAGAGGGTGAAACTAACCACGGTCCAGTCATTGATGACTTTGTTCAGTGGTGTGAGGAGTCTTATCTCCAGCTGAACATATCTAAAACAAAAGATATCGTTGTTGATTTTAGGAAACAACAAAATGGGCACGGAGTCACTTTAATTAAAGGTCAGAAAATAGTACAATCATATAAATATCTTGGGACCATAATCAATGAAAAACTGAACTTTGATCAGAATTGCAAATCAGTTTGTAAAAAGGGTCACCAGCACCTTTATTGCCTTAGGAAACTTGCTCATTTCCACATTGACCAAAAAAATTTAACTTTGTTTTATCGTTCTTTTATTGAGTCTGTTTTATCCTTTTGTTTGGTGGCATGGTTTGGTCAGACCTCTGTCACAGAGAAAAACTCTCTAAATCAGATAGTGAGATGGTCCAGTCGTCTGATAGGTGAGCCACAGTCTTGTTTAGCCTCCCTGCACTCCAAGCAGGTACAGAGGATGGCTTTATCAATCCTTAAAAATGGTTCCCATCCTCTAAGGGGTGAATTTCAGCTTCTTTCCTCGGGACGGAGGTTTCTATTTCCGAGATGCAGGACAAAGCGTTATGAGAATAGCTTTGTCCCCGTTGCTGTCACTGAATTAAATAAGAACTGTTTTTGTTTTTGATTCAAAATATTAAATTACTATATATGTGCTACAGTGAGGTTTATATCTTTATTAGGTATGTGTGTTTTTTGAAGGGATGCCAAATGCTATCATTTTTCTGTAAAGCAAATTTACCTTGCCTATGGGTATAAATAAAGTTACCTTGACCTTGACCTTGATATCCTGAGCTTTGTTCAGAGGTATGTCGGTCCAGAATATTTGTGCAGCAGCAAACTAAGCTATGCCACACATGTTTGTGCATTTTCGCAGGCTGGATGCTGCACAGTCATCTCTGGCTCAGGGTTGACACAATCTGGGAGCAGGTTGTATCTCCCATAGTGAAACACAGAGTGAAGATGCACAATGAACGTGATACACAGTGGTAGAAAGTATCCAATCTCTGTAGATAGTGGGGAAGGTGCAGAAGTAGCTGATCAGTAAAGGTAAATGAGTAGTACTTTAACATTAAGTTAAAACTGAGCATGCTGCTTTTTTCAGATTGCAGGTTTATCCTCTTCACTCCTCAGTGACACTGGAGGAACAGAACGGCGTGTTCCTCTTTCCTGTTCCTGGATACAGGAAGGTAAAAGCTGTTGATCGTAACTTTTTGCATGTGCTGTCAGTACCTGCTATACCAATTATCTTCTAATCCTCACAGGTGATCCTTTCCACCAACATCGCAGAGAGTTCAGTGACTGTTCCAGATGTCAAATATGGTGGGTTTTTTCTGTTTTAAATTTTTAAAAATTTGACTTTATCTATTGTCACTCTTCTTTCATCATCTATTTACAAGAAACTGAGAATTAAGACATACAGATATCAATAATGTTGTAAGGAAAAAAGGAAGTTAAATAAGACAGAAAATAAG
Organism: Perissodus microlepis; assembly: GCF_051167445.1. Taxonomy (NCBI): domain Eukaryota; kingdom Metazoa; phylum Chordata; class Actinopteri; order Cichliformes; family Cichlidae; genus Perissodus; species Perissodus microlepis. The sequence goes on along the minus strand of NC_140479.1, from coordinate 25,525,325 downwards.
AGCAAGATACAAGAAATAATTCCCAAGTAGCAGTCCCACCTGCACCTACTACCAGACAAAGGCCATATCAACATTAATGGTCGTGTCGCTGCCAACATCAGAGAGAACAATACAGTTAGTAAGGTAAACAACAATGAATAAATATAGAAAAACAAATAACTGCACTATGTCATCTCCTAAAATCTGACAACATGTGCTAGTTAATGTTTATTTCCATATTACATGAATTAGGCCACTTTGTCTGTCTTGCACCTAGAGCAAAGATTTGCGTTGAATCATTTCTCTGATTGATTCTGGTGCTCTGGTGTAAAATAGTTGATGTAAAAAATATTCAGCTTATGTGAAAAGGTTTTTGCTCAATGTGATTTCCACTCATGAATTACAAGAGAACTGCCCACATCTTGCTCCCATGTGGTTTTAAGTGGTTTGTTCTCTGAGATCTATTTATGTATTTATTTTAAGTTAATTTGTATTAGCTTTTTTTTTAATGACAGTTATTGACTTCTGCCTGGTTCGCCAATTGGTGTGTGACCCGGATACCAATTACGAGTCTCTGCATCTCACCTGGGCCTCCAAAACCAGCTGCAACCAACGCAGAGGTACGACCATTTTAGACCTTTTAAGTGCTTACTATCACTTCTGCCTTTAACTCAATGTTTGTTTCCTGACAGGTCGGGCAGGTCGAGTGTCAAAGGGCTACTGTTACAGACTTGTTACCAAAGAGTTTTGGAAAATGGAAATCCCAGACTACATGATTCCCGAGATGCTGGTAAGGGACTGTGCCAATGACCAGTTTTTAATGCAGTTCAGACCTTACTTCTGAAAACTGATCTGTGCTCTACTATTTTCCATTTCCTCAGCTTGCTCCGCTCTCCACTGTCTTGTTGAAAGTAAAGCTGCTGGACATGGGAGATCCCCGCTCCCTCCTCTCCACAGCACTCTCACCTCCCAGCCTCTCTGACATAGTTAGGACTGTGCTACAACTCAAAGAGGTAGAGAGTGTAACTTGATGATTGTGTTCTGAGAGAGGCATTATTGTCTAGTCAAGTGCAGACAAATGTGTAGCTGTAATGGTGATTGTTATGTATTTGGACGGGCAGCTGACCGCCAGCTCTGTCTGAGGATTAGACCTTGAGTTCTCTGAGAGGAGCTTTGCGTCAGCCAGTGTTCACATAGTTTATAGCGTGAGAGCACAATAGGGCCATGTCGAATATTAATGATGTCGTGTGTTAGGCTAAGGGAATGAAAATGTGCATGTTATCTTTTTATTTTAGTATTTCTGATGTAATAGCATTTGTTAAGTATTTAATTTTACCTCTTGGTAAATGACTACATGGTTATTTTTGTATAACTGAGCACTGGAATCACCTTTTAAATCAAATTCATTTTTTCACCATAATGCACACTTTTTTCAGTTCAGTTCAGTTTTATCAATTCAGTTATATAGCACCAAATCACAACAGCCCCCTCAAGGCACTTTATATTGTAAGGTAAAGACCCTACAATTAGAGCAGGGCGATATGACCAAAAATATTTATCACGATATACATTTGAAAATTTGCGGTAACGATATAACTGACGATATAATTGACACTAGACAAAGTTATATAAAAATGTAACAGTGCAAATGCAAATTCCTTGCTGACAGTTTAACCAAAAGGCATTTCCAGTGGAAATTGGCTGACATATCCTCTGCATAACTGTCGCCGCCGTGCCTTTTTCTCTATGTGCGTATGAAAACAAAGGCACTGCGCATGTGTGTTTTACCCATATTCTATCGCGATATTTCATTTTCTTGTCATTGCCCAACATTATACCGGTATTACCGTGAACGGTATGATATGGCCCAGCCCTACCTACAATAACACAGAGAAAACCCCTTTGAGCAATGCTTTGGTGACAGTGGGGAGAAAAAACTTGCTTTGAACAAGAAGAAACCTCCAGCAGAGCCAGGCTCAGCAAGAGACTACCATTTGGGGGTGAGGGAAGGAAGACGAGATAAAGACACGCTGTGGAAGACTGCCAGAGATTAATAATAACTAATGATTAAATGCATAGTGATGTATGAACATGTGGTGAATGAAACAGAAACACTCAATGTATCATGGGAAAGCCCCAACAGCCTAGACCTATTGCAGCGTAACTAAGGATGGATATAGGGTCCTAACTATATGCTTTATAAAAAGGGAAGGTTTTAAGCTTAATATTAGCACAAAATCACACTGTGATGGGCAGTCAGGTTGCTTTGATATGCAGACTGCAGTAGCCAGAAATTTACCAGCAGTCTTCCAGTAGTAGACAAACCACATTGCCTCCATCCTCCATCTACACACTTGAAACACTTTCTGCTAAATGCTGTGTTTTGAAGGATTGGTGCAATGTAAATCAGGCAATCCCTTTTCAGTGTTATGTAGCTTAGGTGCTTGTTGCTACACAAAGGAAAAGGAAGAGCTGTGGATCGCACTACCGACCTTCCAAGTTGTTGACAAACTGCTTTACTTCGTAAGGGAGGATGTGTATAAAAAGAACACACACTAGAGGAAGTAATGAAGAAAAACTCCAAAAAGCATAACATGGCTGTTTTTATTAAATGATTTATGACAACGGTCCCCAACCCCCGGGCCTCGGACCGGTAGCGGTCCATGAGTCGTTTGGTACCGGGCCGCGAGAGTTGAGGCTCAGGTGTGAAATGTATGGTTTTCAGGGTTTGTTATGAATAAATCTTCTTTTTTTCCGTACCGGTACTAGTTTTATTTTGTTGTATTTATCCGCGACATCTTAAAGGCCGGTCCATGAAAATATTGTCGGGCATAAACCGATCCGTGGCGCAAAAAAGGTTGGGGACCGCTGATTTATGATTAAAAGATTTGTGTGTGTGTGTGTGTGTGTGTGTGTGTGTGTATATATATATATATCTATATATTTATATATATATATATATATATATATATATATATATATATAGATATATATATATATATATATATATATATAGATATATAGATAGATAGATAGATATATGTGTGTATGTATATATTAGGGGTGCAACGATACACAAAATTCACAGTTCGGTTCAGTACTTTGGTGTCACGGTTCGATATTTTTTCGATACAAAAAAATGTTCATGCCTTTTTAATTTGTCATTTATTAAGATTCTAAATATATATTTTAACTCAAAAGTACAGTTTTTAAATTTAATGTTGCTGAAACAACAAAATAAAAGAAATAAATATCTGATCGAGAAATCACTCATCTTTGGAAAAGAGTGATTTCATGTGCTAACGGCTGTCTAAATGACTCGGGTAAAGTTTGTAGCATGCGTGCTTGTTGTTTTTGTCTGCTTCCACTTGTCTTTGCACTAGGACGATGTCAGCGTAAATGTGCAGTCATATTCATTGTGTTTCCACTAGTGCTGTCAGCGTTAATCTCATTAAAATGACATTAACGCCATAACGCGGAAAATCTCCGTTAACAAGATACCGCGGATTGTCAACACGTTAACAAGCTAACTGTGCTAACGCACTAGTTTCCACAAATTGAGCATTGCGTGGCACATCCGACATACTGTTTTACTTTTGTCCATGACGCGCTTACCTTCAGGGTCATGCTTCACATGAAAACCAAAATAGTTCCAAACGCCAGATCTGAATGAGGGTGGGGGAGGTTCAATTTCGGGTAGCGTTGAGGCAGTTGCCATGTTGCAACGAACTTAGCTTCTGTCTTGCTAGCTTCCGCTGCGCTCAGTGGATCTGCACTCGACAGTGCAGCCTAGGTGGAGTCATCGAACGCAGATCCACTGAGCGCTCAACACAGACAGCATCGTCAGAAGAAAAGTTGATAAAATAAATAAAAAATGTTGTATTGTTCGATACACGTGTACCGAACTGAAAACACTGTATCGAACGGTTCAATACCGATACGAGTATCGTTGCACCCCTAATATATATGTATATACTAGGGGTGCAACGGTACACAAAATTCACGGTTCGGTTCGATACTTTGGTGTCACGGTTTGATATTTTTTCGATACAAAAAAATGTTCATGCTTTTTTAATTTGTCATTTATTAAAATTATAAATATATATTTTAACTCAAACGTACAGTTTTTAAATTTAATGTTGCTGAAACAACAAAGGGATAAAATAATAAATCTATCTGATTGAGAAATCACTCATCTTTGGAAAAGAGAGTTTATTACAGAGAAATGGCTCTTTCCAAAATAAAAGCTATACTATACGCTTCTTCTGGGCTATACTCTCAGCAGCATATTAAACATATCAGGTCCCCATAAGGAGAATCATGTGCTAACGGCTGTCTAAATGACTCGGGTAAAGTTTGTAGCATGCGTGCTTGTTGTTTTTGTCTGCTTCCACTTGTCTTTGCACTTGGATGATGTCGGCGTAAATGTGCAGTCATATTAATTTTGTTCCCACTAGTGCTGTCAGCGTTAATCTGAAATGACGTTAACGCCACAACACGGCAAATCTCTGTTAACGAGCTACCCCGGATCGCCCCGTGCGTGGGGCCGGACGGCGCCAACACGTTAATGAGCAAACTGTGCTAACGCACTAGTTCCCACCCATGTAATTGAGCATTGCGTGGCACATCCAACATACTGTTTTACTTTTGTCCATGACGCGCTTACCTTCAGGGTCATACTTCACATGAAGACCAAAATAGTTCCAAAGGCCACAACTGAATGAGGGTGGGGGAGGTTCAATTTGCCATGTTGCAACGAGCTTAGCTTCTGTCTTGCTAACTTGTGCTGCGCTCAGTGGATCTGCGCTCGACAGTGCAGCCTAGGCGGAGTAGTCGAACGCAGATCTACTGAGCTCTCAACACAGACAGCATCGTCAGAAGAAAAGTTGATCAAATAAATTAAAAATTTTGTATTGTTCGATACATATGCGTACCGAACCGAAAGCACTGTATCGAACGGTTCAATATCGATACGAGTATCGTTGCACCCCTAGTGTGTGTGTGTGTATATTTGTGTGTGTGTTTGTCTGTGTGTGTATACACATATATGTTAAAGCTAAAATGTTATGAGTTCAGAAGTTCATTAGTTGTGTGCATAGAGTATGCTGTCTGTCACACTGCAGATGGGTGCGCTGTCTGTGAAAAGTGAAAGCAGAGGTCAAAATGAAGATGGTGAGCTGACGTTCCTGGGCCGAGTGCTGGCTCACTTGCCTTTAGACCTGTACCTGGGGAAGATGATTGTCCTGGGCCACATCTTTGGTTGCCTGGATGAGTGCCTCATCATTGGTTAGTCTGTCATGGTACTTGGTGGTATCTGTTGTGTACGGCATGTTTTCTAGAGACATAGCTTTACAGCCTAAATGTGTAACATGTTTTTCGGAATACTTCTGCACAACATACTCTCTCATTCTCAGCTGCCTCTCACTCTCTGAAGAGCTTCTTTGCGATACCGTCCATGCAGCAGATTGCTGGCCATAGGTGAGTCCGATCCAGCAGGTGCACTGATTTACAGACTCATGATGTCACATTAGATTTTGTGTACCAACACTGTGGCTGCATTTCATGCATTACGTAGTAAAGTAACTTGATTTAAACTAGAGCTTTTGACGCACCTTTACATGTTTAGTGCAGCGTAATATCTGATGCATTCAGAAAAATGCTCACAGTCCAGCAAAAATGAAAAAGTATGAAAAAATAATGTCACATCACGCCACTGTTCACCTCCAGTTTGGGATTTTTTAGTTTAGATCGTCAGTAATTTTTCTTCCAGTGTATACTTATATTGGTCACGTGTCTAATTGTAACATGCTTACATTAGAGTAAGGTCAAAAGCAGATATGGGTTGTGTGTTTTGTAATTATTATTTTTTTTGTATCATGTGTAACTCCAGGAGCAAGCTGGCTTTTACCCGTGGCACACCAAGTGATTCCATAGCTTTCCTAAATGCCTTCAAGGTAAAGAATGTTTTACATATCTCCAGCAGGTTTTAATTTTGAGTGGATTTTCATGCGTGGTTGCTCTATTCTCTCTTGTTTCTTTATGTTAGGCATGGCACTCAGCCAAGAAGAATGGACAGCTGAGGCACCCAAAGGTATACTATGAACTAAATTACTCTAACCTTCAGCAATGTGTGCCACCCTACCAGGATAATGACCCCCAAAACACCAGAAAGCTTTGTACAAACTACTTACCAATGAAAGAAGATCAATAAGTGCTGATTGCCACTCACTTTAACTCACAGTCAGACCTGCTGGAGACGTTTTCTGACATCATAAAGCCTCTTAGGAGCATGGTCAGAGTGCAAACTATTCCAAGAGATTCTGAAAGAATAGAAGTAGTGTAATTGTTTCAGCAATTCACTTTTTCACTCAGACAACTAAAGGGGCATTATTAGAGCTAATGAAGATATTACTACGGTATTTGAAACAAAGAAAATGTACAACTATCTTCCTTCCTGGTTTCAGGATTTTGGGTCCTATGGCAAGTGATTTTCCAAGGCTAATTCTCTATAAAATATAGACAATAATAGGTGCTGGTGCCATTGCTGTTATCAGTTTTTAAGGCAACAAATCACATTAAATGGGTAGCCAAAAAATGGAGGAGCAGCTTGTTCTGACCATGTCTCTCCAACCTGACTATCCATGTCAACGTCACAGGGATTAAAGTCTAGGAATAAGAAATAGGGAATAAAAAGGAAAGGGGCAAGGATAGTCTATCATACAACACTGGTCAGAGTGGTGATATGTTGTCTAGATGATGTTGCCATAGAAACAAAACCCACGCACTATGTGGGAGGGCTTTTTATGAACCATCCCCATCAACCTGCCAGCACTTTGTGTGTTCGTACAGCAATTTTCTCTAGTAAAAAAGTTATTCACCTGGTGACTTTTGAGGTCTCTTTTTTGGATCATTATCCTGCTGTAGAACCATCTTCTTTACAGTTTAACTTCTAGCTGACTCTGTGAAGTTGTCACTCAAAACAAGATTTTTCCTGTGTTTTTGCAATATATTCTGTGCCATGTTTTTCATGTCAAAGACCTCACATAACAGTTCTTAGTAGCTGCTGTTATTGTTGTTATGGCCTGGTTGTTGTTTGCTGAGGCCAAAAAGATCTAGGTATTATAGAAATGATCAGGGTACCTACTTAGAATTTCTAGCCTCCCATAAAAGTGTTGAGGTATTCAAATTCTAAGAGTGAATTAAACTTAACACAACATTATAACAATGTTTTTGTTTTTTTTGTCTGTTTGTTTTGTGTTTTTGGCAAAAATTAAATGTATTTGCTGCCTTTTCTTCTTAGGATGAACTGGACTGGGGAAAGGAGAACTTCATTCAGATCAAGAGGATCAGAGAGGTACAGAGATCAAAGTTGGTCGCATGTGTTCAGAGAATAACATTTCAGGAGAAAGCGTGACCTGAGTGCATTAAATAGCAGGCGTTAAGTGATAATTGCAGTGTATTTTAAGCTGATACAAACTTGGCACAAAAAGTAAGCAAATGAGCCACAGTTTCAGGGGAAATTAACAGGCTTTCCAACAGTGTTGCCAGGAAGCTTTGTTACAACAAAGCACTAAACAACAAAACACAAATTGCCTTACTTTTTGTAAGTTAATTTAAATTTGATTCCTTTTATGAGGTCATGGGTAGCCCCGTGATGTCTTTTGCAAAGGTATTATTAGTTAATATTAGGTATTAAAATTTATAGTCCTTACAATGTTTTCTAGCTGTTGGACATGCAGTTTAAAGAAAGTATAAATACTTGCTTACTGAAATTGCTGACCAGGTTGCAGAGCTGTATGAGGAGCTGAAGAAGCGTGTGTCCCAATTCAACATGAATGTAGCAGAGGAAAGCCAGTTCTCAGACTACACCAGTGCACGCAAGCAGGCATTCATTCTTCAGGTTAGTCTTTGCTGAAAACTGTGGGATGTTTATAAATTGTCTTAAACATCATAGTGTGACAATGTAAGGAGCTTTGGGGTTTTTTGCATGTCTGAGTATATTTGACTGTCAGTTTGATGTAAATTGTGACTCACTGCTTCTTAGGTGGTCATTGCTGGTGCGTACTACCCAAACTACTTTCTCCAGGTGGATATAGATGAAGCCCTGGCTTCCAGAGAGCTGTGTGGCTTCAACCCCAGAACGACAGTGATGGTATTATTACCTCATCTACAGCTTGGCTCAGCTACACTTTACTTCATGTTAACATAGCACATTACGTTATTAACATAATAAGAATTATTTATAAACTTGTTAATAAGCAATTGGTTGTTGTTATCATTATTAGACTTCATGTACAATTCAAGCTGGCTGATGATTTACCTAAAACAGGCTTTACTTTTCATGTAAATGTCTAAGAACGACAAATTTATCTCACTCCCTTTTCGCATCTTGCTTGCATGTCCTTAAAGTTTTTAAAGGTGTTTGATGGACAGTTTTTAATTAAAATGGCATAAAATATCTATCTATCCATCCATCCATCGATTTCTTCCACTTATCCAATTAAATTGTCTTAAATACAGATCAAGTGATCTTGTTTGTAGCCACGTCTCCACAAAAATTTGTAGCCAATAGTGTCTCTGTGTTTGCCTGCTCTACACATTTATATTTGCTTGTCTAGCTGGAATCTGAAGCCAATTTTGCTGCTTTTGCAACAGACCAAGCTCCATTCCATACTTGAATTCACAAATTGGCCATAATGCTCTCAAAAGCATTAAAAATATTCTGTAAGCATCATTTCCTGGCTTCTACCTCTGACCACCAGAGTTGATTGTGCCCACTCAAAACAGTGTTTGTTCTTTAGGATGTTTCAAAAGCTGCCAAGAAGCAGCCCACAACTCATTCCCTTTTTTAAAAGGAAGATATGTATATATAGTCCATCCACTGAGACACAAAGTTGGATCATTTTTAAATTTTCTTATTAAAAGGCACCACACGGACTGAACGCTCTGCTTCTGAAATGCTCCAAGTGTGATTTTTAAACTGTGTGAAGGATAATACAAAGCTGCTTTAACCTCCTAAAACCCGACCTCTTTCATGGCATGCATTTACAATTTCTCTTTGGTGTTTGGGCTGATTGGGACCTGATGAATGTAAAAAAAAAGAATGACCTGATTTTTGTTTCTGAGAAAAATTAGATCCACATAAGAGTACATTTTTTTTAATTAAATTAGAACAGTGGCAGCATAATGTCCTCGTAAGTGGATATCAGGCCCATGTAGAGCAAAATTTAGTATTTTGGTCTAGACAACTCAAAATGCGATGTCCAAATATGTGGACGCCAGGTCCTAGGAGGTTAAAGATAGACCCTGTGTATGCATCGGGTATGATGATGTTGATGAAGGAGGCTGCAACATGCTAGCCATCCTACTTTCTAGTCGAGAGAAATGGAAGGATACAAGTGTAATGACAGATGAGTTGGAAATTCTGTACGGTTAAAATTGGAGTGTACAAGTTATTACAAAGTAAGATACAGTAACTCAAAGGTGTTTACATTTCACAGGTAGTGAGCAGCTGAGCATAACCAGAATAATCCTCTTTTATCACTCTAATAATCACCCAAATTTTTAAAATAAAGATTATTTTATTCCGTTTGACCTGAAACTATCAACTGAGCCCAGGTTCATTAGGAAAATAATCACAAAGTGAAGAAATAAGGGCCGCTTCACCACAAACTTAGAAGAGGTTGTCACTGCTGCTAGCCTTTAGAAAGGTTTAAGGCAATTAAGCATTCACTTTTCGGACCCAGACTTTTTATTTCTGTCCAAATTATAATTTGGTTTATAGGCAATTAAATTGTCAGTTTTGTTTTTCTAATTGTATCATCAAACTGTTGTTTTTAGTTGAGGAACCTTCCGCCGTACAGTTTCCTGTATTACAAGCAGCTGCAGTGCATGTTCCGCCTCTGTGGACAGGTCAAAGCCATTTCCTTTGATAGCTCCAGGTACTAGAGGCTACTGTGGCAAGTCAAACATCATCACTCAGTACTTTGTCTGCTTGAACCTTTGTGCACTTAGTTTTAATCTCACTTTGTGTGTGTGTGTGTGTGTGTGTGCGTGTGCGCGCGCACTCAGAGCATATGTGGAGTTCTACAGGACATCCCAGGACTCTGGTGTGCTGCCTGAAGTGTCTCTTGCCCTCCTGCTGGCCCATCAGAGCCCTGCAATGGAGCTGTCAGTCTACCCCATTGAACAAATAGAAAACTGTGCTGGGAACAGACACATAACTCACATGAAATATTCACGGTACGCCGAGTTTCACATATTTCAAATGCCAAATGTAGTTGTCTCTCTGAGAGAAATCTAAGTCATGAGCTGAAATATTGAACATGTTCGGCAAGGACAAAATGTCATCTTAACCACTAAGTTTTGGCTGTGTCTGTCATTTGAGGACTCAGTGTTTTTGGCAAATCTAACCCCTACATAACAGGCTGCAGTGGTCAGTGCCTTGGCCCTAAACCTTAATGTAATCTGACATCCTAGCACTCTGCATGCCTCTTGCCAGCAATCATTGGACTCAGAGTGGAGGTTTTAGGCAAAACAGTGCCAGCTTCTTCCTACCCCTGCTGGGCTGTAGGGTGACACATTTATTTAATTGTAAGAATGCTGACATATTTTGATAAAATACAGTTTTAGCTTCTCCTCATAATTTGTTTTTTTTTTTCCATAAAATATAATGTTCAGCTGTTGTTATTGCTGGTAGATTCTGAATAAAATTGTACGTTTGCTTGTTCTTAAAATGTTTTATTTTGGTGAACACATAGCAGACATGTGTTTACTCTTTAAAATGAGATGCTGACTCAGTTTAACTCATCACAGTAAAACAGCTATAAGTACACACATGCCAGTGTGTAGTCAGTGGTGACAGCGAAGCATCACCTAAAATCTCTGTTTCTGTGCAGCGTGAATGTTGACTTCCAGAGCCAGTCTGTCTGCCCAGTGGGAGTGGTCAGCAGCACCATCGACCCCACCAGGCTACCCCCCAATCGCTTGTTTGTGGTGAACATCACAAAAGTTAGTCTTCTATTCTGTTTTTATTTCCCCTACTAAATACCAGACTTTCTTTATTTGAATAAATATTATGAATATTAATGGATGTATCGTCTCTGAAATCTGCTGTAGGTGATGGAGGTTGGTCATTTCTGGGGGTTCCAAGCAGATGAAGCCAGCTTGGAAAAACAGCGCCAAATGACAGCAGATATTAACACATGCACGCTGCATCCTTTAACTGTGTCGCTCTACCCCAACCTGCTGTGCCTGGCTCCCTTCTCTGAGTTCAATGAGCAGAGCATGTACTACCGTGCCAAGATCCTACACATGCGTGGCAACACAGTGGAGGTAAATATTACTTACACTCTGCAGCCTGCTGCTCAAAATTTAAGACACCCGTTTATTTTCTCTGTAACTTTTCTCTGCAAGTTTTACTTCTATTTTTCTATCTTTTTTACTTGTGATTGGCCTGTCGTAGTTAGGATTCTGTACCTTTTTTAAAGTCCAGACAGAAGTTCACCCATGAAGATGGCATTTGACAATCTCCCCAGTACCCTTAATGATGAGTTTTGAAACCTCAGTGTATATGTTTGACCATTAGATCAGGTCACAGTTTTTTACAAGGGTGAGCTGTGTAGGCTGAGATCACCCTCACTGACTTCTGATGCACACTCAAGCAGGGGAAAGAGTTGAGCTTATTGGTTTGAAGGTCTAGCTGTAATTTTTCCAGTGGGCTAATGTTGTGAATGCTAAAAAAAAACAAAACATTGTACTTTACACCATCTGAGTTCACTGAATTTGTAATGGCTCTGCCTTTTTGCTGCTTGCTGTGTGTGCGCGTCAATAGGTTGTCAACTTTGCTGCTGGTGCATTGTGAAAGTCTTTTTTTCTCCCTTTTTTTTTTTAAGAATAGAAGATACTCGGGCTGAATGTTGTATTTTTTAATTTGCATGCTATCAAATTCTACTGAGTTTGTATTTGCAAATGCGAGTGAGATGCTTGTGCTGGGCAGCACAACCAGCGTCACCTTCCTGCTTCTTTTCCAAAAAGTTTCTCACTTTAATGAAAAAAATGTCTACTATTCCTCATTTCACATTTGAACTCTTTTTTTTTTTTTTTTTTTTTTTTTTTTTTGCAAATATTTTTATTGAAAAAAGAAAAAAAACACAGTACTTGCAGTTACCGAAATACAATTAAACTTTCTTCATTTTCCTAAGTAAATATACTTATTAGGGGTGCAACGATACACAAAATTCACGGTTCGGTTCGATACTTTGGTGTCACGGTTCGATATTTTTTCGATACAAAAAAATGTTCATGTCTTTTTAATTTGTCATTTATTAAAATTATACATATATATTTTAACTCAAAAGTACAGTTTTTAAATATAATGTTGCTGAAACAACAAAATAATAAAAAACAAAATAAATCTATCTGATCGAGAAATCACTCATCTTTGGAAAAGAGAGTTTATTACAGAGAAATGGCTCTTTCCAAAATAAAAGCTATACTATACGCTTCTTCTGGGCTATATTCTCAGCAGCATATTAAACATATCAGGTCCCCATAAGGAGAATCATGTGCTAACGGCTGTCTAAATGACTCGGGTAAAGTTTGTAGCATGCGTGCTTGTTGTTTTTGTCTGCTTCCACTTGTCTTTGCACTAGGATGATGTCGGCGTAAATGTGCAGTCGTTGTGTTCCCACTAGTGCTATCAGCGTTAATCTCGTTAAAATGACATTAACGCCATAACGCGGCAAATCTCCATTAACGAGTTACCGCGGATCACCCCGTGCGTGGGGCTGGATGGCGTTAACAAGCTAACTGCGCTAACGCACTAGTTCCCACCAGTTGAGCATTGCGTGGCACATCCGACATACTGTTTTACTTTTGTACATGACGCCCTTACCATCAGGGTCATACTTCACATGAAAACCAAGATAGTTTCAAACGCCAGATCTGAATGAGGGTGGGGGAGGTTCAGTTTCGGCTAGCGTTGAGGCAGTTGCCATGTTGCAACGAGCTGAGCTTCTGTCTTGCTAGCTTCCGCTGCACTCAGTAGATCTGCGCTCGATAGTGCAGCCTAGGCGGAGTAGTCGAACGCAGATCCACTGAGCGCTCATCACAGACAGCATCGTCAGAAGAAAAGTTGATAAAATAAATAAAAAATGTTGTATTGTTCGGTACACATGCGTACCGAACTCTGTATCGAACGGTTCAATACCGATACGAGTATTGTTGCACCCCTAATATGTGTGTGTGTGTGTGTGTGTGTGTGTGTGTGTGTGTGTGTGTGTATATATATATATATGTGTATATATGTATGTATATATGTGTGTATATATGTATGTATATATGTGTGTATATATGTATATATGTGTATATATATATATATATGTGTATATATGTATATATGTATATATATATATATGTGTGTATATATGTATATATGTATGTGTATATATATATATATATATATATATATATATATATATATATATATATATATATATATATATATATATATATATATATATATATTCAATTTTATTTATATAGCGCCAAATCACAACAAAAGTCGCCTCAAGGCGCTTCATAGATACAGAGAAAAACCCAACAATCATATGACCCCCTATGAGCAAGCACTTTGGCGACAGTGGGAAGGAAAAACTCCCTTTTAACAGGAAGAAACCTCCGGCAGAACCAGGCTCAGGGAGGGGCGGCCATCTGCTGCGACCGGTTGGGGTGAGAGAAGGAAGACAGGATGAAAGACATGCTGTGGAAGAGAGACAGAGGTTAATAACAGATATGATTCAATGCAGAGAGGTCTATTAATACATAGTGAGTGAGAAAGGTGACTGGAAAGGAAAAACTCAATGCATCATGGGAATCCCCCGGCAGCCTACGTCTATTGCAGCATAACTAAGGGAGGATTCAGGGTCACCTGGTCCAGCCCTAACTATATGCTTTAGCAAAAAGGAAAGTTTTAAGCCTAATCTTAAAAGTAGAGATAGTTTCTGTCTCCCGAATCCAAACTGGAAGCTGGTTCCACAGAAGAGGGGCCTGAAAACTGAAGGCTCTGCCTCCCATTCTACTTTTAAATACTCTAGGAACAACAAGTAGGCCTGCAGAGCGAGAGCGAAGTGCTCTAATAGGGTGATATGGTACTACAAGGTCATTAAGATAAGATGGGGCCTGATTATTTAAGACCTTGTATGTGAGGAGCAGGATTTTGAATTCAATTCTGGACTTAACAGGAAGCCAATGAAGGGAAGCCAAAACAGGAGAAATATGCTCTCTCTTTCTAGTCCCCGTCAGTACTCTTGCTGCAGCATTTTGGATTAGCTGAAGGCTTTTCAGTGAGTTTTTTGGACATCCTGATAATAATGAATTACAGTAGTCCAGCCTGGAAGTAATAAATGCATGAACTAGTTTTTCAGCGTCACTCTGAGACAGGATATTTCTAATTTTAGAGATGTTGCGCAAATGGAAGAAAGCAGTCTTACATATTTGTTTAATATGTGCGTTGAAGGACATGTCCTGGTCAAAAATGACTCCAAGGTTCCTCACAGCGTTACTGGAGGCCAAGGTAATGCCATCCAGAGTAAGAATCTGGTTAGATACCATATTTCTAAGATTTTCAGGGCCGAGTACAATGACCTCAGTTTTATCTGAATTAAGAAGCAGAAAGTTAGCGGCCATCCAGGTCTTTATGTCTTTAAGACATTCCTGCAGTTTAACTAATTGGTGTGTGTTATCTGGCTTCATGGACAGATAGAGCTGGGTGTCATCTGCATAGCAGTGAAAATGTATGCTATGTCTTCTAATGATGCTGCCTAAGGGAAGCATGTATAATGTAAACAGAATTGGTCCTAGCACTGAACCCTGTGGAACTCCATAATTAACCTCAGTGTGTGAAGAGGACTCTCCATTTACATGCACAAATTGGAGTCTATTAGATAGATATGATACAGACCACTGCAGTGCAGTACCTGTAATACCTACAGCATGTTCTAATCGCTCTAATAGGATATTATGGTCAACAGTATCGAACGCTGCACTGAGGTCTAGCAGGACAAGCACAGAGATGAGTCCACTGTCAGAGGCCATAAGAAGATCATTTGTAACCTTCACTAAAGCTGTTTCTGTGCTGTGATGAGCTCTGAAACCTGACTGAAACGCTTCAAATAAACCATTCCTCTGCAGATGATCTGTTAGCTGTTTGACAACTACTCTTTCAATGATTTTTGATATGAAAGGAAGGTTGGAGATTGGCCTATAATTAGCTAAGACTGCTGGGTCTAGAGATGCTTTTTGAGTAAAGGTTTAACTACAGCCAGCTTGAAGGCCTGTGGTACATAGCCGACCATTAGAGATAGGTTGATCATATTTAAGATCGAAGAATTAATCAATGGCAGGACTTCTTTGAGCAGTTTTGTAGGAATGGGGTCTAAAAGACACGTTGATGGTTTGGAGGAAGTAATTATTGAAGTTAACTCAGAAAGATCAATTGGAGAAAAAGAGTCTAACTTAACATCAATGGTACTAAGAGTAGCTGTAGATAATATTACATCTGTGGGATGATTACTGGTAATTTTTTCTCTAATGATAAAAATTTTATTTGTGAAGAAGTTCATGAAGTCATTACTAGTTAACGTTAAAGGGATGGTTGGCTCAACAGAGCTCTGACTCTTTGTCAGCCTGGCTACAGTGCTGAAGAGAAACCTGGGGTTGTTCTTATTTTCTTCAATCAGTGATGAATAGTAAGATGTTCTGGCTTTGCGGAGGGCTTTCTTATAAAGCAGCAAACTATTTCTCCAGGCTAAATGATGATCCTCTAAATTTGTGACACGCCATTTCCTCTCCAGATTACGAGTCATCTGCTTTAGGGTACGTGTTTGAGAATTATACCACGGAGTCAGGTACTTCTGATTAGAGACCTTAGTTTTCACTGGAGCTACAGTATCCAGAGTCGTACGTAGTGAGGAGGTGAAATTATTAACAAGATAATCGACCTCTGTTGGGGTAGCGTTCAGATAGCTGCTCTGCTCTGTGTTGGTACAGGGCATTGAAGATGATAACAGTGGGTGGATTATATTCTTAAACTTAGTTACAGCGCTTTCAGAAAGACATCTACTTTGATAAAATCTACTCTCCACCGCTGTGTAATCAATTATTGTAAATGTAAATGTTATCAGGAAATGATCAGACAGGAGAGGGTTTTCAGGAAACACTGTTAAATGTTCAGTTTCTATGCCATATGTTAAAACAAGATCTAGAGTGTGATTAAAGTGGTGGGTGGGTTCTTTTACATTTTGAGAGAAGCCAATTGAGTCTAATAACAGACTAAATGCCATGTTGAGGCTGTCATTTTTAGCATCTACATGGATGTTAAAATCACCCACAATAATTATTTTATTTGAGCTCAGAACTAAATTAGATATAAAGTCTGAGAAATCAGACAGAAACTCTGTGTAAGGCCCAGGTGGACGATAGATGATAACAAGTAAGACTGGTTTCTGAGTTTCACAGCTGGGGTGGACAATGTTAAGCATCAGGCTTTCAAATGAATTAAAAGTCTGTCTTGGTCTTTCATTAATTAATAGGCTGGTGTGAAAAATTGCTGCCACACCTCCCCCTCGGCCTGTGCTTCGAGGTTTCTGGTAGTTAGAATGACTCGGGGGTGTTGATTCATTTAAACTAACATAATCATCCTGCTGCAACCAGGTTTCTGTAAGGCAGAGTAAATCAATTTGTTGATCAATTATTAAGTCATGTACTAACAGAGACTTGGAGGAGAGAGACCTAATATTTAATAATCCACATTTCACTGTTTTACTCTTTGGTTCAGATGTGGATACTGTACTGTTCTTTCTTTGTAATTGTTTATGTTTAAGTTGTTTGTTGCTGGTTTTTAGTTTGTTTTTTGTCTTTTTGGAAGCTGACACAGTCTCTATGGAGATGGGTTTTTGGGGGGGTAGCAGGAGGAGAGAAGCTGCAGAGAGGCGTGTAAGACTGCAACTCTGCTTCCTGGTCCCAACTCTGGATAGTCATATTTTGGGGGGTTTAATAAATTTGTCCATATTTCTAGAAATGAGAGCTGCTCCATCCAAAGTGGGATGGATGCCGTCTCTCCTAACAAGACCAGGTTTCCTCCAGAAGGTTTGCCAATTATCTATGAAGCCCACATCGTTTCTGGGACACCACTCAGACAGCCAGCAATTTAAGGAGAACATGCGGCTAAACATGTCACTCCTGGTCTGATTGGGGAGGGGACCAGAGAAAACTATATATATATATATATATATGTGTATATATATATATACATGTATATATGTATATACATATGTGTGTACATATGTGTATATATATATATATATATACATATATATACATGTATATATGTATATACATATGTATATATGTATATATATGTGTGTGTGTGTATATATGTATATATATATATGTATATATATATATATATGTATATATATATATATATATGATACAGACGGACAAAATGGTGGTGGCTAACCAACCGGACATAGTGGTGGTAGACAAACAGAAGAAGACGGCCGTAGTGATCGATGTAGCGGTTCCGAATGACAGCAATATCAGGAAGAAGGAACACGAGAAGCTGGAGAAATACCAAGGGCTCAGAGAAGAGCTCGAGAGGATGTGGAGGGTGAAGGTGGTCCCCGTGGTAATCGGAGCACTAGGTGCGGTGACTCCCAAGCTAGGCGAGTGGCTCCAGCAGATCCCGGGAACAACATCGGAGATCTCTGTCCAGAAGAGCGCAGTCCTAGGAACAGCTAAGATACTGCGCAGGACCCTCAAGCTCCCAGGCCTCTGGTAGAGGACCCGAGCTTGAAGGATAAACCGCCCGCAGGGGCGAGATGGGTGTTTTTTTTATATATATATATACATACATACATACATACATACATACATACATACATACATACATACATACATACATACATATGTGTATATGTATATATATATGTATATATGTGTATATATGTGTATATATGTATATATATGTGTATATATGTATATGTATATGTATATATATGTGTATGTGTATGTATGTATATATATATATATATATATATATATATATATATATGTGTCTCAGAAAAAAATGTTGTTTGTTTGTAATTTTTTTTATTAAGAACTGCAACTTGCTCAACTTGAAATCTTCAAATAGATCTGGGTCCTGGTATTTCAGTGCTTCATGAAATTGGATGTAGTTCCTCCTTGGTCTCTAAAACCAGAGAATATTTTTTGTACATGGTAATTTTTGCAAATTTATCATCCAGGCGTCTCATCTTTCTGCAGGTCTTCTTTGTGGACTATGGCAACAATGAGATTGTTTCCTGCAGCAGCCTCAGAGAGCTGCCGTCTGATCTGCTGTCTCATCCTTTCCAGGTAGCAACATCATAAATGCCACAATCAGTCAGCAGATAAAATGCACACCAGATTAATAGTAACAGATAAACTGCTTATCATATCAGGCTCAGGAGTTCCAGGTCACTGGTATGCATCCTTCAAATCAGTCCATCATTCTGGGGAACCAGTGGAGCAGCCGCGCCCGCAACCGCTTCATCAATCTAGTGAAGGGCCAATCTCTCATTGTGTCCCTGTACTCCATCCTCTATGGTGTGATGCGTGTGGATCTGCTCATCCACTCTGAGACAGCAAACACCAGCGTGGTAGACTTGCTGGTGGAAGAAGGACATGCTGTGAAGGCTGAAGAGAGCTTTGACTCCAAGGTGACACAATAAGCAGAAAGAAATACTAGTTCTCTTAGCAGCTTAAGATGAAGTTATTTCAGTTTTTTAAACTGAACTTAAAACAAAACTTGTATTGAAAAAATACTTGAAGTAAAAATGAAAGCTAGAATTTTAAAGACAAACTATTTGAGATGTGTGGCCTCAGGTTTGCTGCATGTGCTGCAGGCAGACTGAGATGCATTGAGACAAAAAGTTCTGAAGCATTTTGTGCTTTTCTCAGTCAAAGTATTGAATGTTTTTGTGCTCTTGCAGCAAAACCACGAGGTGCTGATGTCTCTGTACAAGGACATGGAGGACGGTACATATGTGCCCAACTCTGTAAGCAACACCTGGAGCAACCGCAAAAAAGAGGAGAAGGAGCTCATCGACAGCCTGCTTACCCACTTTTCCAAGCGATCCCAGTCCTATTCCAGGACAAAAGTACGAAACAATCCAGGCAAAGTTTTGCACATTTTGATGCTTCTAAGGAGGAATCAGAAAATATGTTACAGCATGCTTAGTAAACAGGGATTTAACAATTCTGAAACCAAGACTAAAAATGGAATACAAATGCCCCAAAAGTAGTTAATTGTCACCTTCGTGTTCCTGTGATGCCTGTGCAGTGCTGGTAATTCCTCATGAAAGTATCCTGGTCTAGTAAAACTAGAATGGTTGAAGATCTTTAAGGTTTTGAGTGAATTGTTAGAAAGACAATATCTATAGCTAATGGTGGGTTTTGAATAACACTGAGTCTTTGGTGTTGAATGTGTGATGGATGCCACCGCCTTTTTTACTGTTTGCTGCTATCAGTTTATCCAGAAGAGGGAGCCATTTCAGAGGCTCAGTTCATGTGTTTGTGTTCATTCAGAGGCACACCCATTCAATGTGACAGCCAGAACAGTGACGACACAGTTTTCCATCACTGTGATCAGTGAATGCATCATGTTATGTCTGATTGCTGTTCCCTCTGACACTGCAGGTTCGTCTGCATGGACCAACCAGTCCTCATGTGATGAGCTTCCACAGCTTGAGGAGCAACATGCTCTACAAGTAAGCACTACAGAGATTTAAAAAACAAAACAAAACAAGAATATGTACCTACAACCACCCTCCCTCTGCCTCAGCTGATGATCACTGTATCCTCCTGCAGGACTGTATGTATAGAGAAGAACAGCATCAACTCCTTGGCTCTGAATGAAAACCCACATTGCAAACATCAGAAGATGCTGGTGGCTGGGACTGTGTCAGTCAGCTCCACAGGTACCAGATAAACAAAATATCACAAGGGTAGTGTCCTCCTAGTCCTGTTCCCAAGACTATAAATTGGGGAGTTGCATCAAGAAGCTTGAGCTCTAAATTCAGCTTTAATCATAATATTTGTGACTTTGAAATATGAGCAAGGCAGAATATTAAATTTACACAGAAAGGATGACATAACGAGGTGGTTCAAATGCAGAGGCGCTTTAATGGTAAAAGCATCATCACCTCTAGAGTTCAACCTCGACTTTGGAACAGCCAAAAGCATCTGAGGCTGTAATTTGACTCAAAAATTCAGTATTTCTGTTTTAGGCCCTGGTCTCCTTTAGAGGTGATCAATAAAATAATGCACTAGAAGCATTTTGAGCTAGCTGGAGGTGACAGACTGACTTTTTATTTTTACCAAATAGAAGGGTTTGCTTTAATCTAGCCTAGAGAAAACAAAGCCATAGATGACTTTTTCCAGGTCAGATTATGAGAGCATTGTTTTGATCTTGACAATGGGTCTTATCTTATGTAGAGCTTTAAGGGTGTGTTTGTGTTGCAGGTACCCGTATTCTGCTGAGAGACACCTCCATTTTGCCAGACATCCCTGGACTGCCTGGACTTGTAATGATGCTCTTCACTCCCATCATGGAGCTACGGTTGGTTAAATGTGCATTACCGCTGCACATATATGTACAGAAACTCACATTCTTATTTACCTAACATATTTATTTTTAGCACTGATGAAGAGAGAACCTGCTACACTGGGGCACTCTGTGGCTTAGGCTTCAACAGTCAGAAACAGGAGGCCATCCTGGCTGAACATGACATCGAACTGGCCTTTGATGTGAGGTTTGATGTTGACGACATGACTGAGGTAAATTTAACCTCAGAGACCGTTGTGTAAAATCATCAAAACAGCCACTCAAAGGATTCTGAATAGAAATCTTTGTGCATGTTTGAATAGTCAGTGTCATTTAGGAAGGTTCCTACATGGCAGGCATAATAAGAGTTTTTCAGTTCTCCAAATATTAAGAACGGCTTGCTGTGTGTGCTTCGGTGTTGGGGAAATTTTAGTATTTTAATAATCTGGTAACACTAACCATTATGTGTAAGTATGTGTGCGCTTTACTCATGCAGTTTGCTAACATTTGCTAATACATTAGCTCTCCACCCTTTCATCCAAATGTGATCCAGGTGTGGTCATTTCTGTCATTAGTGCTAATGTTGAAGCTTGAAAATAGAGTCCTAAACTACTTTTTATACAGTTTGTAGCTATGCTTTGTGATACTGGCAGCGGTGTGTGTGGATGGTAGTACTTCAATTGTTTGTTTAAATGATGTGGCACCTGATTGATTCTTTGTTTTCAGATAAATGCTCTACGAATGGCTATAAACCACCTCGTGTGCGAAGGCCCCAATGGCACTCTGCATCTGGGGACTGACAGGATCAGCCAGCTGCAGGAGGACTGTCGGGACCGCCTCATCAGGTCTGATATAGATACATACTGGGGTTGTTCCTGGCTCAGGTCTTTGAGGGGTCAACATGCACAATTGAGGGAGATATACACACATACAATTACCCACTCGCCCTGTGGGTGCTCTTTATCCTCAAAGCTTCATCAAATAACGCAAAAGCCAGATCAGCTAAAATGAGAAAGTATGACAGTTACCTCGAGTTTAGCTTCATCAAGAATGACGATGGAAAACCCAAATGTGTTGTGTGTCTTCAAGTGATAGCAAATCAAGCAATTAAGCCAGCTAAGCTATAGCGGCATCACATAAAAAATTACCCAGAGTTTAAAGATAAAACAAAGTAATTTTTTTTTCAGTGAAAAGGTGGGGATAACATGCGTCAGAAAAAATTAATGGTGAACCTGATAACAACTTCAGAAAAAGTTCAGTGTGCCTCAGTGCACATTTGGTTTCAGATGACAGGGTGGCATCCCAAACTGGCTCCTGAGGGTATGCAAATATTGCTCCCCTTTCCTGCCACTTACCTCTGTAAATCATCATTTTCAACTTTGACTGTGAAGTACAGAGCTCGTTTATAAGTGGAAGATGATCTTCGAGTCTGTTTGTTATCCATCCTTACAAGAATAGAGAAACTGTGTAGTGAGAGACGCGCTCATCCTTCTCACTGAGCTAGGGAATAATTGTTGTTGATGACTGGATTGACTGTGTGAAATAAAGCCAGATAAGGCAAAATTGCTAGATTTTTCATTTTTCTGCAAATAATTTTAATAAGGGCAATATGTTCATTGTGTTAAAATTTAACCAATTAAATAGTCTTTAAACTGCTCATGAAGCAAAATGGGTTCATTTAAATTGTTCCAGTGTTTTCACTGTTTATTTTTTTTGAAAGCTTTCCGATTTATTTTTAAAAAAAATGCTCTGAGTTTAAATACATCTTGAATTTGCCCTGAGTTTAAAAGTGTTCACGTTTATTTAAATTTTGTTTTGTTTATTTTCTATGAAGTTCATAGCTCTTTGAAACAGATTGAGTATTTATATTGAAAAATTTAAAATATAAATTATTCCTACATAATCTAGGAGTACAAAAGGCAGCCTATGAGCATGGGGATTAGAAGGGGGTACTTGGAACAATTTTACCCCTGTAAGGGGTCCCTGGCCCCCAAAAGTTTGACAACCCCTGCTCTACCAGAGGACTGGGAGCTTTTTCCTGATGGTCTTTCTTTAGGGAAGGCCAAAATGTCTTTGGTGGACAACAAAATTTTTTTTTTTTTGAAAAAACAGTAAAAATGCTGAATTTTTAAGTTATTACTGTTTTTATTGTGCAGACTGTTCATGAAGTCTCCGCCAAGGGAAGCCATTGCTCCCCAGTTATTTGAAAAACTGGGAAAATGGAACCAGGTAATGAGCAGATCAGTGCACTTTTATTTATTCATTTGATCATCTGCTCTGCTTAGGCACATTTAGGTCCTTGTGCTTTAAAATATGTATTTATCCTGCAGGTGGATCCTTCTCTGAGGATGGACATCGTGGAGCCGAGAGGTGGAAACACCAGAGCCGTTCTCTACCAGCTACACCCTATAACTCTGCTCAACAACTAAAAATGATTGTTTAAGTGTTTAGAAATTGTTTAAATGTTGCATTGTGATTTGGTTAACTTCAATTTTACTTTAACTGTTGTTCGGAGGAGGGTTTTTTTTTTCCCCACCCAAGTTTCAAGTCCAATTTTTGGTGTAGCTTTCATCCTAACAGGAAAATCCTCCTTCCTTTCTTCGTTTACGGTTACTTAGACACTTCCTGTTTAAGTCGGTGGCTGCTGAAGTTCATTGATAAGATTCAGCCTCTTTGCCTTGTTGTGTTTCTGCAGTTGGTCATTAAAAATAGTTGTCTGCAACAGATGAAGCTTGTCAGTCTTCTGATTGTGACTCAAGAGTGAAGTTAAATTTGTCAGCAAACACACAGACACACACCTGTCTCCTACTATTAGAGGTGTGGTGGTGCCAGAATGTATTGGCCTATATTTATAGCTCGTCATTCCAAGTCTCTCATTCTAAGTGTTAGCACCTTAAACTTAGCTGTTTCGTCACACAGAAACACGACTTCATCTTATGAATGTCAACTCATCAGTAAAGTGGCTTTGGAGAAGTTTTACACCAAGGTACATTTATTTTTCTTATTCTTGTAATTAAATACATACTGTGAGTGCAAATAGTTAAAGAGTCCAGGGTCTAAAGAACTACAGAGTATAGTTGAACATAGTACAAAGTTGGACAGTTATTCAAACAAGCTAAATATCACCAGATACTCCTTGTCTTCATAAGTTGTACAATAGTACCTAAAACATGAGCGTGGGTATTGTTCCTTATGGTTATACAAAAGCAAAAACCCTACAATTACCACATCTAAGACGCATATCGTTAAATTATTTTGTGCTTGGAAACACCAAAAGGAAATCATTTTGGATATTTATATATATTGACATATACTGAGAGAAGCCCCATCTGCTAACTCAGAAACATGAAGCGGTATTCAACATTGGCAGCAGAGCACGTCTGTGGGCGTTTAGCCATTTTGTGCCAAACCGTACAGTTTGTGGTAAGCACTGCAAAGCAAAAAATGTAGCGTGACTTTTAAAAACTGCACAAAAGATATCAAATATTATTTACCCAAGGCTCGACTTCATGCACTTCATAATAAGCAACACAAAAAAAGTCAGTTTCTTTTTTTGTCTTCGAGTTGTGTACTTGTCTACCTAGAAACAGGATTATGTGCATACGTGTGACTGTTTGTGTGTGTGTTAGTGATTAGACTGCTATAGACAAGGTGAAGGCTTCTCCAGTGGATGCTTTTAGAGAACACCAAGATGACATAGCACTACGCCCCACAGATGACGACCAGGCTCTTTAACGGTGTGCCTGACTCCGAGCTGGACTGGACTGTCAGCTTCTCGGTGAGACACGTGGGTCTACTCCTCCTTCCTCTTGGCTCCAGGTATCTTTGCCTGGATCCTTGACAGAGAAAACAGGAATTTAATTTTTATGTTAACAGCAAGATGTTTACGCTGGATTTTATTTTTATCTTTTTTTTTTAATTTAAGGAGGGCATGACTTTGTGTGTTCTCTTTTTATGGTAGTCAATGGACCCGGCAAGTAGAGTCTGACTAAAATTAGCAACCTGCGTCCAGGAAGTGCATATTTAGGTATGAAAAGCAGTTACAAAGCTAAAAACTCCTTGATTTTTGAGGGGTGTTGAGTTTATTTAAAGAAACACCCTGGGCATAATGCAAACATCTGTGGCTTTTCATTTCTTCAAAAGTGGCAGGAGAATAGATAAATTTGCTAAGCAGTTAGAATTAGTATTTTCACATCCCACAGTTTTGATATTTTTATCATTAACAATAGTATCTGATAATTTTAGTTAAATAAAATGTGCAATAGCATCAGCAAACCTATATTTGTTTTTCCTCATTTGCCCATGCCACAGTTTGAGAACCACTGAGTTGCATAAATATATGAAAGATGCCCAGTAGAAGTTCACACTTATATACTGGACACTGAGCAACTTTGGAGAAATCTGACTGTGATCACTGAAAACGGCAGGTACTTCTCCTTCATTTGTTTGCAGTAGACAAACATGAAAGTTGGTAAGTTGTAAACTTTTTTTTTTCCTTTTTTTGGCAAAAAAGTTCCTCAAATAAAATAACTGAATGGCAGCCACTCACTTGCCCACCACAGAGTTGACCTGGGTCCGTATTAGTCCCACGTACTGATCAATTTGTGCCTAAAAACAAAAAAAGACTTTTTAGAAGTTGAGCAATGTTTTTTCCAAACCTTAGCTTAGGAATGATGTGCATTCCTACCTGATGTTTCTCATAGACCACAGGCAAGGTGAACATGGAGACCACAGCTGCAGAGGCACAGAAAAATAATGGTTAAAGTACTCTGACCTGAAGTGGAAATATGTTAAAAACAGGAAAAAAGTTGTTTCAACAGGAGGCCAAGCACACCCCAACCACTTCCCTTATCTAAGGTAAGCTGGAAAAGCAAACACATACTTGAAATAGAGCAGTACATGCCTCCAATAAATGTATTTGGTGCTCTCTCATGGTGACTGACATGTCATACTTCTGTTTACTTCACAATATATAAGGCTCTGTACTCTGATGATCATTAGGCTTCAGATGGAGTGTGAGTGAGTCAACAGCAGTGCCTGAAAGTCAGGATGAGCTCACCTAGGATGAGCAGTGTCAGGCCGTTGAAGAGAGCGCCTACGTAGGTCAGGAGCCACATCAGAACAGCAAACTGAAACAAAGTGTAGTTAACGTTAGAGCTAGCAGACTTCTCAGCAGGGCTAAAAAGCAAACAGTGATCTTCTTTTAAATGTGATGCAAACCTTCAAAGAGTCAACCAGATCTTGTACAAGGAACAGCCTGCGGAGCTCCTTCATACAGGTGTTGGTGTAGAGCAGGATTTTGTCAGCATATTTACTAATCTGGTCCTGAGACAGAGCGATTTCCATCTCCAAGTAGGCCCTGGTAACATATACGAGAGCAGACAAAAGTGATACATGTCCACAGCCATCCTTTATGTGAATGTCACTGACTGTTTAATGCAAACTGGTAATTTTCTTCAACTGTTTCCACTCACTTGAAAGGATGTCCCTCATCTGTCTTCTGCACAGCCTGCAGTACAGACTTGTAGATCCTGAAGCTGATGGTGGCCGAGAGGGCAGCCAGGGCTAAGTAAGCTCCGACACTGACCACACTGAACTGGGTCAGGGAGAAGAGGAGCAGAAGCACGCTGCTAAACACGGCCCCTGACTGCTTCACATTCCTCCAGTAGAGCAGATCAATCGCTGGGGACAGAAGGACAGAACAAAGGTAAACTGTGTTAGGATCCATAACCAGCATCCTTTAGGTTCAATTGGTATCCACAGATGTACGTTTCACAAACTGGATTAGGCTGCTGCGGTCTACACACCACACATTTGGGTCAAATTACAGGAAGCTGTTCACAACCCAGCATCCTCAGAGAGCTGTCACGTTATCTTGTTTTAACCCAGCTTCATAACCCAGCTTTTCATTAGGTTAGGCAGAATGAAGGTGTCCCAGTGACGGTGTGCCGGTTAAGTTTCTTTACCTCTATATATAGAGCGACCTTTCCAAAGGTAATAACTGACTCTGACTAGTTGAACAAGTGCTTCAATCTGTGTTGCGACACTCCAGGCCGGAGTTATATATCATTGTTATATCTGACGTGTGCTTAAAATCAGGAGCATCTGGTCGGGTCTCATACGTATACAAAGATACATACAAACGGGAACGTTACACTCCAGGTACACCTGCACTGCCTGCTCACAGTGCAGAATTAATGATTGACCTATAGCTCATTGAACGCAGCAGCAGAAATAGAAGCACTATCAGCAGTTCACAGATAATGGCTCAATGTGATCTGGTCAGAGCAGCAGCTCTGGATCATGATGAAGGATGATGATGCATCAGTATCTCATTAATGCAGCAAAACACAATGATTCCTGTGAAGCATGCTCCCTCATACAGGAAGAAATATTTTGGATATACACATACCCCCAGGCTGTCATATGTCTTGCTGCACTGGTTTCCTTCTGCTCTAGTCTTCTTTGGGTGGTGGGCCCTGTAATTTAAAGCCACTAGCAAAGCAAAGTGATAACTGAGGATTAGCTCAGTGTACCATTACAGCTCCAGTAGCCGACGGGTCCTCCTCTGGCAGTCGGCTGGAAACATGGGCTTGTTTCCATGAGAACTGTCGGCTGCTTGTTTCACCTCTGCTGAACCGGCTGCCCCTCCACTCCAAGCACACCACTACCACTGCGAGCCACACAGAACCACTATAGTACGGACGCCATTAAATCCTTGATGACATGCAGGGAGAACTGTTTAATGTAAGGTATTGTTCCCACGAAGAACAGAAGATCGCTGCTGGGGTCTCTTGGGTGTCTTCCTCTGTGCTGTCCGCCTGCCTGCCTGCCTGCTCGCTCTAATTTTAGCTGTGGAGCTGTGAGCAGCATAGTGATGACGGCCATCTTTACTCTCCACTAAAAGGCATCTGTAGATGCCAAAGAGGAAGGCTAAACCTGGATGTGAAAGAACGACCATTGTGACTGAGTGAGTCTCGGCTCCGTCACACACTGTTCCCACACTGTGAAACAGCATGTCTTGTCTTTTTAGTAACTAAAATACATTACAAAAATGCTCAAGACCTATCCCAAACAACACCACCACTGTGAAATCAAAGACTCATTCATTGTCACAGCAGCTGCACATGGACCACTCCCCATTCGATCCATTGTTGCTGGCACAGCTCTCCATGTGGCTACTGATTTGAACGGAGATGCTCACATTCAATACACACAAAGACACACACACACATGGGCAGGCACAGGTAGCGCAGACAAATCAACAACAGACATTTCTGCTCGGGTGACAGGTGTTGACAAGGCAACAGCGACTGAGGTCTGTGATGCGCCGCACAGATGGCACGCAGACTGAAAAGCTTTAACTGCAGCAGAAGCGAGTACTGACCTGCGGCTCCCATGGCTGAACAGGGAAAGAGGCAGTTGCTTTATCCACGGACAAAAGGAGAGCGGTGAAAGGGGAGTCCCCCCCCCCCCTGCACAGGAGGGGAGGGGCTACAGCCACACCAGCAAATCAGCATTCGCCTGAGCAGGAATGGGGGCTGAGGGATGGAGAGGGACGTGTATGGGGTGCGGTTGCCAAAGAACCACATTGCAATCCAGCACACACACACACACACACATGCAAACACACACTCGTTCTCTGTTGGAGTGCTTTTATGCTCAGACTTTAAGCGCAGACTAGCTGAGATGAGACAAAGAACGTCAACCAGCCACTAATTTAAAAGTCAGCACATCAGAGTGGAAGAACCAAAAGACTTAAAACTGCACGATTTGACTTACGACAGCTAATAATCTTCCTAGACTGCTCCATTAAAACGCTTTGGTGGCATGGCGCTACTGAGCACCTGCCTGATGCAGTTACCATAGTTACCATGCTCCATTTTCTCCCCACCGTTCAGTGAGAGATGGAGAGACAGGAAGGGAGGGGAAAGAACGTTCCTTTGGGAACAGAGAGAGATTCATTTTCTCCGAATCTGGGGAGACATCGGCACATAATGTGTCTTTGCACCCGACATATGAACAGCCACTCCCTTTATTGTGTAGCACAAAAGGACAATAGCAGGTTAAATAGATGGCTTATGGGTAGACAAGGCTGTGTCAGTGTATAATGAAGAGAAACGAGTGTTTAAAAGGCTTATACATTATAAGACAACAGTTAACAACCACATTACGAGCAAAATTAGTGTTTGAATTCATATTGATCAAAAGACATTGTGTCTCTTAAGACGCTAAAGCTTTGGCTCCTACACATTTTTTTTTTGAATGGGTGAATGAGAAACTTTAAGTGGTCTGTAGAACCACAAGTGCAGCCCATTCACCAAAAGCCTGTTTAACAGCTTAGTCTGATATTCATATAAAGGAAAACCCTTTTAGGTATGATAGCACGATGTAAATCCCAAGTACAGTGATGACGGGGGGAAGCTGATTAAATGTACACAGGAAGCACAAATGCTGCCTGACAGCCCAGTCTGATGATATAATTATTTGCTCTGATATTGAACACAAAGACTGAGCAAAAAAGAACAAAACAGAAAATGATTAACACCAGTGCCAATAATTTGATTTCCCATCCCCCTTTTTCTGTAGTGGAACTAGTTTAGCCTGACCTCATTAAATCACTGAAGACATCCTGGTGGCCTGAAATGAGCCATCAGCCAGATGGAAAAAACATGCAACAAGACTTCTGTTGCAACCATCTTTCACAGCCGAGAGTCGGGAAAGATTTGGACCACGGCCACTGTGATTTGGACTTGGGGATGGTACCTCATCATGATCATTATTATTCTCTAATATTGGTTAATATATTAATGCTACACTTAGGAAATGAAATTGTAGCAATAACACAGCTCAATGACAACTTAAGACTGTTAAAACTATCTGAAAGCAGACACACCCACACCCATATATGTATATATATATATATATGCACTGTGTTCATATCAAACAAGACCAACATATCAAAGAGTGAGGTTTGAACTAATAGCTCAGACTTCAGATTGCGCTGACTCTCAGTTTTAGATATTTTTTTCTACTCTTATGATGAGAAAAACAGGGGATGGGATCTTTCTGATGTGGTCATGTCAGTCATATCAAACCCCACCCATCTGCTGTCCAAACCTTCGAACTGTGAGGGGCATTCAATCACAAGGAAGTTGGCTTGAAAGGTGAGCTAAGGGGCTGCACCGAGGCCCAGTGTAAGATTAAAAAAAGATTATTATAATATTTGAAAAGCTAATACAGTCTTGGCAGTTGGTTTTAGAGCTGCCACTAGTGTTCCTAATTTTAAAAACTCTGTGACTTTATAAAGTTAAATTCTCCAGGTGTCAGCAGATAGAAAAGCATCCGCAGTGGAGAGAATATATTTTGGCCAACAGTGTGCATTAGAAAACCCATAAGCTGTTTTGTATACCTGTCATTTTTAATTATTTTGATTACATCATGTATCCATGACTCACCCCTGGACAAGCCTACATCATAGTTTGATCAACCCTGATGAGTTTGGTGGCAGTGAATCAGTATTTTGTATGGCAATGAGAATGACTACACAAAAATGCCTACAGCTTCAAAATGATGATGCACAGGCATTTAAAAGGAGAAGATAAATCAGCTCACTTTCATCCTTTGTTGTGCTGACTGCGGTGACTTAATTTGATGCGATCTTGATGCTGTGTATCGTTCGCATCAGGCTATAATGTTACACAGCCTGGGGTATCGATGTAGATCAAATTAAATGTATAATGACTCAGCACATTAATAACAAATAGGATGTTTTTGTCATCCTGAATCAGATACTGTTATGGTCTCTGCTGTGATACAATAAACAGACCAGTCTGTCATGTTTCTATGGCTTAACTAGACCTAAAAAGACGACAGATAATGAACCACAATCGGCGTGGAGGAAAAGACGCCATTTTCTCTCTTGCCCTCCTCTGTAAGCTCTTCCTTGCTGTTGGCACAGACGGCCGGAGGATGCTCTTCTCCGGCCCAGTCTCTGCAAGGTGCCATGGCGGCCAGAGAGAAAGGGCTGATGTAATGGGACTGGGTGCGCCCTGGTTACCATGGAGACAATCTGTCAGTGCCATTCGGATGCTGTGACTGCCTCGTTACACAAAACAGAGCATCCGCCATAATAAACCAGCTTCCCTACACAGTCGCAAAGCGGGGAGGGTGATTACAGCAATATGCCTTGGTCCATGACACTAGCATCCATATTACCATGCACCCAAAACAGATGGCTCCCAGCGCACTGGTGAGGATACAGTTATTTTCCAAAACACCAAGCAGCGTCTCTCACCCCCCTCCCCCTCCCTTTGTTTTCCTTTTTTTTTTGTGAGATGCACAGACATGAAACAAGAAACGATCCGTCATAAGGGCGTGTCCGTGAGAAAGGTGGAACAGCAAACGGCACAGTTTGAATCCCGTACGCTTACAGCTAATATGTAACATGCAAACCACACATGCAAGGGTGACACATATGAATGTTTAACCTACATGCAGAAATAACCATGTTACCCCTCCACGGCCACAATGTATGCACAGACAAATGAGCAAATCACAGTAAACACGTCAGTACCCTGGCCTTTCCAACTGCTCCAGGAGCATTCCTTCTTGGTCACGTCTGCAGCTCCCTGCATGCTGGTGATCAGTTTCTGTCCCTGTTCTCTCTCTCTCTTGCTTTTCTCTTTCTGCTCTCCGTTTTCTTCTTTGTCTAGCTCTTCAGTCGCACCGACTCACTCACTCATCCCAGAAAGGCATGAATGGTCGAAAAAGGATGCGAGAGAGAGGCTGAGACGACAGAGAGGGAGGAAGGGAGGGAGGGAGGAAAGGTTTCCAAGGTGCTGCCGGCGCACGGAGCACAAAGACTGATGCTTGTGGAGCGGTGCTGGCTAGAAACAGAAGGAGAAGGGAAAGTGCGTATGTGCCTGTCTGTGTGGAGGGAATGGAGTGGAGGGGGGTAAATTGTAAACACCACACCACAGTTTCTGCTGCAGCAAATCATCCATGCAATGATTAAGAGCCCGGGGGGGTTTGGGGGGGGGGGGGGGGGGGGGGGGGGGTTGAGGGTGGGTGGTGACAATCGAAGCTTCTTTCCTTTCACAATAAAAGTCCTAACAGAGCATCTAATTTGTAATAGTGGGGGTAAAAGCAACGGAAGGGTTAGGTGGATGCAGGGTCACGTGGTGTTTAGAAAACTGCTTTTGTCGTAGCTCCAGTGTGGCATCATATGTATTTGAATCATTTGCAATATGCGCATTAAATATAGCACATACCACATGCTGTGCAGCCTTAAATAAAGAAGAAAAAAGGGAATTCTATAGTCTGATGTCATGCTGCACACCAGACAGGATGCAATGGAATATTTTATGAGCATTGAAAAATATGGCAACCATCCAGATTCGTTATTCTGTATTTGCACATGACACAATTTATGATTGTAGCCATAGATTAAAATAGCCTTTTCCAATATGACTCACTGGCAAATTAAGAGGCAAAGTGCTTGTTCTTAATAATTCATAACAAGAGACAGTTTTGCATTTACAGCACAATGCTCCCTCCTTGCTTAGTGCCTCCGGGATGTTTGTGTGTTATGGTTTCCTCTCCAGAACACATTTGTAATGCAAATGAAGCTGGAAAATGTGACAGAAAAAAGCAAAGTTGGATGTGTAAAAATGCAACTTAAAGAGCACAGTCATTGTGTGGTGTCAACGTTGAACAGAAAACAATGTGCTAATACCAGTTTTCAATCCCATCAAAGCTGCCAGTCCTGTCCCCTCAGTCCTCCTCCCCTCCACCCGCTGACAGCCACACCTCACACCTTCTGCTTCCTACAAGCTTGACGGGCCTTCATGCCAATACCCATGGAGAGGAAATAAAAAAGCTAACCTGGTCCCCCATCGCTGTTGCTATGGCAACTGGTATGGAAGTGCATGGACTGATGCAAACAAAATCTTCTCCCCTTCAACACAGCCTAACATAACAAAGGTGCACTATGCCCTCTAGTGGTGGAGATAAAAAAGACCTGACCTGCTTTTTACTAGCATTTCCAGAACCTTCTTCTAGCCTCAGTAAACAAAGTAAAACAAATGCATTCAGCTGCTATGAAATGTGTCAGTTTACATTTTAAACATGCAGCTATTCACCTGATTCAACCAGGGTGTCGGTACAACCCATGTTTTCTTAGAGGCCACAGAGGAACCAATGCAGACAAAAAAAATCTAAATCAGAGGTTATTTTATTTGCTCTACAAACATGGGGGATTCAAGAGGATTCCTTCAAAGCCCTTAAGTAAGAGAGTGCCCCAGTTTTGACATCACAGGATTATGTAAACCCGCTGTTTACACTGACAGCCAGAACAGCCAATAGAAATCAAAATAGCCCTGCTGAGATCAAAAGGTGCAGGCTATCCAGCATTAACTGCTCACTGTGAGTGGCATGTCTGACTTATCTAATCTCAGGGGGCTGAAGGCTGATGTGTGAAGCCAGATGTTGACAAGATGCTGGAAGGCCTCCACCCCCTCCTGCACATTTGTAATTCTTATCATTTGCATCATTAGAGTCACAGGCCTGAAACTGTAGCTGATGATTTTCAGTTGCCTTGCATTTTAAAGCACCTTATCCTTTCTCTGTTTTTCCTTCTATACACCACCAGGGGGAACCAATTGTGGGGATAGTGCAAGACAAGCCTTCCCACCCACTCCTTGTACAGAGATAAACACTGAGCAGTTATTTCACGGCCTTGTCAACAAATCATCGCCAAAACACGCAGTCCATTAAGTAGCTTCTATGATAAACACCAGCAGATAAATTAGTACTTGTTCCATGAGCTGACAGCTAGTATTTAAGATAGGAGCACAGCAACAAATAAAAGTTCACAAAAAAGTTATAAGTTTGTGTGTAAACCTAAGAAGATATAACAGCAACAGTTTTAGGACTCACCTTTTTGTTTATCAAAGCCCTCCAGGAAAGTTGATGCAATAGGCTTTCCCAGGTCTCCTTTGCCCTCGCTGGTGATTTTGTGCATGTCTTCTTGGTGGGGCTTTTCTGATCGCACCTCGGGAGGCACGGCCGCAGTTGGGGGCTTTGGTTTGCTAGGGTGATCCTCCTCCCTTTTCACTGGGCTCTTGATCTTTTCTGAAACCGGGGGCTCAACGGGCGCCCCCTCAGTGGTACTGCGGGGAGGGACAGTGCTGGGAACCAGGGGGGAGGGAGGGCTGACTCCCTGTTTGGGGCCACTGAAGCCTTGCTCTCTCTTTGGGCTTTCTTCGGATGCGGACTCAATGAAGAGATCACTGTCAAGCTCTGCCTCCCTCTCTTCCCTCAGTATGCTGTAAGCTGTGGGTGGAGCGTGACTGCCAGCGAGGCCTAAACCACCCTTGGCAACTGGGGGACTGTCAAAGGGGTTGTTAGGCTGGCTGAACGTGCCCTTGCTTTTAGGTGGCTGGGCAAATGGGTTGCTACTGGCCTTAGGAGGTTCCTCAGACACCAACTCAATCTCAGAGTCCCCAGACTCTGCGCTGCTGCCATCATGGTCCCTGCCACTGCCCTTTGTGCCTGGGCTGCTTTTGGAAACTGCATCAGACTTGAATATGTCATGAGAGGGGAAATCTTTTTCTGCTCACAAAGAAATCCAGAGAAAAGAAGGCATTAGTGTCTTCCTTGCAAATCTGGACACACAGTATATGCATACATGACTTAAAGCTAGATTACATAACTTTTGAAAGAATAAATAAAACTCTTTTCTTTTAGCAAATAAAATCTGTCTACAAGTGCTAAATGTTAGCATTTTCTCCTATTAATATGGTAATTTGCACACCCCAGCCACAGTGAAAAAACTTAACCTGAAATTCTAATGTGTGTGTGTGTATATTGATGCTGATATACCAAGCTACAGACTTTTATCCATGTAGTGCATTCCTTTATCTGAACAGGTGAAAGGTGTTTGTGTGTGACTATGTGCTTTGCCTACTTGTTGGTGAAGCACTGGGAGTGGAGGCCGGGCTGTCGTCCTCTGGCTCTGACAGCGTGACAGTGGGGACCCCCTGTATGCCCACACTGAGGACGCTTTCACGTTCAGACGCATTGACTGAGGGGGGGTGTGGCGGCGGCTCTGCCTTAGTAGTTGTTGGCTGGGACTCGGTCAAAGTGATCTTCACCGGGCTGGCCGTCTGTGGCGTGTCGCCTAGGTTTCGGTAGGAACGGTAGTCTCCCAGCTCCTCATCAGATGGCTCCTCAACATAGGGGAAAGAATGGGAGCCCAGTGCCGGACCTAGATTTTCTTCATCCTCATCATCCTCATCTCTTCTGGGGTTCTTATCAATGTAGCTGCCCAATAAGTCATGTCCAGCTGAGCCTTTGTCCAGCAGGTTGTGCAGAGCCCCCTGTTGCTGGTCAGGGCGTTCGTCCCCGTGGCTGATGTCCATGTAGTTGTAGGATTCTGTCTTATCTGAGCCCAGCAGAGATTTTGCTGCATCACTAGCTTGGCTGGAAGTCATCTTGGAGCTGAAGCTGTAGGTGTCACTTGAGAAGTGATCCAAGGAAGAAGAACCTGAAGCGTGGCTAGAGGGCTTCAGGTCGTCAGACAGGTAGGAGGCTTCCTGGCCCGTTCTGAAGCTCTGATTGGACAGCAGGGAAGTGTAGACGTCACCATCATCATTCATAGGCTTCCTGAACAGGCCAGACATGGGATCATCTACAAAAACAACCAGACAGACAGAAAGCAAGAGCGAGAGAGAGGCATGAAACTTAGGTGACAGATAAGTGTCACACAGAATCAAACCAGCCTGTGCCTGAGCAGTCTGATTAATGAAAACATCCAGTTAAACAAGGCTGCGCTTCAGCTGGATCTGCTGCCAAAAAGAGGGGCTGTGAAAGCAGCACAGTCAGACTGGGTGCCTGTCTGTGCAGATCAGGAGGGATGCGGTAACAGAGCGTACTTGTACCCGACGAGGGACAAAGGGGGATTGTTCAGGCTCCCCCAAAAAACACAGTGTCGGAGCCAAAGTCTGTTCTAAATCATGCCAGCAAAGGGTATTCTGTAATCACATTTCTACTCTGTAATCACCAGTTCTCCATCTTCACAAAATAGTGTCATCAAAATGAGCTTATGCACACATGCTAATGATGCAGCACAGGAACGGTGAGGACCAGGCAGGAAAATAACCAGTCTCACATAATGCAAACTGAAGTGGTAAACAGGTGATTGCTGGCAGGTGTGAGGACTACTCCCTGCCGTCTTTCTGGACTGTGCTGTGTGTTCCTTTGTGGACTGGGCTGATTTATCCACTTCTGTGGTAAGCTGAAAGGTTTTCATCAGTTACTTCTAGTCACTGTAATGTATATTAAGACTGATCCATGAAGATATGGATAAGCAGTAACAATACAGAGGTATGTCCTTACGGGCAACTTCTGCTTATATTAGGATTATTTAATTTAGTATTTTAGCCTCCCATTACAGGAGTGTAGTCCTGTCCTCTATTTCTACTGCTTAAGCAGGTGAGTCAGCTCAAGTCAGACATGAGCTGTAGTTGGAGTTGACTCACTTTATAAATTTGAATATCCATGCTTTATTAATGTGGTGTTTTAGTTTATATTGTAATGAAGTTTGCTTACTGATAGGATACTCCCAGTGCTAAAGCAGTGGCTTGTTGGCTTCCCACAACCATGATGTTTTTCACGTATTTTAATATTCAATAAATGTTTTAAATATTTTTTTTAATAATTTTATTTTATTTAATATGGTTTTAATAAACACCCATAACAATGACACATAATGTCACATAAAACAGGAAGAAATGTCAGAACATTAAGGATCAGGAGCAAAGGTCAAGTCAAGTATTTCCATTTCCTGACTTTAATTTCAATTTAGTTTTATTTTTATAGTGCCGAATGACAACAGTTGTCTTAAGGTAGGACGAAGACCAACAATCAAATGTCCTACTATTAGCAGCACGTGGTGACTGTAGGAAGGAAAAAGATCCTTTTTTTCCCCCTCCAGCAGAACCACGCTCAGGGAAGGGCAGGGTACAGGGCAAAACTTTTAATAAATTTGGATCAACTGAAGAATTAATGTCAAGCTTCCCAGTCTAAGTTGACAAAGAGTCCCACTTCATATAAAACTGCAACATTTTTATCTCATCCTCCTGTCACACATATTGAGACAATGTCCGACATTTTTATTGGTTCTACTTTATAAAAGTAAACATGGCTGAAAGAGACACATCTGCAGGTCTATGGATACATCCCTAACCAAACATGTCTGGATAGTTTGTGTATTTCTTCAGTTTCAGCCAACCCTTTTTTAGTATTGTTCCACTTTGTCCCACACATGCCTACTCTTTGCCCCACATTTAGTTTGTTGGAATCTGTTCACCCTATACCAGTTTTAGTTGTGCAACATGTGTATAAAATGAACATCAGCAATCACAGTAGTCCCACAAAAATACAAACTATATACCATATAATGTTAATATTTGTATTATGCTGTGTACAAGTCAGAGTTTATGCTTCCACAAATCCAGCTCCTCCCCCCTGCTCTCCAGCCCTGCTTCTCCCAGGGCAGCGGTGAGGCTATAAATAGGCTGGATCCAGCTGCCGGGCTGGATGAGGGGGTAAGATTTTAAATAGAAGCCTTCGGGTTAGCTCTGGAGGATGCAGACTGACTGACAGAAGACCCAACAGGTCAGGACGTCCCGTCCCTCCCTTTGCTTCCTCTGAAAAGCCCCACCACCCTTTCCTTCGGCTGTCCTTCCAACTGCTGCTTCCTCAGTCATTAACAATACATCATACCGCAGTACAGGGACATAAACACTACACACACAAACTGAGATACAGGGGAAAGCGTGATGTGGCACGGAAGGAAAGCAAAGCAGGTCAACACGTTTTTCAATAGGTTGCTGTTGAGCCATATTCAGCTCAGTAAGATGAATGCCCTTGATGTACTGCTAAAGTGAAGCAACGTGTAATCCTCTTAGTCCACTACTATGGTATAGGTCCCATCAATCGTCCCACAGGCAACAGCATCATAATCTTAACACTCACTGATTCACTGTACAAATGCTGTGCAGTGGGAAGCACTTAAAGCCACTAAAAACTGTGAAGCGAGGTCATCTCCCAAACTGGGAACTGCTCATGCTCCTGTTGATTGTAGGCAACACCCCCACTGCTTCCATCTATATCAAGCATTTTTACATAACAACACAGGAAATACAGTTCAACGGCACGTTCAACAATTAAGAGGCTTGATTTCTGTCTTTAACCGCCATGAGAGCAGCTGCTCTGAGCAGCCGCTTGACAAACTTGGTGGAGATTGAGGGCATTTTGAATCTGCTGATCTGATACAGCACCCAGACAATGGGAAAAAAAACAACCCCACAAGGCTGAAACGAATGCCTTACTGCAGTTGGGACAGGATTGGAAATGACAACAGAGGAATTCTCAGCTCACACAACATAATCATGTCACTGAAAGGATGGCGCAGTGCTGTGAATGGGCAGTCCCTTTGTTGTCCTCTGTGCAGCCAGTGCAGCTCTGAAACTAATGCAGCCTGACAATCTGTGCTACACCAAGGCATGGGCTCCTAATTATCAGGCAACACACAAATGTGAGCACAGATATCAAAAGGGTTTGGAGTTGCAACATGAATATATTAGCACTGAAAATAAAGGTGCACTGAGCCACCTATACGGCAGTCATTCAGTGTGCAATAAAAACGAAAAAGCATTAAAAAAGGAACTTTGAAAATGAGGAGATGCAAAAAGAAATGTCGCCCCCCCCCCCACAAAGCATGCCTACAGACTCGAGCATCATGCTGCCTCACTCCTTGCAGGCAGCAGTGCAGGAAAGAGTCAAAAGGCATGCTGCTGATTCCATGATCCATAGAACAAGCTGGACTGACATTCAAAGGAGCACTTTGTCTGTCTGTCTGCACTGTCCGAGCACACAGAGACCCTCAATAGTCCCAGTCATATAGTTAGTTTCATAAGCCTTTGGACAATGACTTTTTTGGGGGAATTTATGCCTCTGTACAGCCCACAGTGGATTTGAGATTTAAAAAATAAATCAAGAGGTGATTGGAGATGGGGTTTCACCTGTAATTCAAGTGCTTTAACTAAAGTACTGGATTAACTGCTTAGGAATTACAATTGTCAAATTAAGCAGGAACGTGCATTTGGCATCACTGGAACTCTCAATATGAGGTCCAAAGACATGTAGATGCAAATGAATGCAAATACAAATCGTATACAACAAGATGAAAACTGGTTATACTCAAGAAGAAGGAGGCCAGAGCATACCATCTGTCATGGTGGAGATAATGTTATGGTATGGACATGTATGGCTGCCAGTGTAACCGGGTCACTAATGTTTATTGATGACGTAACTGCTGATAAGAGGCAGTAGGATGAATTATGAAGTGTGTAGGGCTGTGCTCTCTGCTCAAATTCAGCCTAATGCTGCAAAACTGATCTGACAGCTCTTCACAGTTCAGATGGATAAATACCCAAAGCATAGTGCAAAAGCAACCCAGAGTTTCTCAGAGCAGAGAAATGAGATTAGGGCTGAGCGATATGGCCTGAAATCCATATCGCGGTATAATTTGAAGCATGTGCAGTAACGATATATATCGCGATATATTCTTTTCTTCTGTATAATGTATTTTCCACACTATAAGGCACTTAAAAACTTTGGTAAGCTGCACTGCTTGATGGATTGTCAGAGCATTACGGCTGCCGTAGTGAGGAGCTTCGCGGAGTAATCTGGGCTTCAGGTCCCAAAGTCACATGAACACTGAGAGTTAAAAACGGTCTAAATTCTTTCATCTTTAATAAAATCATCAGCGTTGCTGCTTTACCAGGTGTAACAATTAAGTTTAACATCCAGGCATCGATGAAAACAGATTTATTAAATTCAACGAAGTTACAAGTTAACATTAAGTTAGCTCGCTAGTTTCCCCCTAAACATGACATACCATGTTCTGACTGAGAGATTTTTGAAACTAATTAAAACGTACAGCTCTGCTACAACTTCTAACATAAATGAAGACAGAAAACTAAACAGCAGTGGCGTTTGCAGGGTTACTGAAGTTGGACTACCTGGTATGTAATGTTCTGCTACGTGATTGCTAGCGACACAGCTATGTTAGCATAACATTAGCACAGTGAAGCTGGAGGATGAACGCCAACTTTTTTTCCACTCGATAAAAGTTAACGTGAGGGATTCTGGTGGTTAGAGACAAATGCAATCGCATAGCGGGATGCTATACACGGGCCAAACTTCATTCAGGAGAACAACTGAGATTATTCATCCACAATACAAGGTTAGTTATTAATATACTGCAACAACATGGGAATAGAGCAGCTGCGAGAGAATTCAACATTAATGAATCAATGTTACGGAAGTGGGGGAAGCGCAGTTTTTGGCTTTCCCCATATTTCAAAAGTGCTTCATCTCTTTGCTATGACTGTCGTCCGGCATAATTTGCAGATGTATGGTTTTAACCGCTGCGATGCTTTTGACCAAAACAGGCGCAGCTTGATGACATCATCAACATGCGCTATCGCGGTAGAGCGGTATCATTGACTGTTTTTCTACAGTCAATGAGCGGTATAGTCAAAATCTCTATCGTTGGCCAAATTTATATCGTTTCTATCGTATATCGTTTATATCGCCCACCCCTAAATGAGATATTCTTCAATGACCAAGTCACCTCATCTCAACCCAACAGAATGTTTTTTAGTTACTGAAGACCAAACTTAAGGCAGAGAGACACGCTTATCAAGGGAGGAAACACAACATGTGGTGATGTGACATCAGCCAGTCATTTACTGAAAAAGATTTTTATCCAAGTATAAATAACAATCTTTATAGTTAAAAATTTTAGTTTGTTCCATTCATTTTGAATGGAACAAAATTTTTGAAGAACCCCAAAAAAAAGTGCAGTTCTTCAAAAACATATAGTGTATTTGAGCTTCTCCTTTAGGCATCTCTGACTTTACAGCTCTGTTAGGAATCCATTACTCCACCCATGACCCTCTGAGCAATGGTGTTACTTTTCAGGTGTTCTCTTTCACCATATGACCTTGTGGAAATGGCTCTATTACAGTGCTCTTCTTTCAACCCATCAACGTCCCATGTGCCCATGTGCATTTGGGGCTTGAACTTCCTACAAGTTGTCCTTTCTTTACCGGAAAGACAAAAACTGTACAAAAACATGCTATACATGGACTATAT
Organism: Perissodus microlepis; assembly: GCF_051167445.1. Taxonomy (NCBI): domain Eukaryota; kingdom Metazoa; phylum Chordata; class Actinopteri; order Cichliformes; family Cichlidae; genus Perissodus; species Perissodus microlepis. Next base: position 25,484,470 of record NC_140479.1, on the reverse strand, counting down.
CCAAAGACATGTGCATGTGTCAATATTACAAAACATTTAAATAAGCCAAAAGTACATGGAAGTGCATATTATTCACTTGTTTTTATTCTTCTGTTTCCCTTTATTGGGTTTTGTAAGTGTGTTAGCAGAACACAAGTGGTTTACATGCTGGTAAATTTCTTTAACTAACTGGTGGTATTTTATGAAGAAAGTTAAGTATTTGCCTTTTGTGATTGATGTGGATGATTGAAATTATAACTCTAGGGTTCACTATGATTTCCTGGTAGCTGGTATAATAATAGATTTCTAAATCGAGTCTTTTGTATATCAGTGTTTAAATGAAGTTAAAGTTGTAATGGTCTCTGGCTCTAAAAGCTCTGGCTATTACATTTAAGTTCATGTACAAGCAGATGAATACCAATCACTGAGTACCACATTTTAATGATGGTAAAGAAAAAGAAAAAAAGGGGAGCACAAAAACAGCCTATACTGAGAGCTGAGGTCGATAGGAGAGCAGCTGGGCAGATGGATTCAAGTGCTCTGCTGCATTGATCCGAAATGACAAGGGCATACAATTACTGTAAGAAATGTTTGGTGAATCCACCACTGTTTAAAAAAAATCACTTAAGGCCACCAGGACAATTTTTATTGTTCCAGCAGCCTCTGTCAAAAATAAATCCATTTAGAGGCAGTTTAAATAAAATCTATCCCCATTTAGACTGTAGCTGTTATACAGTGCTTGTCTTCCAGTGTATTGATTCTATCTTTCCTGCTTGGATGAAGCTTTATAGATGAATAGAGAGAATGTGGGAGGATCCAGACCGAGCGTCTGCACACCGCTCTCTTCGGGTCAATTTAGCGTGACTTTGAAACAGCAATTCGCTTTTAAAAGTGTGGATGCAGGTAGGAAGGCAAGCTGACAAAGGCTACCATAATTTACACGCCCACACACAAAAAAAAACTAATGGTCAATGCTCGTTGTGAGTGCCTTTGTTGATAGTAATTCTAATCCCGAGAGCACTTTCGCACTATGCCCAGGGATTACTCAGGACTCTCTGCTCAGCGCTAGAGAGCTGGTAAGATCAGATACATGGCATCATGTTTCACATGTTGGCTTTGAATTGCCTTCCGGATGAACACATGGGATCTAAAATGTTGACTTATTGATATAATGAGCGCACTAATGCTTTTATATGGTCCCTCTTCAAAAGAGGGAGTTTGGTCTACCACACCTTTATTTGTCCTTATATGCCTCAGCATTAGGTAACAGGTCCAGGAGACTGTAAATCCAGATTACACATTATTAAAACTAGTGCCAGCTCAGACGGACTGCAACCCAGGTTAATTCTTTAAAGCTACAATTTACAGATGTCTCCTAAATATGTCACACACAGACAAGCTAAAAATTATGGTTGTGAAAAGAGGACTGGCATAAGGATGCATTAATTGAATATAAACATTGCCGTGGAGAACGTGGCGAATGTGGATGCCACTCCTCCTACACACAGAATGGAGTAGTCAGCAGTCAATATACAGGAAGCATGGGTAACAGACAGCAACTTGCAGCCAGAATATGGGCAATTATGCACTGAACCTCAGGTTCATCAACGCACTTGCTCGGCTCTTCAGCATTGCATCCACCAAGTTTGACTGAGTTATCAAGATTGCTGAAGAAAAGGTGGACAGATGAACTATTATTAAGATATGTAAGGCTCATGCAACAGCAGAAACACTCACAGCTGACCATAAGATGCCAAGTTAAAGTTAACCTTAAAGGAAAGTGTTGTCTATCATATTTTTACTCTTTCCCATCACGCCAGCCTTTTGAAACACCAGCCTTGTCATCACAGCTTCACCTCTCTAACCATTAAGCCCCCTTCTTTCTTATTTTATCTTGCATCTTTATCATCTGCTCTGAAAAGACCTTGTACTGCTTACCCCCTCCCCCCTCCCCTTGGGAACAGCTCTCACGGCTAAAAGCACTGTGCTGGCTTATGCAGTCCACTAAGTGCTTTTTCTATCTCAAAGATATGGAAAAGTCCCAGCCAGACATATGCTGTCTCATCCTTGTCACTGATCTGTGCTAAAAGTAGAAAAACGTGAGTCTAATCCACCCATCAGCCACTGGATTGGAGTAGAAAGTTTCTTATGACCGATATGTTTTTTCAGGTTGTTATAAAATGATGTACCAGGAGGAGTTATGAAAAAGTAAAGGCAGTGTCAATGTTTGTGTATCTTATGTGCTCAGTTTTTTTCTTCACTGGCAGAAATCAGGCCCAAGCTATCAGAAACACCATCTGCTACAGAACAAACCAAACCCAACTGTTGTGTTCTCGCAGCACATCAGAACTGGTCAGAGCTCCTTCCGCTCCTTCCTTTTCTCGTGACTCTTGAAACTTTTATAGGATGGGAAACTTTTAGATCAAAGAGGTTATCCGATCCGAGGATAAGCAGGGCTCGCAAAATCGCTAGCCCGACGTCCCGGGGCTAGCGATTTTTCCAGTCGGGCTACCAAAATCTATCTCTGCCCTGCCCGTCGGGCTATCGTAGGAAGGGAAAATATATGTCAATGCTTTTGCATTCTTTCGGAAATTTCGTTTGAATTTGCTTGTTTTTTTTGCTTTCACTTTGCAATCGCGCGAACTGTGTATAGAGAGCGACAGTACTGATTGGTGAGTGACGATAATTTGCGCACCAATTCCTCTGACATCGTCTTATCAATCGTTAGCTTACTATGCAAACATGACAAGTGAAATCTCCCGCAGCAAGCTTAAACATGCGAGAATCGCTGAGCGTTAAGTGAGTGCGTGTGTAAAAGCAGCAGGATATATATTTTAGTTCTGCTGAGCCAAATAAGACAGGTCAGCGTGAAGAAGTGACAGCCAAAGAAAAGCTTACCACAAAACGGAAAAGTTATGACAAATCAGACTATAAGGCAAAAAATAAAGTGCAGCTTTATGGTTTCATGGACAAAAGAATTTCTGTGGCTGCGATATGACAAGCTAAATAATAAACAGGGGTGCACATAAGTGGTCCGCAGGTGCATTAGCTGTCAAAATAAAAAAAGGCGCACAAGATAAGAAGTTGCAACGCGTGTTTGCGTACATAAGATTTTCTGGAGGAGGACAGACATTTGTTTAGAACTCTTAAAGATGTCGAAGAAGCAAGCTCCTTTAAGCAATTACTTTGGTGTTCCTCCACCTCCAAAGAAATGTCAGAAGGACTCCGAACCACAAAAGAAGCGCGTATTCTCGGAAAAGTAGTTGCAGGAGGTGAGCTGGCTTCAAACAAATGATGAACGCACAGAGATGTGGTGCGGAATGTGCCGTGAAAATCCCACTCTAGCGGACAAAAACAGTGCATTTTATATGGACGCAAACACGCGTTGCAACTTCTTATCTGGTGCGCGTCTTTTATTTTGACAGCAAATGCGCACATGCGGACCACTTATGTGCACCCGTGTAAATAACATAATGTTCTGCCGGGTGTGTTGTTGGTTTTCCCTCGATTTCTGAGTCGACAAGCGCCTTTGTTACTGGGACCAGTAATTTTAAGAAAGACCCCCATTAGAACCCATGAGAAATGCAAGAAATGCATTATTGCTCAGTCTGCAATATCTTTCCCAGAACAAACACCAATTGCAAATAACATACTAAAAATAAACCTGAGAAATCTGTTTAGAACAGCGTACTATGTTGCAAAGAGTGAACTACCACTGGCAAAATTTAGCAGTCTTTGCAAACTTCAAAAAGCAAATGGCCTCGATCTTGGTTCCACTTGCCTCTTACCCGTGACTTCAGTGGAAATTTCAAATTCAGGATCTGACACAGGCTGATTCATGTTCTACACAGTTCTTACAAGTTCATAGAAATTTCTGTTCAATTAGAACCAAGTATTTGAGTTGATGATTGTAATTTTTATACAATGTTGTAATTTGTGTTTCAACAATTTTTTTGATTAATGTTTTGTTTCCGTTACAATATTATACTTTAATGTATAATATTGTAAAGGAAACAAAACAGGAAACAAAACATCAATCAAAAAATTGCTCTCTTTTTTATTCGGGCTACTTAAATTTATTTTGGGCTACCAAAAACTGAAGAGTCCCTGCCCGAAGGGCTACCAGGGATTTTGAAATTTTGCGAGCCCTGATAAGGTTCTGCCCTGTGGTGATTTAATACGGCTGAAATCAGCATTATCGGGGTCTGTGGGTACATCAGAGCTGTGAACATGATTTAGAACAGACATGGATTGATTATCTGCAGAAAGATACGGTTTCCAATCTCATTATGTTCAAAGCCAAAAAAATTCCAACCTCAAAACTATTTTTTCAGCAACGCAGAGAAGAGAAAAAGAAAAGCATGAGTGGACTTTTAGGAGTGAATGTCTTTGACAAAGATCAGACTGGACGATAACATGACTACATAAGAGTGAAACGTCCTCTCTGCCCTGCTAGATGTGATGAGATCTGCACTGTTCCCACCAAGAACATAACTGACAAAGTGGATTACTTCACTGGTATGGATACGGCTCAATGGGAGTCCGAGGAACAGCACAAAGCTATTCTTTTCCTCTTTTAGGAACCAAAACAAAGTGTGTGTGTGTGTGTTTGTCTGCATGCACCTACCCATGTTTGAGCCTGTCTGGCACAGAATGCCAAAAAGTAGAGCAAGTGCTCTGTTTACGTCTTCTAGAACACGAGGACAAACGCTGACAAGCCAGTTTAAAATGTCACACCGACTTGCTTTAAACGCTTCAGCAGTGTTTCTGTGTGTTTTATGTCAATTTTCCAAGCGGTTTTCCTACTGCACAATTCAGATTTGGATACTGTCATGGACAACTCCGTGCATCAAAGGATTTAAGTCCAATTTAAGCATTCAGCTATGCTGTTGTCCTTAAAGGATTTATCAGTGGCTAGATGTTTTCTTTTCTGTTTTGGAGCAGCTGCTGCAGAAGCAGCAGCAAGTGAAATGTGAAAAACCTGAGCAGCAAGGAAGAAAAACTGGGCAGCTCTTTTTTTCTTCTTTTTTTAAAGCACAAGCTCATGAATCTTTCAGTGGATTGGTGAATAAAAGTGCAGGGCTCTAGTTTTGCTCGCCAAGCGAACAGTGAACACTGTTAAGGATTAAAAATAGCAGCATGAGCTGAGCAGTGTTAAGGAGAATGACAACGGATCCAGAACCAAGGTCTGCGTTATCTTATCACAAAGTCCAGCATCCAGCAATGTGATGACATCACTGACACTATCCACGGAGGTGCACACAAAAACTGGGATGCATCATGTAACCCCTCTCTCTCTGTTTTTTTTAAAAAATATGCATAAATATAAAAGACAGACAACAACTCCCCTAAAGTTCCCAAAACCTTTCCAAACTCATCTAGTTCGTGAGTTCTTCTTCTTCTTCTTCTTCTTATTATTATTATTATTATTATCATTATATTAGGTTCTTTCATGTTTATTCATCTATTATAAACGTGTCCTGTTACCCATTCTTTTTTGTATTTTTAGTTTTGTTGCTGGACTAATGAAATCTTATGCTTAGGGATTAAGCTGTTCTCTTTCTATCCAGACACTGGCTTTGTAAGCTAAGGCCTGTAATTTGTAGCCTCACCTTCTCAACAAGCAAATATTTCTAATATAGATGTAGACCTAGCCCACATGTGCGAGATGATACAGTAGTTATGGTAGTGAACAGGCCATTCAGAGTTCAACAGGCTATTTGGTATTGCCTTCATCCAAGCAGATTCTTGTCTCCTGAGCGGAAAACCACTCGGTCATGAGCTATATGACGTTTCATAACTATAAAGGGCTGTTGCCGAGTTTAGTTTGGAAATATGTCTGCCATTTTTTCCCCTACGGCATCACTGAAGTTGCTTCCTCTTGGCTTTGTTTTTGTTTTCGAGCTCGGAAGTTTTATCCCAGGCTTACAGACAAGCCGTCTGTCGTAACGCTAATTCTCTGATAAATGCTCTCGCCCGCGTCCCTCACACAGTATTTATTCACACCGTAACATCGTCCTGTTACCTTCTGAAAAAGAAGACACGTAACGTGGCTAGACTGATTATAAACTGTCACATATTTAAGCATTTAAGGGCAATAAGTGCAAGCTTTACCTGTAGATGCAGTTTCCATAGCAACGGGAGGCCTTTTCCCGTCGTCCTGGAAAGGATGAAATTGTTGATCCAGGTCGCCCAACGCGTCGCCGCCTCTCGGCTTCAATTCTTCGCGCAGCTCGCCGAAGCGGCTCTGTGTGTTACCAAACAGGCCGTTCCTCTCATAGTCATCCCCAAACCACTTCCCCTCCGAGCCTAGCTCCTCACCGGTCTGCGCAGACATGCCTTTTTCCTGTCGTCGGACAGATGATATTATACTAGCTACACAAAGCTGCTGCCGCTTCTCTCTCTGCCGTAATCGTTTGCGCTAGGATGTGTGACGGAGAAAACCGTGCAACAACAACAACAATAGTGCGGCTCCTGGCTGGCGTCTGTCAGCTGAGACCGGGGTTTGTGGACGCCACAGATGAGGCGGTGTAGTCGGGAGTGAGAGGAGAAGGAGTGAGGTTGATTGTTTTAGTTCACTGCTCCGACGCTGACGTCATAGTGTCCGCGAGCCCTTACGGTTGGCACCACTTTATTTGGGACACAGTCAAAGATCAAAAAGGTGTTTTCGGCCTATAAATGAGGTCAGAGGATTCAGTCAAACCAGTGCTTAGCCTTGGTTTGTGAAAATAGCGACAGTTAGCTTATTAAACCTGGACACATGGCCTAAAGAGGAGAATAATAAAGATGTTTTTTTTAATAGTGCGAAAAGAATATGTTTTTATTTTTTCAAAAGTGGCAAAAATTCCTCATGTATCCCATGGTAATGTTTTAAATGGAGAAATAGTTGTGTGAATTTTATGGTTTGATGTTTAAAAAAATGTCCCTTGCCATATGGCGCCCTCATGCGGCCGCTTTTAATATGAGCAGGACCTCAAAAAGTTTCAGTCTGTCTTAGCAACCAGACGCTCTTGCCTGGATACAGACTGATGGCTAACACTGGCTAAAGCAATCAGCGAGGTTTGCTGCTGTTCAGTTCTCCACGGAAAATTAGATGTACACTAAATTTAGCCGCCTGATATTTAAGCGGTCCTCTGTCGTACTTACTATTTACAAGCACAACGTTAGAAGCTAGCACAGCTAGCGCTGATGTGTGGTGACTTCGTACTCTTACTTGCTGACCTCAGTTATTACAGGTAGGTTTACCTGTACCAACGCTCTACTTTAACTTGTCTCTCAGTAAAAATAAGGCAGGATATTTTCAGCAACATATTTTTAATTAATTGCAGCGATATGTTGTCAAATGAGAAGCAAAAGAACCGCAGTGAAGAGGAAGTGATCAAAAAACTGGTAACTATCACATAAATATTCAGTTTTGAATACGTATACAAAAATCAGTGCGGGTTTCTCCTATTTACTTCATTCTTTACTGTTTTTAATTAACAGTGCATGGCTAATGGAGTCCCCTATGAAAAAATTGCACAAGAGGGAAGCAGCATCACATCACTGGAGATGTTCTTCTCTGGTTTCCCCCGCATGATTGGCCTCTCCTTCTTCCCAAAGCTGTCCCAGCTTACCATAATAGGCCAGAACATAGAGCACATTGATGGGCTTGAGTGCTGTCCTCTGCTTCAGGAGCTCTGGATAGTCCAGTGCCATCTGACGGTGTGTTTGCTATGCTGATAAATGCTGGTAACAACAACTGGTGATAGCTTGAATCATTCCTGTCCTATAGATATTTTGCCATGTGGATGCAAGTGAAGATTCTTTAGTAATGGGTCTTTTTCACCTATAAAATATGAAATATTAGTTCACACCACCATTGAATCGTGTGTGTTAAGCATAATTATCCCCAGCTGACAAAGACACACGTGCAGGTGTTCCTGCAGGCAGGGTGATAACTATGAATGAGCTGGATTGAAAAAGGAGGAGGTGCATGGATACACTGATTTTTTTTGTCCCAAAAAGTCTGAAAACCGTGAAAGAAATATGAACTATATGAGGACTGATATAAACAGGTGTCGCATGCACATTTAAGCATGTGTGTTTTGTGCCACATGCATCAAACAATCTACTTTCTCTTTATTGCAGGAAATATCTGGACTACAGAACTGCCTGCAGCTGGAGAAACTGTACCTTTATGAAAACAAAATCAGTGAAATAAAGAATCTGGACTTGCAGGTCCACCTAGAGGTGCTGTGGATCAATAACAACTGCATAACTAAGATTAAGGTTAGAGCTGTATCTTCTTGGCTTTTCTGTGTTTGTAATGCAAGATTTTTAAATATTCAGCAGAACAAAACTGCTCTTTTACACATACTACTGTGCAAAAGTTGTGGGCCATCACTCATTTCTTTATATTTTGCTAGGAAAATGGGAAATACAGCAGGTGCAGCAATTTATTGAAACATGCAAACATATATAATAATATATGTCAAAACAGAGTTTGTAGAATTCTGAAAAGCTTGAAAGTCAATATTTGATATGACTATCTTAGTATGACAAGGTATACCTTTACTGCATTGGCATTGTGTTTGGGATCATTGCTGGAAAATGAAGCAGTAGTCAATCAGATACTTTCCAGATGGTATTGGATGGTGGCTCAAAGGCTGATGGTACATTTCTGCCTAAATAATTCCATCAATTTCAGATGGTGTAGATAGTTTTTTAAGGTCTCCCTTTTTTCCCTCCACTTGTCTGGTTTTCTCTTTTTTTTGTAAAGAACCAATTTAAAAAGTGCTTAGAGACAACACTGGTTCATCCCATGAGGTAGGTGCTTTTTTCAAATACTTGAACGACTCATGGGTCAGTGATGAGTGGCTAAACAAACAAACATTGTTCTGAAAATGATCGGGTATAATGACTGGACTGAAAAAGAGTGAAAAATCGGCCAATTTCCAAAGTTAACTTTGAAAGACCTTCAGAAAAACTTAGTCTCCACATGTGGTTGTTGTTGTTGTTTTCTCTTAAAGGGCTTGGACACACTTCTAGACCTTAAAGAACTAAACCTTGCTGACAACATTATTGAAAAGATCGGTATGTTCTCAGAGTAATTTGTGTTCAGTTTGATGGAGATTCGGCGAGCTATGAGAAAAATAATGATGGCAATCAAATAATTTTTAACTTCTTCTAAGGGCACAGCCTTGATCCTAATGTCAACCTTCAGAAACTCAATCTGTCTGGAAACAAGATCAGCTCCTTTAAGGTAAGATTCAAAATGAAAACATGCTTTTGAAATACTTTCTCTAAAAACTTTTCTTACTTATTTTGTAAAATCTTATTAAAATCCTTGGTCTGACAAAAGGGCATTTCTAAATTCTTGGGAGAATGCCGGGGTCTCGGCTAGTTCACATTTTCAATCATTTCAACAACAGGCGTGCAACGCAAGACCTTTATTGAGGCATTGTGCGCCATAATTTCAATTTTTTTCCCCCATTCCTCATTCAATGATATACATTCATGAATGCATTTATTTAAATAATATATCTTAGGAGTATGCCTAAGAGTATTTTTTTTTAATGTGCAGGTTTGTGTTAGTTACACATTTTAGGCATGCTTCAGCTGAGACGCGCTTTCACAGCACACGTGAATATTGTTTTTTCAAGGACATTTTGACAGGAAGCACAAAGGTTTTTGTATCTCTGTGACTGATTGGTTTAACACCTCAGATCTTGCTCCTGCAATCCACCTTTAGCCCTAAACCAGCTTATTATCTTATTCAAATCTGTAGCTTGACAAAGGGAATTCCTGAATTCTTGTGAAACGTTGAGGTCTGGGTCTTTTCGGATTTTCAATCATTACAACAATATGCTGTCTCAATAAGACCTTCAATAAGGTATTAGGCAGTATAATTTTGATTTCTGCCATTATATGTTTAGTGATATACATTCCTAAAAGACTACATAGGTTTTCCTGTTTTGTTTTGTTTTTCAAGTCGGCAGGTTTATATTATACATTTAATGGTGTACTTGTTGGCTCATTCAGATGACTCTGATCATTGTTGTTCAAGGTCATTTTGTCAAGAAACGCAGAAAAGTTTTTTTGTTTCCTTCTCTGATTGACGTAACGCCTGAGATCTCCACCTTTTCCTCTGCACCCGGCTTGTTATAAAAAACACGATTATCACCATTCACTCTAAAGACCCCACCGTAGCTGCAGGATCAAGAAAAAAATCTCGCCACCATGTCAATACAATGTGACATCTTTTTTTTTTAGCTCTTCTTAAGTGTAGGTAATGTAGAGAAGAATAGAAGTGCTATCGTCAAGATGATGTGTTGAAACATCCATTTCAGTATGCAGCGATCAAGACAGTTTCTTTATAATTACTAATATTGCAGTGACTTCTGGAAATGTAATTTATCATATAGTGTGGGGAAATATATGCAGTGTCATTGTCTTTGTTTAAAGTACTTTAAATTTTCTGTTTCTGTTGAGAACAACAAAAAAAAAGTGTTCTTTAGGGTAAACGTACTTAGGATATGCAGAAACTTTGCTGTCCTAGTAAGTAAATAATATTTATTTCGAAATCACATGTAAACATAGCTTTCATTGACCAGGTTTTGTACAAATGATCTAATCCTATATACATGCATCCACATGTAATTACAAACATCAAATAAAAAAGTAAAAATTGAAGACAGAGTACAGATTAAAGGGCTAACAACAAATGTGCAGACACATAACGACAACAAGCAGAGGGGAGCTTAGTGGACTGGAAAGGTCAGAGAATAAGGTGGTTTTGAGCCTAGACTTAAAAGCAGAGATGGGGGGGGGGGTCTTTTTATGTCATGCAGTAATTGATTTCACAAACGTGGAGCAGCGGCTGCAAAGGCTCTGTCACCTTTTTGTTTGAAACATGACCTTGGGATGTGTAAGAGATCTCTGCCAGTAGGATCGGAGAGATCTGGGAGCTGGATGTGAACAAATGGGATTGTTGATGTAAGCTGAGGCCTGCCCATTATAAGAGCCTTAAAATTGACCTTGAGTCTTGAATCTTTTCCTGTAACAGGAGTTGAGCCAGCTTGCCCGACTGCCCCGTCTGAGTGAGTTAGCATTGAAAGACCCCACGTCAACCCCAAACCCGGTGTGTCTCCTTTGTAACTATGACACGCACATTCTTTACCACGTGCCAAGCCTCCAGCGACTCGACATCTACGACGTCTCCAGCAAGCAAATCAAGGAAGCAGCTGAGGTACTGATAAGATCCAAGCTTTTTTTTTTTATGCTGCTTTGGGCTTAAATTGTTTGAAATAAATTTGTAAAATTACAGAAAAAGTTTGGTATAAAATTTAAAAACAAATTTGTTAATTGACAGAATGTTTTTTTTCCTTTGTCTGTGAATAAATACCTAAATATTAGTAATATATTTTAAAAACGCCTAAATTTCTATAGTGGTAAAAAACAGGAGCTTTCTGTTTTTTGTGTATTATTTATTTGATTTGGCGTTTATCTGTATTAAAAGCTCCAAAACTTTTAAAAATACAGTTAAAATTCTAAAATGTATGTCCTTCACATTTCCAGAGCCATTCAGTGGGCAAGTTTGTAGTCTTTGGTGGGCTGATTCTGGCCCCTGTGCCTTATGTTTGACACCCCTGCCTTATGGTATTTCTTCTAGGTTTCTATAAAAACAAGCTATATTTTTTAGTGGATGTATTTTGTTTTCTTGTTTTTCTTGTTTTTCTTTCTTTAATCTGCCACATTTGATATTTTTGTTTTTACAAAGATATTTAACAGTTATATTTGATGCATCTGTTATTTTGTTTTAGCCTGAAATAAGAGGTTTTTTTCATTTTTCTTTTAGTCTGCAGTGATGAAAAAAATGATGTACTACAATATGCGTGTACGCACAGCTCAGAGGAAACTAGCAGAGACCCGGCTCAGTCTGATAGAGAAGAAGAAAACTCTATCGCAGTCACCTGAAGAATGCATCAAGACTCTCACTCGTGCCCTTAAATTTGTATGTACTCTCCATAAAATGTTTTGTAGCAGCTCTAAAAAGCTTCAGGTGTTTGTGTGCACAGAACGATTATAATTTGGATGCATTTCTAGCTCGAACGTGAGCTCTCCGTGGGGCCAGTTGTTTGCAAGAAACCTACCTGCCTGTCAGAAAGCGTAGAAGAAGGGCCACCACACCTGGATGAAGGCTTAACAGAAAGAAATGAATCAATCAGTGACATAAGTCAGGATCCAGCCACAGAGCACAAAGTACATGCTAAGATTGAAGCGCTGAGGAAACGACTCAAACTATGGACCAGGAGGCTAGATGAGTGAGTTTGCATTTTTGATGAGATACAGAGACAGTGTATTATTGCTTTATGTAAATTGATCTCTTAGGGGACAGCACAGAGCTAAACTGAAACTTTTAATCTGAAAAATTGATGCTCCTAATCTTATATTCAGGATTCACATCTGGTACGAGCATGATTTGGCCCGAGCCACAAATAGGATGGAGTATACGGTGCAGTTTCTACTGATGGAGCTAGAAAGTGTTGGAAATATCCGTTTGGAGGAGGGCTGCTCCACAGATCCTTGGTACTTTTACTGTTCAGTATCATCCACTGTAACTGTAACCACTATGCAATTCACAGTAACAAATGGGAAATATACTCTCCTTCTTTTTTCTTTTGCTCTGACCGACAGGTTTACTTCTTGTTGTGACCTCCTACTTTCCCGCTTCTCTCCATCAGACTACAAAACATATGGCATCACTGATATTAGGGTGGATAGAGTTATCCGCATCCACAATAGTGCACTGAGACTTTGCTTTGAGGACAAGATTCACCGTTTGCTAGCCAACGAAGATTTGTCTTCCCAGTAAGGCACGAAACAGATGATGAGCAGATTTTAACGTTAACGTTTTAATGTTAAGCTTCATACTGTAACTCTATTCTTTCTAAGCAGGAATTACAGACGTCAGCTGGAGTATTTATTCTACATAGTTGACCCTGAAAAATGTGAGAAGGATGAAACTTTGCAGATTCTCCAGGAAGGCTTCAAAACAACAGAGCAGCAGAAGGTATGTGTACTACCAGAAAGGATGCACAAGCTCCTATCACACACATTTATTCTACTAACAATTAGGGGAGTAATTGAAGCTAATTAGCCACACATTAGACAGTTTACCACTCAACACCTGCACACTTGTACACAGTGCAGTAAACGATATGTGCAAAAAGAAATTATCACGCTCATTTGTGGAGCAGATTGCAATGAATACTAAAATGAGGGAAATTTCTATTTGTGTGAAACTTTATGTGTGCCTGATTTGTGTCTGTATGGAGATGTAACCACATTAGGGTTACAGAAGACTATGCTTGACTTGTGTTATTCTCACGCTTTCACTTTTTTACGCGATGACTCTCTAAATTAGGCCATGGGAAAAGAGGGTGCTATACCTTTTTCCAATAGCCTTTTTCCTGCTAAACACAGCATGGATACGATTCCCTTCAGGCACGGTGAGGTCATTTTACTTATTTCATTCATTTCATTATGTTTTTATGCTGTTTTTTTAGAAGCTAAACTGCTAATGCTCTTTTGCTTGTAGGTCAGGTCAATGTTTCCAAAGTGTTCGTGGGTAAAAGCATGCCCATCCGAGATGGAGAACCGGTGGACAGAAGCAATTATCCTGGAGTTTACTCTGTGTATCGCAGTGTGGAGACAAAGCACAGATCTGCAACGAGTGAAGGTATTCACTGAATTAAAAGGAACAACAGCAGTTGCCTTTTTTGTAATTGTTGTTGCTTATTTCTTCATTCCCAATTATTTTTACATTTCTGTGTCCTTTTCATTCAGAAAGACCCGGCTCCACCAAAACACACACTGATCTTGAGTCCAGTCCCCGCCGAAGGCAGTGGTTTGTGTTTGACCACGAGCTTGTCCTGCCCGAGTACATCATATATTATGAATACATCACTCAGGTAAATTATTGCATACATTCCTTTGACTGTTACAGATGAAACACAATTGTTCTCTGTGGAGGTGTTTCTTCATCTTTTAATATTTAGATATTGAAAAATTGCTGCATTATTTAAAGCGATAACATGCCTAAATCTCAGTTTCAATCGCTGTGATTTAGGAAGTGCAGGTTATTTAGTAATCACAAATTTGGTGATGCCCATGTTTTTCGTGGGCAAGGTACTGAACCTCAGCTTACCTTCAACGCATTCATCGTGAATTGGATGCCATAGATCAAGCACTTAAAGTTCCTATTCAGAAAAAATGAGGGCAGAGCTGGAGTTTGACTTTTGGTTCTTCAATTATTGACATGTAATGTGTTTACTTTTGTCTGTACAGACCAGGTTATTCATCTGCTGCCTGTGACAGATCTAAAATATCCGCCGTCATTATTTCTAAGAGTCAGCTGCATTGGTTGGAAGCCTCTAAATAGATGAAGGACATTTTTTATTGAGGTTGGAGATCAGACAGCTGAGCTGGAGTTTTCGCGCTACATCCCTTGATTTGATGGGTTTGTTTTCATGTGGGAAACTAAACTAAACTAAGAGTTTAGAAACATGAAATTGCAATTGTTTGTGCAGGTTATGTTTCTGTGCATGAATTATGATGAGTATGTGTTGGTTGCTCCCCACCTATCTATATAGCTGTCATATTAATTAATTATAATATTAATTTAAAAAAAATGCATCTGTTGGCAGTACATGATGTAAACATTTTGATTTGCCTTGTCTAGGACAAAGACAAACCTACACTGCTGAGCCATAGCACAGACAGAGATCCTACCAATGATGTTGCCCTGGACAAAGAAGTCCTCAACAGGGAACCTGTTCTTAAACCTCAGCCCAAGTTATTGAGCTTGGATGATAAAATTCTGCTTAGTGTTGCCCGAGCCAATGTCCTCAGTCAAATCACAGTAAGTGCTCTGCCGTTTTAAATAAGAGGTTGAATATGAAGCAGTTTCATTTCAGTTTGAACCATCATTGTTGCATTGAATCTCCAGGTGCTTAACCTTCATGGCAACAGCCTGAGCAACATAAAGGAGATTTCCAGCCTCACGGCTCTAAGGCATCTTACTGTCAGCTTCAATGAGTTCACGCACCTTGATGACATTTCTCACATGGTAATACAAAATAATGTTAAGATAACACTTAAGAGTGTGTTTAAGTTAAAGAATGCTTCTTTTATGATGTCCCTCTCTATTATTTGTGAAACTGAATAGTGGCTGCATAGCCATAAAGTGGAACTCTCACCTGCTCTCTTACCTAAACTACAGCCAAATCTTGAGTTTTTGGACGCTAGCTTTAACCACCTGGTGACTCTGGAAGGTCTGCGGGGGCTGGGACAGCTCAAACAACTCGATGTGTGCTGGAATAAGCTGACCAAGGTCAGAGAGGATACAGCTGTGCTCAGAAAACACACACCTGCTCTGTTGAAACTGGACACCCGATACAATCCTTGGAACAGGGTGTGTGCTGTGATCAAATGGAAAAAATAACTCGAAATATTCAAGATTGAACCTCAGCAATAGTAATACTACGTATATGCTCAGAATATATATGTTAGAAATATGAATCTCAGTCTATGTTTCAAACTATACCACTGAAAGTGGCCTCAAATTGTAGAAGTGACTGAGTGAAGATGTTTCCCTTCTTCCAGCCCGAGGCAGTCAGAATGACCATACTAGGCCATCTCATGAACCTCACACACCTGGATGATGTGCTGGTAGCAGAGGAGGAGGCTGCTGAAGCTGTTCAGATGGCAGCTGGGTCCAAAATTAACCAGGTGAAGATTTTGTCAAAATTCCTTCTTATATACTAGATTTTATTTGGTTGAGCTGATCTATGTAAAGAGACGTTGTTTATATGAACAAATCCAAAATTGATGGATTAAAGTAAATGTTTTAAGTGAAGTATGGTAATTCAATCAGACTCGTTGACACTGCTCGTAGGCGTCTCTTCTGGCACACTCGCGTACCAAGAGTGACCGTCCCCGCACTCTTAGTCTGCTGTCAACAGCCCAGCTCCTGTATCATTTGAGTCCATCACCCTGGGGCCTTGGTAAAGAACTGGACCAAGACTGGACTGCAAAAGTGAGCTTCAGCATGTGGGCTTCTCAGTAAAGACGTTTTTAGGAGCGGTACTAGGTGGGATGATGTTGATCTTTGTTACCTTTTGTGTCTACCAAATTGCTGACCAGATCACCACCCTGAACCTTGACAACCAGAGGATTTCCAAGATGATCAATCTAAGTAAGCTGGTGAACCTGCGCTGGGCCTCCTTTAATGATAACGAGATCTCAAAAGTCGAGGGTCTGGACAACTGCCTGAAGCTGGAAGAACTGTCCCTAAACAACAACAGTATTTGCACACTCAGTGGTCAGTCGCACTCAAGGAGAAATCACACATAGCACAGTGCCGTCATTGTTTCCATGTCTGTATTTGGTAACTGTTTCCTCAGGCCTCACACGACTCCATTGCCTAAATAAACTGAGTGTAGATGGGAATCGGCTAACCAGTCTGGACGTCTCAACTCTTGACGGGCTGTCCAGCTTGTCTTTTCTGTCAGCTGAGAACAACTGTATTGCTTCTCTTCATGGCATCCAGAGACTTCGGTCTCTCCTTGAACTTTACATCGGCAGCAACCAGATCTCTACATCAAGAGACATCTACTGTCTGAAAGTGAGCATCTAGTTAACATTTAAAAATGGATGAGAAGGTGAAATAAGAAGAGTAGAATTTAATTTTAATTAATTTTACTATGTGAGCTTATGTGACCATTTTGCTTTTCAGGGATTGACAAACCTCCTCATCCTGGATCTCTGTGGGAACCCTTTAGTGGAGAAACTGGAAAACTATCGAATATATGTAGTGTTTCATCTCCCCTTCCTCAAAGCTCTGGATGGAATTGCAGTGGTATGAGCTTAAAAAGTCATATTACAGCGGTTGTTTCCAGTATTTTGTAATTGCTCTTCTTTTCTGCTGTTTTCTCTAGGAAGCAAGTGAGTGTGAGAGCGCAAAGAATATGTTTATGGGAAGACTGACCACCGACACAGTGGCAGAGAAGCTGGGCCATTCAAACTACACAGAAATCACACACCTAAACCTTCAGGCCTGTTCCATTAGGTAATAACAGTGTTGTAATAAAACAGATTATAAAGAAAGATAAAGCCTTAAAAATATATATTTTTCCCACAGGATAGTTGATCTGTCTCCACCAGAACTCTTCCGTAATGTGCGCTGCATCAACTTAGACCATAGCAACCTCACATCCTTCTCAGGCCTCATCCACCTGCCCAACATCAAAGTACACAGTGCACCAAATGCCAACACACTGTAATACACTGGCTGGAAATGCAGCATGTTCAAAGAAATAATTTATGTTGTATTCTTTACAGGCTCTGTGTCTCAACTATAACCACATAGAGTCAATTCTGCCCAGGCAGAAGACTCAGACTCATCTGACAAGCAGACAGATACTATACAGCAAAGTGCACTCCAGTGGCTACAGCCAACAGAGCACATCTAAAGCCAGCAGGTAATCTAGTGTAGTTTTATTTATGGGTTTTGTGCAAAAACAAGCTTCTTTAAAAAGTATTTCAATAGAGTTTTGTGCAGTCTAACCATGAGGGGGCAGCACTGACCAGCCAATGTGTGAGCTGCCTTAAATTTAACAGAAGCTGCTGGCAAACTATGATGAATTTACTTGTAGTCAGAGTTTCAGTCAGAGAAATTATTTTTTAATATAAAAAAGAGTAAGCATTTAAAATGGGTCATTTCCTTTGAGGTAAAGACTACAATAAACTAAACAATTAAAACCTATTTAGTCTGTAGATTAATATAAACTTTAGATGAAATATTTGTTGTGCAGAACCACTACACAATGTAGTGCTGTGAGAGCCATCCATTTGTTTAGCCAGACTGTGATTGCCGTGATGTAGTCTGCACCTGTGAGGTCTGACCAGTTAGACGTGGCAGCGGGAGGGACAGCGAGGTGCTCGTTTAACCACCGAGATTTCAAACGGCCTTTCTCTAACTGCGTTTAAGGGATACTGGGCCCACTGGCAGCCTGGAGCCACTGATGGGAAGCCTGGAGGTGCTTCATTTGAGTCACAATGGCATCTCCAATATGGCCAATCTGCAGCTCAGCAGGCTCACCAATCTTAAAGCACTCTTCCTCGAAGGTATGTATGGTTGACGTTGCCACCCTTTTCTCTGCAAGCCGTTTAAAAGTGCACTACACAGAGGCTGTGAAAAGGCAAGCGCAAAGAGCAAAGTCTCCCCTATAGACCTAAGGCCAGGTGGGGGATGAGACGCAAAGAAAAGAATGATTGACTTTCTTTTCAACAGCTTTTGATGGCTTTTGATTGAGTTTTGCTTTGCTGGGGTGATTTGTCCCACAAAGCCAACCCTACTTTTCTTTCTTAGAAACCTTTGGAAGCTTGGTTTGTAATTTCAGCACTGTTTACAGCAGAGTCAAGCAAGAAATACCCAAGAAGTGTTTATATGGGCCTAAAATTCTGCCTTTTATATTCTTCAGGGTGTGCAATTTACTCTAGTAGTTAGTATATAGAAATATTAGGGTACTGTTTGGGATGTGTGTTTGTTTTGATTTTCTAAAGTTTGGTCTCTCAACAGGCAATGAGATAAACCAAGTGGAAGGCTTGGAAGGGCTTCACCAACTCAGAGAGCTTGTGTTGAACAGAAACCGGATTAAAACTCTGACCAAGAACTCTTTCGCAGCCCAGGCTCTCCTCCTACAGCTGCACCTGGCACAGAACCGGATCCGGGAGCTGAACCATCTCGATCCTCTGATTGAGCTTCGCAAGCTCTCCCTCGACATGAACAAGCTGCAGGTATTCAGCTTCAGCAGAGTAGTAGTAGCAGCCTCCTCGCATGCTAGATTTTTAAAAAATGTTTATATTCACAATTTTAATGAAACGGCATATTCAATTAAACTGCATGAATAACTCAGAACGCCGTGATTTCTTGAGGTCATCGCCGAGGTCACAGCCATCTTTTGTGCAGTTTTGCGATTTACTACCAACTTTTACTGATTGGTTCACATGTGTCAGATGTATTTTGTTCACTGTGCAGCAGTATTACTTTTCCCTGCTTTTGCAAAGTAAGACTTGAAGTATAGTAATCATGAGTCATTACTACCCACTGTGGCATGCAAGGGGTCGCATTAAGGAGAATCAAGTTTGATTGAAGGTCACGGCCGTGTGTATAAAGAATCAGGGGGAACAATCAGGACAACGTGTAATCAGCTTCTCGGGCTGCATCTCCTCACACAGAGCGAGTGATTTGCACTTTTGTTGCCGGTTCCTTCTTCCCATCACTTCCTTAATGTTTTCACGCATTCAATTAAGACATAGAAATAAAGCAATCATCCAGAGCGTTAGTCCTCACAGTGGGGGCGTCTTTGAATCACAGCCAAGTCCGAGTATAAAGCTGGGAATGAGAGAAAACATCCCCATGGCCTGTTGCGTGCCCAAAGTCTCTCATGAGATTAATGAGGGCTCACACATGTAATCTCTCCCATCAGCTGCTTCCATCCTGCCCACACCAAAATTATGAAAGGTTCAGCCCTGATGCAAATGCCTCTGTTATCAACACATAGCAAGGAACAGCTAAATGAGGGGTTATGAGTAAAAAAGAACTTTGAAATAATCTTTGCCTCTCTACTTCTTTGCAGGACATCGCAGAGCTTGACAAATTAGAAGCTCTTCCCTCACTGAAGGAGCTCTCTGTTGTTGGCAATCCTGTGAGTATTAACAAGTTTTATAGGCAGTTTGTCCATTAGGTGGGTTCTGTCTTTATTTGCTGTCAGTCACAGAACATATCTTGAACTCACGATCTCTTGAACAAATGATCAAAAGCACGCCGAGTTCTCACTTTCACAATCCGATACGCTAACACAGGGTAATTCTGTGGTTCCAAATTAAGTGATTACACGATGGACCGTCTGCTGTGCCTCAAACTGGCTGGCATCAGAGACAAATTCGTTGACCAAATGGCTGTGTGCTATTGGCCCTGTTACGTCACCCATCTGGAGCTCATGCAGGCCTTAGCAGAGCCTGCAGCCCAGGGCCTGTCTATTGTCCACTGGGTAATGCTCAGCTGCGGTAGCCTCTTTACTGCTCGATCTCATCCCCCTTCTGTTCCCATGCGGTGGGGGTGGTGGTGGTAGTGGGGTTAATCCTGCCAGGGGGTAGAGGCCAACAGCCACCCTGGAGACAATACCTCCTGCTGTTGACCGCATGAGATCCTTTAGCTATGTTCCCTAGCCAAAGTCTGTCTCCTCCTTTTTCAATGGACATCCATTGGCATGCACTCACAACCTCATCAAAGCAGAAGTGTCCTGCAGGAACAGGCAGTTCTGTGGCTGTACAGGCTGGGTGTATAGCCTGGCATACAGGGTGCCCTCAGCTGGGAAGGGACCTATGTGCTGCTGTCAGCTGGGTCACTGGAATAGCTGCTGGGAACATGGTAAATACACTGGGAGACACATAGCATCATATTTATCCCAGATGCCTCAAAGCAGACTGTGCTCATCTCTAGAATTAATATTTCTGAGGAGTGGTTGATAGCCAGACTGTTTAACCAAACATTTGTTTGTCTTTTTTTTGTTTTGTTTTGTTTTTCAGGTGGCACGCAATTCTGTCCACAGACCAGCAGTGGTGCTTCGCCTGCCCCAGCTGCAGGTCCTGGATGGTGTGAACATCACCCTGGAGGAAAGAACCAGGGTGGAACTTCTCAATGCTGAATCAACAGTGAGAACTGTACAAATGCATGCTCCATCCAATGCGTAGGGTCGTCACACCTGTTAAATGTTACACAGTAATTTTTTCTTCCAAAGATTATGTTTAAGATACATTTTAACTCTTGCTTTGAGCCAGCAAAACTCCAATTTCCCTCTGTTTTGTTTCTAAGAGAGGTGGGAAACACTCTTGACCTCAGTCTTTGGAAATTTTAACAAATACATTTAAGGTTAGCGTATAGCTGAGATACAAACCCCTATCCTCTCCTACTGTACTTTAGTTGAATTTTAATTCTGACTGAATTACAAATGTACAAATGAAGACACTGTGTATGCAAAATGCCATAATGGGCCTTATCATGAAAGATGTAGTCCAGCTGGAAGAGTCAAAATGCCAACATCCAAACCACAGCCACCCTGAATAGTATGACTGATATTAGTATGACTGATTTAATGTTCATGTAATGAGAAACCGGGACAGTAATTCTCCCGCAGCACTGAATTAAAAGCGGTCTAAGCCTGCTAGCATCATCCTGCTGATTAGATGAAATGTGCCCGGCCGATAATGCACCAGTGGATTTACCCCCTATTAGCCAGGTCAACACGACCCCCCCTCTGCTTGTTAGATGTAAGTATGGAAATGAGCAGAGATCCTGGGTTTTCTCATTAAAAACACAAATGCAGCCCTCCCTCTGTTGACTCTCATGAATGCCATCTGAGTTGTCACTCTCAATCTGTGCCTGTAGCTGCTTTGCTTGAATGTAAATGTTGTTATTTATGTGTAGTAATTACTGTTGGCCTATAAGATGCTTATATATGTGGAACAGCAAGCAATCTAATCCCCAGTCCCCTGGCAAGTGTGTAGGGTGTAGTGGACACATTGCATGGACCATGGACAGCAGCAGAGATAGAAAAGTGGAGAAAAAATGTTTTATGTTAGGATACATATACTAGTGAGGAACTTAGATGCACTTAATAGATCATGTTTGCATGTTATGCTTCACATCAGTTCTGTCCTGGAGAATTATGTCCATTTTCCTTATTCCCTCCTTGTTTTTTAAAGCCATACTCCCATCATCCCGGAGCTCTCCTTCCTACAAGTGAAGTTAACCTACCTGGACTGCTCGTGCCCCACAACCCCACTCTAAGAGTAATGAGTGTAAGCGGAGGGCCGCAGAATGTGATGCACGGGCACAATGTCCTGCAAAATAACATAGACGAAGACCATTACACATACAAATGTGAGTATAACATACAAACCCAAATCCAAAAAAGTTGCGATGCTGTGTAAAGTCTAAATAGAATAAAATGTGATCACAGAAAACACATCAGAGTTTTAAAATAAGAAAATGTACCATTCAAGAAAAAGATTCTCTTCAATTTGATGGCAGCAACACAATTTAAAAATGTTGGGACAGGTCCATGTTTACCACTGTGTAGCAGTCGGTCTTCTTTTAACAACAGTCTATAAACATCTGGGAACTGATGTCTACATCACTTGCTTGACATTTGGGAGACAAATATATTGCTGAATAGTCCTGGATCTGCTGAGCTGTTTGATCTTTTCAATTGGTGAAACGTCTGGACAGCAGGCTGGCCAGTTCAGCACTACATTCTTCTACTATGAAGCTGTGCTGTTGTAATAGGTTCAGTATGTGGTTTAGCATTGTCTTGCTGAAAAGATGTCTGGATAGGTGCATATGTTGCTCTAAAACCGGTATGGAGGCTTTTGAACTGTGTTGATTGGCTTTCCCCTCCTTACTCTGGAGGATTTTTCATGCTTGCTTTCTAAAAAGAATGTAAAATTTGGATTCCTCCGACCACAGAACAGTTTTATAATTCGCCTCAGTTCATTTTAAAAGAGCTTCAGCCCAGAGAAGACGGCTCATGTTCACAAATGGATTCTTGTTTGCGTGATAGAGCATCTGCATTTGCGGATGGCGGAGTGAACTGTGTTCACAGTCAATGATTTCAGGAAGCCCATGCAGTGATTTCCATGATATAATCATGTCCATTTTTAATGCAGTGCCATCCAAGGGCCCGAAGATCACAGGCATCCAATATTTTCAGCCTTATCTGTTGCGCACAGAGATTTCTCTGGAATTTCAGAATCTTTTGTTGATATTATGTACAGTAGACGATGAGATATTAAAAGTCTTCTTAATTTTGTGTTGAGTTTTTTTGTAGATTGGTAAAACTGTTGCAAAATGTTCCTCCATCTGTTTTTTCTTAGTACCACTTACTTTTTCCAGCCTTTTATTGCCTTTGTACTAATTTTTTTTTGTCAGAGGTGTTAATGCTATCACCTTCAAAATTAGAAAAAATTTTCCTTAACATTTTTAATTTTCTCAGTTTAAACATTTGAGATATTTACTGTGTTCTGCGGTAAATAAAATTATTGGTTTATGGGGTTTGTAAATTGTTGTAATCGGTTTTTAGTTTTACACAGTTTCCTAAGGTCTTGGAATTGGGTTTCTTTTTCTTCTTGATGTAAAAATACCTTGTTTTCAGCTGCCATATGTAACTTGTTATATAGAGATTAGCTGTTCTCCTTTGTGCTCTGTCGCAGTAAGAATGATAGACGTTTCAGTGATATCTTATATTACGCCTGTATTAACTCCCCACCCAGGTAAGAAGCACAAACACAGTAACGTTGCTCGAAGTGGCCAAACTGATATTTACTTCAGACACAACCGAAGAACAGGAAGCAACATTCCGACCACTGCTGGGAACAGACAACAAGAACAAGACAGCAGGTTGGTAAAAGAAAAAAACTGTGTATATCTGATTTTTTTTCTCCTTATTTTTCCTGATGGAAAACTTTTAAAAAGAACTCAGCATAAACTAAAAGTTTGTTTACACTTGTTGTATTCCAGATTCCCAAATGGCGGTAGACTTCCACCCCAGTAGGAATCAGAAGAGGTGGAACATGAGGTGAACACATATGGCGGCCATCGCTGTGGTGTGTTTTTATGTCCTGGTGTGAAATTAATGACAATAACAATAATCTATGTGTATCTAAATGGTGGGAGTTTTGTATGTTTTAATAAATTACTATTAGTTAATACAAGCAGCACTTTAAACTGAACTGCCTCTGATGTAAATTAGGTTTTGGGGGGGGGGGGGGGGGGGGGCACATGTCGTGCCTTCCTCTCAAATGCATATATAATAATTGAGACTTCATTTTTTTATCCACATATGCGGATCACTAACCATGGTAATCTGAGGATGAGAGGTTTTGGTGTCATTTTGAATGCCATCTCATCTTTTGCAAACAAGTAGAAAAAACACACAGATGTAAGGGCGTGTGAGGCTGGCATGCCGCGTCCATCGGGTCAGATGCATCCCCAACAAGTGGATAATCCAGCTTTAGCACACCTCTCTGTGGACAATAATCTGCAGTCGCTCAGATAAAGATATAATCTTGAATACGGTCCAAATGGATTTCAGAGATTGTCAGTTTCATCATGTTAGCCTCTTTTCAAAAAGCCCACAGCAGTTTCGTCTCTAACGGGCAAATCTCCTGTGTTGTAATGAACCCACTCCACTTTGTGTTTATGATGTTAGCTCAGTGGAGCATTAAAATATATTCTTCCTGTTTTCCTGTTGGCATAATCTAGCGGTGCCACAGTCAACAAAAACACCAGTCTGAATAAGGCACATAAGGCATAAATATGTGAAGTAAAAACTCTTTACTGCAACGGGAAACATTTAAATGAAAAACTTCATTGCTTTCACAGTTGCTCTGCTGACTATCACACATTAGATCAACATAGCAACTTGAGGTTTTATAACAAAATTTGTGCAAAATTACACAGAGGAATATAATTATGAAATCGCCAGTTTAAAAGACACAGTGTTCGCTGCAGAGATTACGCATTGGTGGTGTTAACATGACCACTAGGTGTCCTTAGAGCTCCATTAACACTGCTAATCAGTCAGTGAGTTTTGACTTGTATGCTGTAAGCTGAAGGAGGATGTTTGCGCTTCACTTTTGTGTCTCTCTTTCCGTGCTGCCTTTTTGCTCAACATCCCAGAAATAAGCCAGCTCTACGCAGAAAAAGTGAAAAGCTCTCCTCAAACAAGCTCCCCTAATGCATGTACTTAACTTCACTTAATTTGTGTTAATTCCCAGCATTAAGCGGGGCTAATGACTGCACAAGTGAGTGCACTGTCATTACCCTGCTCTGCCTGACATCAAATGGCAGCTGATGTACTTCTCTTGAAAAAAAAAGCACAGGAGAGATTTGGGGGCTCAGTGTGAGTGCTCTAATGCATTAGGTACTGCAGAGGATAATTACACATTTTATATTTAAGTACAGTATGCGCAGTATGGATGGTTATAAATATATTTCTAATTCCTGTCGTGCGTGGTGTAAGCTTATAGTGAGCATGCCACTTTGCACGGCGGGTCTCATATCTGCATATCTCTCAGTGTTTCTTACATTAAAATGACATTAGCATAAAGATTGTGAATAATTCATCACTTCTGTGCGAACCCAGATGCACTGCTCCCTCTGTCTATCTCGCTGCCTTTCCTAGCTCCTCCATGTGAGTAGACCACATGGTTTGTTGCTGGTTTAATGGGATGGAATGTGACAGGTTATGTTTTCATCTGCCTGATATGAAGCCCGGTTCAGGCGGGAGTGACCGAGAGGGAGAAGAAGGAGAAGAAGAGACGCAGAGAGTGAGAGTGAGGGGTGGAGAAGGGGGGAGTGAGCTGTCCTCTGCAGTTGTAATCTGGATTCTGAATTAGACATGTTTGAGCTTGTTGTGAATCTGTTATAGATGATGCCTGCCCCCTTCCCCCCAGAAACCTCGCTACACACACACACAGAAAAACGCATGCTCTGCATGGGGCCATTACTGCTGGTCCACTAACTCCCTACATTTGCTGTGTCTGTGCATTCAGAGCACCATTAGTCCAAGACTCTGTGAATAATTGCTGAATGGACCGCGTTTTCACAGCTATCTACTCAGGTTCAAGTGTTGGAGGGGAGGTTAGAGGGGTGACGACGCTGATTGAAGTTTGATGCGGAGGTTAACGCCGCATGTTGTGCAGTGCTTGTCGAAAATGCGCCGCATATGTAATGGATGATCGACGTTACACTCCACATGCATTACACATTCGCCAACCTGTATTAACTTTTAGAAGTGCTTTGATAGGGGCTACAATTTCATCAACATCATCACTTGAGTTGAAATTGCTTTTGGAAAAAATGAACTTGCAATTGATGACCAACTGCAAGTCATCAAGGAAAATTATTTTGTTCTCAAAAGGTGCATATTATGGCCCAAGTTCATTTTATCCTTACAAATACATCCTCTATCTTGACATATTGCTTCTCTTGAAATCTGTCATTGAGTTATTGCTGTCGCTTGTGATTTGCCTGTAATTTGTTTCCTGTGGAATAAATCGTGACTGGCGAGAGGCTGAAAACACGGAGAAAAAAGAATGGAGTGAGAGTGACAGTCAGAATGAAAAGGAAAATGCTTTTATTTTGTGCAGACATTTTGGATAAGAGCCCGCATCACAGAGGCATTAAATCTTAATTGCTTTTCATTTCAGGAATCATGTGTCGTTTATAACATTATTGAACTTGTGTATCATTAATAACATTATTTCAATCACGCAAAGTGTATTGCGAAATGGCAAAAACAAGTTAACAGAACAACCAAACAAGAGAACGAATGCACAATTTTCTTGCAAATTTATCAGGAATCAATTTTTGGAGCTTTGTCAGATGGTTTGCTTTTGGGTAATTTGGTATCAGCCTTTCATATTTCATACAATTTGCAATGTGTTTCTCCTTTAATGACTTAAGTGTTAATTCAAGTGGATATTCTTCACCAGAGGGCTTTGACAAAAACACAGCAATGATTTTAAATACGCGGCGCTATGGGAGGATTGTGGGGTGGGGTACATGTTGCCGTTATTGATGACTTTTTTTCTGTTATTATGGTTTATTGTGTCCTAGGCGGAATAGAAATCACTTTTTAAGATGACAAGGAAACATGACCTCCTGCCCACCCTTATCCCCTGAGCCCCATTGAGCAACAACAACAACAACAATTTAATCTCTTTTGACCCCGATTGTTATTTTTCTTTGTGTTTGTATCTTGGCCTTTTTAGTGATCGCTTCATGATCCTCCCTTTTTGCCCCGCTTCTTTCTAAGCAGACACTTTGCCACAATCACTTTCATTATATTGAAATAAAACACTTGCTTGGATTTGCTCTTTTTGTGTTAAGAACACGATAACAAGGATTTAGAATGCAGTATTAATATTCTTAATCCCTTCTCAGTTATTAGGGTCGACTAAGCGCTTTAGAAACGGCATTTAAAGATCCTGGCAAGTGCCAAGTTGAAAAATTGTTTTGGATAAAGAAGATAAACAAACCCATGGGATGTGCCATTTGATGTCATTATAATTGCAAAGAAGGATGGTCTTTCCATTGTTCAGTGGAAAGCAGGTTAGAATGGTAAACCCCTTTGTTTTATAAGAGTGGTATCTGTATTTTTTTTAAGTTAAGTTTTAATGTATATGTCTGAACTTAATTATACAAGGTCTAAATGAAGCTGGTTAGTGTTTTCACAAAATAAGTGAGGTGATATACAATAGTTGTAATTATATCATTTTCACAATGAGAGCTTCTATTCTTAAATTGTTGATCTACAGTACTGAGCGGAAGTCTTTAGCCACCCCTAATTTCTTTATATTTTGCTTCCAAGAAACCAGACTATCTTGTCATTTTTAAAGTTATTCTTTGGACAATGACTGCTTTTTCAGTCATTTTCAGTCCAGTCCTTGTACCTGACCATTTTCAGAGGAATGTTTCATTTTTTAAAGTCATTTAAAACTGACCTATGAATCATTCAACCATAAAACGGGCACCTAACTCAAGGGATGAATGAGTCTATAAGTATTACAGACAACTTGGCAAAGAATCCTTTTGAAATTGTATCTTTAGGCACTTTGTTGCCAGCAGCCTGTAGTAAAAATACATAATTTGGCTTTAGCTAAATGAAAAATGCCAAAGATAACATGCAAAAAAAAAAAAAATTTTCTAAAATGTGACATATTTTAGGATGGTGTACATAGCTTGCAATTCGAGGAAACTGAACCAATGGAGGGCAGAAGAAGTAGCACACCTTAAAATCTATCCACAGCAGATGAACAGTATTTGATAGTAATTTCTTTAAGAAATAGGGACAAAAATCCTCTACATCTGTCCCTTCGGTTGATCCATCTACTGTTTACTGAAGCCTCGTCAGAAATGGTCTCAGTGGAAGGGTGGCTGTCAAGAAGCCATTCATAGGGAAGAGGGAAAACAGAGAAAAGGCTGACGATCAGTGGCAACGGGTCTTTTTGGAGTATGTCATGGTTTGGGGCTGCAAGTGATCATGGTAATGATCTTGTCAAAATTGATGGAGTTATGAACCCAGAAAAGTACCATCAGATGTTTTCCACCTGGAAAACATCTCATTGGCAAAAACTTCATTTTTCATTATGACAATGATTCTAAACTCCCTGCCAAAGCAATAAAGGATACCAGATAAAAGAACACACAGTGGATCACTATCAGTCATGGGCTGGCCTCCACAGAGTACGCAACTCAACATTACTGAACTACTGTGGGATCTTCTTGACAGAGAATGTAACAAAAGGCAGCCCAAAGAAGAGCTTTAAATATCCTCAAAGAAGCCTGGAGAACTATTCCTGAAGACTAAAACAGATATAGAGACTATTTAATCCCACACTGGGGAAAATCACTCGTTACCACAGTACAAGGGACACAAATAAAATATGAATTAGAGATATTCTGGAAAAACAAAAATAGAAAAAATAAATAAATAAATAGGAAGATACTGTGCCAAGAAAAACTAAAATACTATACAATGGTTACTATATAAAGTAAAATGCACCAGGATTTTTTAAATTACAAGAAAGAGCCTAAGAGAATTTAGACCGTGTTGAACTTTCTGACACCTGTAATTAAAGCTTTTTTAAACATTACAGATGTTTTTCCAAGTGTGCATATTATTATAAGTGTCTGTCGGCTTATAGAAGTCGGTTTTTTTTAACGATGTGTGGTGAATAAATATTCCCCTTAAAGTGAAAACTCTTCAAAAATATGTTCCTTTCTGTATTAATAGTTGTGTGTGTGGCACAGACCGTCCATGGTATGTGGCAGAGCCCTTGAGTTGAATGGGCGGGGATTATACGGTTTAAGCCAATCAGAGGCGCCGCGCTCTTCTTTCCTCAACTCTCATTGGTTAGAATCTGGCTGTGTATCATGCCGATGTTGCCTGGCTTTCTAATGGTTAGCTGGTAGCTAACGGTAACGTTGCCAATTTCCGCCCGTTTCTCCATAATATTACCTTATTACATCTTCAAATACTAAAAAAAACTGTCTGCAGTTGGCTATTCGGC
Source organism: Perissodus microlepis (assembly GCF_051167445.1). Classification (NCBI taxonomy): domain Eukaryota; kingdom Metazoa; phylum Chordata; class Actinopteri; order Cichliformes; family Cichlidae; genus Perissodus; species Perissodus microlepis. The sequence continues at coordinate 25,455,307 of NC_140479.1, read as the reverse complement.
TGTTAACGGTAAGTGTATCTCACATTGTGGCCAACCAGCTGTTATTCACCTGTTAATAATAGTAATCTAGCACATAGTCAAGATGAAAATACTTGGTGCCTTCGTTAGCTAACAGTAATAGAGCTAGCTGAAATAAAGGGACAAAAACTATGCCCAGTGCTCAGTGTTCTTTTACCTGGTTTAATTTTATGAAGCGAGACTTATAATTATCCCTGCTAGCTTAGCAGGTTAGCCCACGTAAGCGCACCCACAGGCTACTGTTGCTGTGTTTTGTTTTCCTGGCAACTGAATAGCTGTGGCTCTTGTTTGCCATCCCTTTTTGTGCTGCACATTATTAAGCGGTGATTTTACGTGGTGTCTTAAAATTGAGTTTCCCCTAATGGAAAAGGTGACCCATTGATGTGCTGTTGTAGATAAACAGCTTTAAAAATTATAATAATAGTGTGGTTGTAAGGAGTAACATTTACCTGAGCTGGAGGAAGGTATTCTCAAATAATGATGATGAATGTAATTCACTGTGAAAAATATTTGTTGTCGCTTATTTAGCTCTAATTTGTGTGATGAGACTACAATAAAAGCACAGGATGGAGCTCCTATTGTATGGTTTCTTTGTCTTATTAGTGCATCTAAACTTTGTTCATTAATTGTTCCTCCATTGCAGGGTGCTTCACTGTTTCTGAGATGATGATGAATGGAAACTCTCCTTCAGGTGTGTGGAGATGACCTACCACCCTTTTGGGAATGGTCAGAATGGGGCCAGATGTGCCCCTTCTTAATGAGTACAAGCAGGAGTTCTTCTGGAAGCGCTTCCCCCAAACTGTGTTGGGGGGTCCACGCTTCAAGTTGGGCTACTGTGCCCCACCTTATGTATATGTCAATCAAGCAGTCTTGTTCTTGACACCATGGCTTTTTGGGGGCTTCGGGACCCTGCTCAGTCAGTTGCAGCTGCTTCAGGAGCTCCATGCTGCGGTGCTCTCTGGTATACTTATGTGTGGGGCTGCGGCGGGTGTCCAGGCCCTGGCGCTGTATGCTGCACGGAGGAGCGGCACAGTGGAGAGACTTGGTGCATCCAACATCCTTGTTGATGAAGAAGAAGTGGAATTTACCCACTGTGTCAGCACAGAGACTGTTCGATTTATTGCTCCTGGAAAGCGTTTTGGGCTTAATGTGGTGCTGCATACAGTGCTAGCTGGGGTGCTCTGTGGCTTTGGGACATGGTATGTGTTCCTTGGCAGACTCACTGCTCTTTATGGCAGTATTGGTGCATCTCTGGTGGTCTTCGTCCTGAGTTGGGTGACTCTGTGTATAGCTGAATATTCTCTCATTGTAAATACAGCTACAGAGACAGCCACTTTTCAGGCACAGGACACTTATGAGATAACCCCACTCACGCGGCCTCTTTACATTTTTATTTTCATCGCTGTGGATTTGGCTGATAGGTGAGTGACAAAATTAATGATTTTATTAAAGTACTTTGTGTTTTCTGTCATAATAATTCTGACATGTTGCTGTGATTATAGGTACTCTGATGCTGTCCCTGAGCTCCATCTGGCCAGCCAGGTTCTCCACGTGCTGTTCCTCTTTCTACCTCTGCTGTGGGCGTTTGGTATCCTGCCTCCCCTGGATGCTCTGCTCCTCTGGGGCATGGAGCAGATTCTTGTGTTTGGCTTAGGAGGCTCACCCATGTCCAGCAACCTCAGGTACCAGTGAAATGATTAGCTGACATCAAACTAAAATTGAAAAATTATATCATTTGTTTTCACTTTTGAAACAATAATATTGTAAAAAAGTTATGTGGGTCATTCTATATCCTGAGATTAAAATGGACAAACTCTGTTTAGCATTTCAGTATTGTAGGATGAGGTATGCATTTGTGCTGAGTGTTGGTGTGACAATAAAAGATGCTAAGAACTGGATGAAATGGTGGCAGATCATCTGCTGTTTTGACCCCTGAAAGGAGCATCCAAGAGAAAAAGAAGCAAAACAAAAGAAATTATAGTAGCTCAGAAGGTAAAACTAGATAACATTTCTAAATTGCCCATAGATGTGAATGGGAGTGTGAAATGACTATCTGTCTCTCTCTGTTAGCCCTATATCAGACTGGCAACCTGTCCAGGGTGTGCCACGCCTCTCTCCCTATGATAGCTAGGATAGGCTTCAGCCGCCTCCACGATCCTGATAAGGATAAGCGCAAGAGAATGGACGGATGGATGAATCAGATTAAATGGTTCCACTGGCAGTGTTTTATTACCCTGTTTATCATCAGCCCTAATTTTTTTTGTGTGTCTGTGTGTGTGTACTGTCTCACAGGCTGCTGTTGATGTTTGGTGTATCCGCTGGCGTAGCTGTATGTAATTACTTCATCCCATCAACACTTGGTGTGGTTCTCCTCTCCACTGCTATGGGATTTCTCTTGAGTCTGGATCTCAGCCAGGTTGGCACACTCTGCAGAGGTTCCAGGTCAGCCTTTGGGGACCGCGAATTGCTCAGAGGGGGACCGTCACCTCCTCCTCCAACTTTCTTTGGCTGGAATCTAGGCTGCAGGGAAGTACTGCTATATATGAGCTTGCTACTGGTGGCAATGGCAGAGGCAGGCATTTTGCATCACTTCATCGGATCAGCTCAGTCCCGCAGCCTGATTACAGGACCCCAGGCTCCTGTCAGTTACCTCCTCCTCATACTGTTCTGCCTCTGCTGGGCTCTCAGAGAGATCCAAGGGGCCTATGTATTTGGAGGGGTGTTCCTCAATCCCTTGTACCCTAAAGGGATGTCCAATGTGCACATTTTTAAACAGAGGAACAGAGGACTGTACATTGCTGCTGCAATCAGAAGAGTCCTTATTTACCTGGGTGAGGTTTTGAGGTTTTTATAATACATATTGGAAGCCACCTTTTGTCCAGTGTTAACAGTTTTCTCAAGTGTGAGAATAACTGTATTTGAATGTGTTTGATCTGTGTGTGTTTTACTTCACAGTGTTTCCATTTGCAATGATTGCTTTCCTGGCTATGGATAAGTCTCTGCAGCTGCTCCACACGGTTTCCCTGAGCGTGGGATTTACTCGAGCCTTTAGAGTGGTATACTTCACATTTATGCTTGCTCACAGTCAAAATAAGAAAAACTTGTAAAGCAATTTTGGGGAGATTTTAAACTGGGCAACAACCTAAAAAACAGATCTTTTGTCAAAAGAAGACTGAAAAGGGTGACACTGGAAAAACGGGTCCTCTTGACAGTTATTTATCCTTTCCTTTTATCAAAATGAAAATAAAAATGTATTAATCAGTGAGCGCCTCTTGCTTGATTTTAACAGCTTCTCTTTATTATTGTTGTTATGCAGGGATGGCAGAGTTCAGAAGATGCTCTGCTCCAAATGGTGGTAGTGATCTTGGTGCGGCTTGCAGCTGGAAACAATGTGCTGCCAGGGTGGGATGACTTAGGTACCGGAGTTCAGCTTCTTCTGGTGAGGTCAAAGTTTTCACCCACCATAAGTTCTTCAGTGCACGCATTAAAATCTGACCCTTAAATATAAAACAGTGAAAAATGTCACAATTATCTGTGCTTTGACCAGCACAAATAACGCTTTACTATCCAGATTAGGGCATCTTTGTATTTTTCCACTTGCTCTGAGTTGAATAACTCAGTATGGCTTCTTTTGTTTGGTTGTTGATATTGAGAAGAAAATAACATTAGAGATCAGGGATAGAAGCAGCAGCTTCCAAATGCAAGTGCCTCATTTCAAATCAGCTCTCAACATGTTACTAGCTTTGATAATGAATGGCCAAGCAGGGTATTTTGGACATCTTTTTCGTCAACAGTGTTTTCTATCTCCTCCTGGAGAATTAAGAATATACACTATCAGGCTATATATATCCATAGCTCTGGTAAGTTCTGTGTTTTCCCTATGGTCTGCATCTTGGAAAGTGCTTAGTGTGCCAGGTAAACCTCCAAAGCAAGACACTCAGGAGGGATCCTGATCATATGCACAAACAGCCTCAACGAGCTCCCTTTGATGTAATGGAGCATTAGCTCTGTTTTGAAGTTCCCCTGAAGACTCACCTTTAACACAGTGGTAAGGTTTGTGTGTCCTGCTGACCCTAAGCCTTAGAAGCTGTGTTGTCCGGGGCAGTAGTTCCTGGCAGGGTTTTCCAAAGTAAAAAAAGCTGAATAGAAGCTGGAGCGCTTTGTTCCAAAAAAAAAGTAAAAAAAAAAGTAAAAAAGTAAACAGGGTCCCCTGAACCCACAACCGGTAAGAAGAGGTATTGGGACCATGCTTTGCGGCTTCTGCATTAACCTGCAACCAACTTTACAAAGTTTAATGCCGGAGGACTTAAGTGTTCTGACCCCTGCTGTTGCAGATTGATTCATTTGACACGTTATCCCCAGTTTTTTTTGTACTGATTACATGAAATGTTCCTCTGACACCTCATAAAATATATATATATTAACTAATTTCCCATTGAAAGCCTACTAGGACTAACATTTGAAGCACTTTTTTGAACTGAGTGCTTTCTGTCATATTTCAGGCCTGCTTATGAAACAAAATGACTGGGTGTGCATCAGAAATTAGTGAGGGTGGATCTCTGCCTGTGCAGCTACCCTTGAAAACCCTGAAACTAATCTGATGCTCATCAAATCATATTTTATTGATATACTGAGGTGTCAGAACTCATTAAGGGTAGAGGGGGAGGTCATCAGCTTTTGCCCTTTTGGGAAAGAGAGTTAAAATAGCCACACAACCATAAATTTGCATATTGGACATGTATGATTTCACTTCATGTTTGCTGTTGTCTTTTGGCTACAGGTGGGCCTCCTGTTTGACAGAGTAACCCAGTTTCTAGCCAAGGTGAAATTCACCCTCACTGTGTTGGTGACATCTTGGACAGAGAAGAAGCAGCGCCGTCAGTCAGCTGGAACTCTCCTGGCTCTGAACGCCTCCCTATGCCCTCTGGTCCTGGCTGTGGTGATCGTCTCTGCCCTGCTCTCTGCCCCTTTGCTGCCCCTGTTCACTCTGCCCATCTTCCTTGTGGGGTTTCCCAGGCCTCAGCGAAGCTGGCCAGGACCTGTGGGCACTGCCTGTCCCTGCCCGGATTCTGTCTTCTACCAGCAAATGAGTGGAAGTCTCGCCTGTGCTCTGAGGACGGCCTTTGCAAGAGGGTCACTGGGTTAGTTGTTCGTGCCTGAAATTTTTTTTTTCTTTTGTTAATAAATTAGCCGCTAATACAAAATCTATGTGTTAGAAAAATACAATTGTAGCATTAAGATTAGGGCTGTGCGATGACCAAAATCTCATATCCCGATATAAGACATCTATCGTCCGATAACGATATAAATCACAAAAATTTAACATTTTCTGTAAATTCTGTGAATCTCGGGCAGCTCGACTTGCGTGAAGTGTTTCTAGCTGGCGATGCATGAAACTGTATATTTTTTGACATAAGTTGTAAAGGCCGCCGTTTTCTTTGTGAGTATTTATTACACGATGTGCTGCGGGGAAAAGCCTGTTCTAACGTTTGAGTCTAAGGTTTATTTTTTAGCACCTGGCGGCTCTTTTTTGCTTCTCATCCGTTAATATTCTGCATACTCTTTTATGTGATTCAGTTTATTTTGAAAAGTCTCAACAGGATCTTGAGCTTTATTGTGAAAGGTTTATGTGGAAAATAAACAAGCGGACACGCAGTGGTTTTACAGTCTTTGTTACTAATGACAACGCATAAAAACAGGCACTTGTCCGTCCATAGTGTGGTTATATTAAATATAAGAGAAAGGGAGAACTGTAAGAAATTAATATAGCCACTACAGTGACCATCAAAACGATGAAAAAATCTTGCCGTAAACGTTTATTTTGCGACACCACGAAATAAACGATAGCGTAAAATGAAACGATAGATGTTTTTATATCGTCATCCGATATATATCGTTATGTCGAACAGCCCTAATTAAGATAATGACAAAACCTGTCATGGCATCTAAATTGGACAGCTAATAGTGTTCACTCCCTTTATGAAGCACCTGAAACCTGTTAATTATTAACTAATCAGTCACAGTATCTAAATTTAAATCTGTCTTAAAAGTTGGTTTTGCTTAACTTACAATACACACAGTATTTTTCTCCATTAAGTTTTTCTTTTTACAGCTCTCAGTAAACAGAGGTCACCTTATATTGAAAAAAAAGTATATATTTTTTTTACAACAGTGTGTTTTGACGTGGGCTGTAATTGCAGCAACTGAACTCTTGTATGGGTCAAATGGGGACTGTATTCAGATCCGAAAGCAGTGAAGCATCATTTCATACGGTTACACAGTAAGAGGAATTCTGTTGTGAGCAGACTTTTTGGACTACGGGCAGTAATGTGAACTTACGTGATCCAGTTGAGCTTTCTGTGAAGTGACCCTGAAAAAAAAATAAAATAAAAAAAAGCTTGGGTCTCTATTCATTACATCCAAATATTTCCACACCATTAACTGCGTAATACGCCGAAGCTAAACTGAGCTGCTGCTCGGGTTTTGTTCTCTTCCCAATCAGGTGGGGGAAAGAGAGGGAGGGGGGAACATGCGAGTAGGGACTTGTTTTTTATGGACTGATGATTTAAGACTGAATAAAACCAAGGTGATGTAATCAGTCAGTCTTATTGCTTTTTCTGAGCTAGGGAAGCTGTGTTTGTGATGTATAATTCAGAAAAGTTGCTTGTTAGGCTGAAGCTCACAGTCAAACGGTGGCAGTTTGTAGTGTTCTTTTGCTTTGCTCACACTGGGGGCCGTGGTGCAGTGAGCAGGAAAGAAATCTGCCCAGTGTGTCACTTCACATCATGAGGTAGCGGCTGGGACTATTCTAAGATGTCAGCATGGGACATGACATTATCCTTGAGCCAAGCGAGCACTAGTCAGGTTAAAACAAAAGCTTCCTTTCACCTTGCTGCTGCTGTTCATCTGTGTTGAATTAAACGTCTGTCTTCTGTCTCAGAAAATGAAAATCCACCTTTGTACAAAAAGAGCAAAGTTTTAGGGACTAATGGAAAGCTGGGGACAAAAAGGGATTTAATATTTAGATCTCTGTGCAGTCAGCCAGTTAAATCAGTAGCACGACCTTCCTGTACTATTGTCATTGTATGCATCTCCAAGCAGCTCATCCACTAACCACGTTATCCATGTAGTCAGCAGAGGGATGCACAGCTGATACAAAATGAAAGACTCCCATATGTGTGCTACATGTTTTATGTTCTGTGCTCATAGTCACATCTCCTTGCATGTTGGATGTATAGATAACTGATGAGTCTCTCTCCATTTTCAGGTTCATTAGCCCCAGGCTCTCATTTTCTTGGCCGCTTTCAGGACCGCATGGTTTGGATAATGATCCTGGAGAGGGGATATGGCTACTGCACTGTCAACATTAAGGTACTGTATCCCTCTGATTGTCTATTAATAATCTATGTAAGAATCTAAAAGATTACATAAGGTGGGGTGTGTTTGTTACAGGGCCTGGAGCTGCAGGAGACGTCTTGCCACACGGTGGAGGCACGGAGGGTGGATGAGGTTTTTGAAGCTGCTTTTGAACGCCCTGAGCGGCTCGGCTTCACCCAGGGCTTCAATCTGCATTGGGGCAATGCCCTCACCCCGTGTGCTGCACTTGCAGTACGGGTCTACTCTGATGCCCGAAATGTGCTGTCTGGTATCATTGACTCTCATGACAACTTGAGGAAACTTCAGGATGACTTCATGAAGGCTCTGATCTGGTTGCTCCTGCGATATTGTGTGCAGAAGCATAAAGGATTTTTATGGAGCAGTGAAGAAGTGTCAGCGGTTGGTGGGATGAAATCCCAGTCTTCACAGTTAGCCCAGACAACTTCTAACCAACCACCTGAGGCTGTCATGGTGGAGTCCAATGTGTCTTCTATAAGGTTCAGACAGGACAGCTCCAGTTTGACCTCCTTTGGTGACTGGTCAGATGAGGATGACTTATTTGGCCCTCAACCAGCCAGACGGACAGTTGCATTAGTGACTGCAGAAGCCCAGTCTGGACACGCCACCCTGCAGATGGGGGCCTCTCTGCCGGGCTCCGTGGAGATGGACAGTCTTTTTGAAAACATGGCCCTCTCTGCACTGCAGCCACTGCAGCCTCTGGGACTGGGTATTGGGATGCCAGCTGTGGATAAAGGCCATAACTCAGAGGTATTCGGTGAAAGGTCTGGCTCTCTCCCACATCTGAACTTCAGCTGCCCCCAATCTGAGGTATTCAACCTACCAAAAGGGTGGAGGACAGCACCATTACTACCATCCCGCTTGCTGTCTCTCAGGCCTTTATTTCCTGAGGATTGGTTTCGATTTACCTTGGGACGCTTTGGGCCTGCTGTGCAGGGTGCAACCTCAGAGGACATGACCAAAGCCCTCAAGGAGGATGAAGCTTTGAAGGAACTGCATATTCATGTTGCACTTTCGTGTCTCATCTCACTGGGGGCAGAGTCTGCCTTCACCAGTCCTAGTTATGTGTACAGGCTGTATTGTGGAGATGTACCGTGGACAGAAGGACTTGAGTGGCTGTCTTCAAGTAAAGAACTTTACCAGCTCACACTTCAGGCTTTCAGGTAAAATTGCCAGTTAGGACCTCTAGATTGTGATTACTATAATCAGCCAGACTTAGTTGAGCCAGAGCATCCATAAGAGTTCTGCCTTATGCTTTTGTTTGCCCTCAGGTTCAGTTTCAAGCTGTTGTTTGATCAAGCAAGCCTGGGGCCAATGGAGTCCCCTGAAGAGTTGTTCAGCACTCTGGAGGAATATGAAAGGGACTGGTACATCGGCCTGGTGACAGAGAAAGGCTGGCATGACAGCGTTCTTCAGGAAAAACCCTTTCTATTCTCACTAGGACATGATCTCACAATGGTAACAAGACATAACGAAGCCTTATTTACACCTAAGCTACAAAATATACAAATATAATTACAGTATATTACCCAGTTGACATAAAATTTAAGGTTCTCATAAATCCATGTGTTCAGCTTAGTTGGTTCCACTAGTTAGTTTGTAACATTTTGACTGTCCTTGTGTGCAGGGTACCTACACAGGGCGAGTGCTGACCCTTCAGGAGCAGCTTGTACAGGTGGGCCGTCTCAATGGAGAAGGGGTTAGAGGCCAGTGGGCAAACCTCTCCTGGGAGCTTCTGTATGCTACTAATGATGACGAGGAGCGGTACAGCATTCAGGCCCACCCCTTCATGCTAAGAAACCTAACCGTTCAGGCAGCCGATCCGCCTCTAGGATACCCTATTTACTCATCTGCCCCACTTCACTTTCCTTGCCTCTGAGCTGTGGTTCCATCTTTCAGGTGGGAGTACCACAGAAATTCATGTTTGAACTGTAGCAAAGTCAAGAGAAATCTTAAATCAGGAGTTTTACATTTTAAATTGTTGACTCAGTTTGTGAAGTGTCAAGTCGGCATGGGAACCAACATAATTCTTCACATTAATTTGAGAGATGGAGCAGTGGTATCGCCACCAAAGCACAGACATTTTTGTGTTTATTAATGTTTGTGCTGAAACAAAAAGTTAATAAATTAAGACCCCTCCTCTCCAGGAGACGACTAATAAATACCTCTGGTTTAATTCGACTTTTTAATGTTCATGTGATCCCCCTTCCCATCCTCCCTCACTTTTCCACAAAAAGGAATGAGAATTTTATTGCTTTGTTAAAGAATATCAAGGATGTGCCTTGGGGATGTCTCGCTGTACACGTATGGTGTTTAGTGCTGTTGTTTTGTTTACAATTCACTTGTTTACAATCTAGAATGAATCTGTCCAGTTTCTTGTACATATTGTTAATTTTTATATGTGTAGCTGTATATACTTACAATAAAAATAGCTTGTCAAAAGCTGTTTTTCATTAAACAAACTTGCCGGGATAGAGAAAACTGAACATAACTCAATTTTTGTAGGCATTTAAAGGGTCGTTGCAGAAACATTGCCATTCTTAATATAGTCTTTATAGCTTGTTGTCCATTCTTCAAGGCTGTGTACCACAAGTTGATTATTGGTTACAAACATTTCATTTAAGATAGGAAGAGGGCATGGAGCTTTCAAATCAGTTATGTCTCTAAATATTTATTTCAAGACTCAATTCAATTTCATTTATACATCGCCAGTTTATCGCCCGCAACAGCCATCCCAAGGTGACATGACATGAAAGCAGAAAAAAATACAAAGTCCAACATTAGGAATGCAATTTCCTCTTGAGGATGTGATTTTCAGGAGGTCTTCGGTTTAGTCAAGTTCGCAGAGTCTGCATCCTACCAAAGAAGACGCTAACTATCAGCACTTGATTTGCACCAAAAATGAAAAATTATTTTATTCAAGGTTGAAAATTGTCTGAATATATATCATGTTGACATCTGTAAATCTTGAGATACTTTATTGGTCACAAGCATGCCCCTTACATTGCCCAACTATTTCACTGTAGAGGAATGTTTAGATTCTGTAAGTCTTTATAGTGTTTCCTTTTTTTTTGGTCCCAAAATGATCCTCCTCCATCCCAAGCAAGTGAATCCACAATGGCTAGCCAGTAGTGGCATGACCTTTCTGCATGGCCCTCAGCTGTCACTGTCCAGCAGAGGCCACCAGACACACTGGTCAGTCAGTTATCCAGTCAGCACCAGGGGGAAGTAGTCATGCTCACTGTCATACCCTAGCCACTGCCTTCTTCTTATTAGACTCAACCAAGGTCAGTAGAAGCTAGAGCCTCCCAGCTGTTAAGAGACAGCGCTGCACACATAGTTCAACTTTATTCAAGTATTTTCAGCCTGTTCACACAGTGAGAACCCACCAGTCTCAGGTCTAATCTAGCATAGCTAACCTTGCAGAATACTGCAGCAGCACAAATGTTGCAGAAAGAAACGGCAACATCTGATGTGCCCCAAGTAAAGTGGAAAAAAGCTGCATGTTCACCTGCATGCTCCTGACCAAGTCAAAATGTGTAAAACAAATATTATGAAAAAAGGTTTTTACTAACTCATAAAGCCCAAATATATACTCATATTGATCAGAGTACTTGGTAAAAATATGGTGATGTTTGATTTTCTCAGACCTACACTAATATGTAAATAATATATCTACAAGGGAATCTTGCACCATAAAAACTTTCTGGACCTACCCGACCAGCTTTGAAATTCTGCACCCATTTTCTGCCCAACCTGTCGGACACGGACCAGGCGAATGTGGGCGCATACTGCCAGGCGTAGTAAAGCAGGAGCATGGGCTGCTGAGAGATCCACATCTCCTTGACACCATTGGAAATTCCCACTAGCATTAAACGCACACAGCGATCTGTTGGCATCCTCTTCAGATGTCCAACTGTGGGTGGAAGCTTGAAGTAATGAGAGGAAAACTTGTTACTTAAAACAGCTTTGAAATGGTTATATTAGGTATATCAACTAAAAAAAATACCTTGTTTATTTCTGCTGTAAAGGCATTTTTGGCGATTTGTGATTCGACGGGCCCTGGACACACTGTGCTAATTAGTATTTTTGGATAGTCAGTCAGCTCAGTTCGAAGGGAATTAAAGAAACCCTATGGATAATACAGCAGAGATCCAGATCTGTTCCCACAAGCTAACAACTAATACATTTAGTTGAAAAGAATTAATTGAAATAAAAAAGTCATAATCTCCTTTCTGAAATCTCATCACCTGAAGAGCATGCTTGCTAGCAGAGGCACCTGTTGCAAGAGGCGCAGCGGTAAGGCCAAAGAGGCTGCTGACAGTCACGATGCTCCCCCTGCCTCGCTGCGTCATGTGAGGCAGCACCTGCTTGGTTAGAGAGACCGTACCTAAGAAGTTGAGCTCCATCAAAGCCTGGCACACATCCACGCTGGTTTCCAAGAACAGAGAGCGCTGACTTCGACCGCCATTGTTAATGAGGATATCAATCTGATGAGGGATGGAAAAGAACATCATCTGAAATCTCATTTATTTCAGTTTACAGTTCGTAGACACCAGAGTACCTATAGTTTTGTACTTTCTAATTTGTTTTTATTTTAATTCAGTTAGTTTTCAGAGTGGATTTTGTTGTTTCAGTTTAGTTTTTATTGTGCGAAAATGTTAAGTTTTAGTTTAGTTTTTATTAGTTTCAGTATAAGCTTTAGTCTTTTTTATTATTATTGAATAGAGGACATGTCTCATCAAAACTATCACAAGTGTAAGGGTGAATGTTTATGGAGAAAAAAAATTGTTTTCAGCAGACATTTAAAACAGAGTAGCTATCTGAGAGTTTACAACCTCAGAAGAGATGGTGCATGTGGATTTAAAATAACAGTTAAAAGGCTCTGATCAGATGATGACTGCTGGAATACATCTCAGTAGACATGCTTTTGTAAAAGGGGCACAACAGTGTTAGGCTTTAAAAGTGGTGGGACATGTCACAGCTAACAGGGGCAGGGCTCTAGACTAACTTTTTGCCATGGGCGTACCGGTACGCCTAACTTTAAAAAGTTAGGCGTACCGGCACAAAAGTTAGGCGCACACAAATTTTATAATAATTTATATAATATAATGTGTTTTTCTGGATACACTGTGCTTTTTCAGCATTCAAAGATTGATGACACCGTGTCAGAGCACTGGCTATGAATTTCAGAAGGATCAGGCCTTAACTTAACAGAAAAGTTAGCAATAGTTCTTTTCCTATTACAGCTACATCCACTTCTGTCGTGCCTAGGCTGCTCACTAGGGCTGGGTATCGTCACTGATTTCTATAATCCATTCGATTCCGGTTTTCAAAGTCCCGATTCGATTCAACTTAGCCTCAGACAGTCAGAAATATTATAATTCTGATCATTTATCAGTACTGACTTCATCAGAATTGTGAACATCACAGCAGATGCCTTTGTGTGAAAGTAACTGAGAATAAAACAGAAAAACATGAAGGAGATTTTCCTGGTATGGCTTTTTATTGCAGATAACCTTAAAAATATTCTACAATGTTCTGCATATAAAGTTTAAATTTCTTCAGTATTGAACAACAGAAAAAAACAGGCTTTCTTGTCCGAGGTCATTTAAGTGAAAAAAGAAAAGAAAAAGACAGCAGCCGACAGCGCTGTAAACAACGGTAGACTGGTGGGTAATAAGCGAATGAATAATACAGAAAACAGAGATTGGAGACGGGAAACTGTTCTTGAAGTACAGAGAGATAGAGAGAGCTAGCTGTGCATGGAGTGTGATTTTAATAGTCCTGGAAGCAAAACAGCAAAATTCATGACGACATTGATCAAATGTGAAGCGCAGTTTGCTGCTTCTTTTGCTGCTGGCTCGGTGAATTTTGGTTGGAGAGAGACAAAACCTGCAGCTCAGAATCAGCGCAAAAAGACGTAATCACAGCGCGGACCCGACGCATCAGAATCGCTAAGCTCCGACAGCGTGTCCGTCTACGGGCCGTCGGGTGAGAAAGCCGAGAAAGACAAAGTTGATTCTGATGCGTCGGTTCCGCTCTGTGTTTACGTCTCTGTGTGGAATCCGTGTACCTGCTCTCATCTGCTGTTTGGTTGTTGTTGAAATGGTTTTGTGAGCTTTAATCTGAGAATCTGGCGTTTCTGGCAAAACACAGTTATATTTAAGTCGATTCAGGATTTAATGAATTGATATGGCTTTATTCAAGCTACTCACCTCCCACTTCCACCTGCACTTTCAACTGGACCACGGCCAATCAGAGAGGTCCCGCCCCTTACCATCTCTGATTGGTTTAGTCCACGATAGGGGCATAATGTGTGTCTGTGTCTGTTGTTGACCACAGGGAAGGTTGCAGATTTTTTTTTTTGTTTGCTACCCGAACAGTTGGTCGCACAGGTGCAACCAAATATATTTTTTTAGTAGCACCACTGAAAAATTTGGTCGCATTTGCGACCAAATTGGTCGCACTCTAGAGCCCTGAGGGGGATTTAATAACTGCAGTTTGATCATCCAAATTTGAAATAGTTCCTGGAAATCGTGGGTGCCACACATGGTCCGGGCTAGAAAAGGAGACAGACAACCGGGCTTACTGTGAGAACAAAGGCCAAAGGTCAGCATCTGGGGCTGCATTGGTGCACACAGCATAGGTAACAAGCATATCTGTGACAGCACACCATTAATGCTGAAGGATACAGATTTTGGATGCTGGTTCCAAACTGACATTCTGCATGTGCTACAAAAGGAAGGTTTTGTAGTAAAAGAGTCCAACATGCCTGCAGTTCAGACAGAATGTTGACTAAAAACAGCTCCAATATGAAGCAAAAAGAGGCCCCACGCTGGAAATACGTTTTGCTATATTTTACCTTAGCCCTTTTTCATGTATGGCATATATATCCGGGTTTTCTACACCTTGTTAAAGTAAAACGTCTTTAATTTACGCACTGTCACAGGTTCTTAGAAAATGACTTGAATAATGAAAAAATAAACTTCATCCACAAAGTGAAGTGAAAATAACCATCCATTAAAGGATGTCTTTAAAATAAGACAAAGGTGGTCTCTATTATGTAAATCAAACCCAGTATTTGAATGTTATAGATGAGTTATTAATGCAACAACAAAAAAATTCATGAAACTATGAGCAACTGCAGTAAGCTTACGTGTCCAAAGTACGCAATCACAGTTTTTGTTTTTGTCTCATGTGACCTCCTCTCCAGCAAATCAAGTGGAAGAACAAGAATATCCTCATCCTTAAGTTCAGAGGTCTCTTAAAGAATAAAGGACAAAAAGCATTCATTTAGTCAATGAATGAGTAAATGAGTAAAACTGAACAAACTATAACTGACATCATATGGAAACCTAGCATGTTATTAATGTGTTATACTCCATATACGTCCATGTACCCAAGCTTAAGTGTTCCTTCACATTAAGTGGGTTTCTTTTGGCTGGAATCTACTTTACTTTGATATAATTTGACAATTTAAAACAATTTATCTTACCTAAGCAATGGCATTTCACTCTGTGTAGCTCATCCTCACGGCGGGCAGACAGGATGAGATGTGAGCCACACTTTGCCAGCTGGTAGGCCAGCTCTTCTCCAATACCACTGGATGCTCCAGTGATCCACACCACCAACCCTTTCAGTTTCCTCTCTGGTTGACACAAACCACAACAGTCAACATTTCCTGCTACAGTTCTTTGGTCTTTATAAACTTTCAGAGAGATAGCAAAAACCTAAGGAGCGGCCAAATCCATAATCTGGTACATTGGTAAAAAGGAAATAAAGTTTCACTCCACCATCTGGTCGGGGCCTTTCTGTGTGGAGTTTGCATGTTCTGCCCATGTTTGCATGGGTTCTCTCCAGGTACTGAAGCTTCCCTCCACAAGTCAAAAACATGCAATTAGTGGGGTTAGGTTAACTGTTGATTTGAAATTGTCCAGGGTGTACATGGAAGGATGGCCATCTCAAAAATACCAAAAAGGCCTGAAAGACCACAGATGAAAACTAAAGTGGCTGGTCACAGTATCCTTTCCTTTTTCCCCTTCAGTAACATCTAAACAAGTCAAGAGAACTCTCGAAGAGATAGGTGTATCATTGCTAAGCTGTCAAATCAAGAGATGTCTTCATGAATGGAAATAAAGAAGGTTTAAAACAAGTTGGAAACCACTGGTTACACTCAAGTACAAGAGGCCAGATGCCTGTAAGTTTTAATGATACTCTATGCATCATGCTTTACTTTCTAATTATGGTGAAGACTAAAGTTCTCCTTACAAAACTATCTAACAGCATAAAATAGTTAAAGTTTGACCTATATTTGACTAGCTACAACATCAAACTCCTGCTTACACATTAACATGGCAGGCCTAGTTATAATGGTACAGTATAATCCCGGTTTTATCCCCTTCAGTACAGCACAGTACATAATGAATTCACATTTTAGGTCTCAGTGCAGGTTTTCAGTCTAATTTAGCTTTCTGTAGCTGTTGTCCTTAACAGTGATCCTTGGGCACAACTTCCCTCTTTAAGGTATTACATTTCAGCTTCACAAAAATCACTGCACTGCTATCAAAGATTGTTCTAAACAGAAACACCTTTACTTAATAAAACAAACCCTTGGCTAACAGACAGTCTGTGCTTTCCCTTTAGGATAACTTTGCACTTAGTAACATCAACAGGCTCTGAGGAGGCCTCCTCTGACTGCCACTGCTCCCTGATACGAAAACATTTGTGAATAATTGATAAGAGAAAAATGTATGATCTCTTCCAAAATTTGCCAGGGTCAGTTAGACTTATAAACTTATCCTTTGCTGATTAATGGTTTTTTATTTTTAATTTTTACTGAGATGCACATTTGATCACAAATCTGAGCCCCTTCTTTATTAATAAGAAACTTCTCACAGTGCTGGGGGATGGTTGTTTCACTCACCTGGCCTTTGCCCTGTCAGACTTGCCCAAAGCAGAGTGAAGTCTGCATCCGCGAAAATGAAGCCAATTAAACAGACAAGTAAACAAAATGCTATGAAGCAGCTCAGTGCAGATACAGTGCAGGACTCCATTCCTTGTAAAACAACACACATGCACAACCAACAAACTTATGATTTAAGTAACTACACCGCAACCTATAATGAGAGGTGGTTAAAGTGTAACCACTTGTGTAATCACTTCCTCTCTAGTATTTTCAGATTTAAACCTAGAGAGCAATATTTAAAGTCTTTATTCTTCTTCTTCATAATTTTTAAAACACTCTGTGGTTTCTTGACTGATTGGGATCCATTCCTGCCTTGTTAGAGTTCAAGCTGATTAACTTGTGGGTTCCCACTTTTTACCCCAAAAGACCAAATGTATCATATTTCTTGTCTATGGATCCAAAATGTTAATTTGATGATATTTGAACCATTTAAATATTACTTTAGCCTAGAGACATGGTTTTCCATCATGCTTGAAAATGCACCAAAGTGTCATCAAATTGCTCCCTGGTCATTGTAAGAAGTTAGTCTTTGAGGCCTTTTTTTTTTTTTTTTTTTTAAACTATGAGTCAATCTTGACACCAATAGGAAGGAAGTTGATATCAAGCTTGCCACAAAGAATTTCAGAGGTTATGAAGAATAAGGGTCAATAATTAACACCAATTTCAAAAGTCTTTGAAACTTACATAGTGGTTGTTTTTTTCTGTCACAGAAACATGTTGAAAATATATATAATTTAAATTAAAACTGAAGCTGCAAAGTGTATGAAACACAAACAGGTGACTGTCAGTAAATTCACCATGATTTAGAAACAGCTAAAATTGAAACTTAGTCTCATCACATTAAAATTGTGATTCCAGGGCCTGGACAAAACTGGTGGGCTATTAAGAACGTTATTTCATTAGACGGTTGGTTGATGTTGTGTTGATAATTTTACTTGTCCCTTTAAAGGAAGTGTAAATTTTCTAAGTCCTCTAATCTTTCATATGCTTACAATAAAAATTGCTCATCAAACAGCAGTTTAATGTTTCATTAAACAACCTGGCACAAAAGAAAATTTATTTGAAGTAAACTTTATTAGTCATCCAAAAGGTCATTCAAATCTGTAATCATTCTTTAGGCCAAAAAAAACCAAGGGAAAAACAGACTAACTACGTCTGAGACAAGAAGAGCTTTTAAACTGAGCTTTTAAACAGTCATGTCCTTGAATTCTTCCTTCTGGATGGAAAAAAAAAACAAAACAACCAAAGTCCAACTTTAGGAACACGTTGAAATGTTTCTTCCTGAGGACGCGGCTTTCAGGAGGTCTTTGGTTTAGTGAAGTATGCAGAGTCTGCATCCTGCAAAAGGAAGAGGGTAGCTGTCAGCACTGATTTTCTACTTCCCTGAATCAAATCAAAATAATTTAAAGGAAAGGAAAACGTCCAAATAGACATGCTGTTAATATTTGTACTTCTTAAAAAAAATTTCAAGGTGGTCACAAGATGACGAGCTTTATAGGCAGGGATTTCACTGTTATGCTATTCATGTTTTTTTAGGCTCTTTCTGTTTCAAAATGATCCTTCTGAAGCATGTGAATCAACAACGGCCACCCAGCTGCAAAATGACCTTTCTGTAAATTAACCTCTTTATATTTAAGGTCCAGTATGCAATTTATATGCATTCTCCTCCCTCTCCATTAAACACTGACATAATTACACTCACTGGCCACTTTAGTCAGCTGATCAGTAACACAAACATCTAACCATCCAATCACAAGGGAGCAAACTCAATGAGTTTAGGCAAGTAAAGATGATTCAGATGACCTGCTGAGGTTCAAACAGACCGTTTCTGCCTCATGGAGGCAGAAAAGTGATTAGAGTAACTTTAAATGTAGCAGATGTATGAATGTAGCTGGTAAGCGTATTTCAGAAACTGTTTGAAAAAGAGAAAATATGCAGTGAGCTGCAGTTCTTCGGGTGAAAATGCCCCATTGACACAATAGGGAGACCACACCGGGTGCCATTTCTTGTCAGCTTAGAACAGGAAACTGAGGCTTCAATTCAGACAAGCTCACCAAAGTTGCACAACAGAACTCTGGAAAAATGTTGCCTTGTCTGATGAGGTTCAATTTCTGTTGCTACCTTTGGATGGTAAGGTCAGAATTTGGTGTAAAGAAAATAAAAGGATGGATATTTGGGTTGCTTGGGATCAATTGAGTATTACCCTTTTATCACCTCATCTTCAGACAGCTGCTTGAAGCAGGATAACCTGAGACATAAAGCTCAAATCAACGCAAACTGGTCTCTTGAACATGACACAGAGTTCACTGTACTCAAACAACCTCTGCAGTCATTGAATCCTAACCCAATAGAGCACTTTTGAGATTTGGTAGACTCCAGAGAGTCACCTCATGGATGTGTAGCCAATAAATCTGTAGTAACTGTGTGGTGCTGTCATGTGACTATGGACCAAAATCTCTGAGGAATGTTTCCAGCACCTTGTTAAATCTATGCCATGAAGAATTAAAGCAGGTCTGGACTCTATGTATGAGCTATAGACATTTTTAAAATTCTCACACACTTAAATGACAGGGAGTGAAAAGGACACAAATAAGGCTCAACTGCATAACCAGGGCAAGAAGATAGGATCTATTATTGTGTGGTCTTTACCCTACAATATAAGACACAAGTTTTAGATTTTGTGCTTTATATTAATTTATATATAAATATAAGAAAACATGGTTGCATCAAAAATGCTTGAGTGCACACTCCAGAAACTAATGAATGACTTGCAATGGCCTCATCAACCTTTTATGTACCCAATAACCAAGCTCAGCCATGAAAAAACACATCTACATCAAAGTCTCTATAACCCGTTTCCCCTCATAACATGTTTTGCTCTGCCTGTTTATCAAGCTGAAATTTGGGGGTTTGAACGCTTTGACTGACAGGTTTACAGACACAGGGAGCTGAACTGGACCTCTTAACTGGGTCTGTGCTGCTTAATATCCCCTGCTATTATGTACAGCCTGTCAGTTTGTGCATTAGTTTTATTAGTCTGCTATTTAGCACTAATTAGCTTGTTGCTAACTTGAGCCAATATCCTCACCCTCTGATCTAAATATGTTCACTTTTGGCGCAAAAAAATCAAATTTAAAAAAAAAAAAATCAACATGATGCCTTCAGAATTCTAAGTCCAGAGGCCAAGGCATGATGTCTTGGTGGCTACACCCATCTTTTACATACACCCTGTGCATATTATGTACGTACCACACCAGCTTTAAAATTTTGAACTCTCTTCCTTCCCAGCAGGTCTGTGATGAACCAGGCAAATGTAGGAGCATACTGCCAGGCGTAGTAAAACAGGAGGAAGGGCTGCTGTGCAATCCACATCTCCTTGACACCATTGGCGATTCCCACTAGCATTAAATGCACACAGCGACTTGTTGGCATTTTGTGTTCCTGGCTTCCAACTGATGCCACAGGCTTTACGTAATGGAAGGAAAAATAGTTACTGAAAGCAAACGTTCTCAAAAAGCACTTACGTCACAAATGTGAAATCGAAACAGCAAATAAAATGCATTACCTTGTTTAGCTCCTCTGTGAAGACGTTGCTGATGATCTGTGATTGGACTGGCCCTGGGCACACCATGCTAATTAGTATCTTTGGATAATCAGTCAGCTCAGGTCGAAGGGCATTGAAAAAACCCTGTGGAAAATACAGCAACACCACTTACCCAGTTGGGACCGGTAATAGTTTTTTTTCCTTCCTTTGTTCCCCATATATAACTAATGCTAAGTTTAGACGAGATGCAGAAACATTCAATTACATTAAATGAGTTGAATTCAAACCACAGAACCACAGAGTCATGAGAAATTGCGTCACCTGAAGAGCATGCTTGGTGGCACAGTATCCTGTTGCAAGAGGCGCCCCGGCGAGGCCGACTAGGCTGCTGACAGTCACGATGCTCCCCCTGCCTCGCTGCGTCATGTGAGGCAGCACCTGCTTGGTTAGAGATACCGTACCTAAGAAGTTGAGCTCCATCAAGGCCTGGCACACATCCACGCTGGTTTCCAAGAACAGAGAGCGCTGACTTCGACCGCCATTGTTAATGAGGATATCAATCTGATGAGGAATGAAAAAATAAGATAGGATAAAAAAGTGCAGAAAGATGACGTGACTTGAAAAGTTATCAATCTACAATCTGGTGAAATAAAACTTTAATTTGGTCATTGTTTGATTCCTGGTTTAAAACCAGCGTCTTTTAAATAAGTTGTCAGTCGTCAGGAAATATTAATGTGGTAATGAAACTAAGAACACCTGGAGCAGCCTTACATGCCCAAAGTAGTGAATAACTGTTTTTGTTCTTTCCTCGTGTGATGTCCTCTCCAGCAAATCAAGGGGAAGAACAAGAACATCGTCATCCTTAAGTTCGGACGTCTCTTGAAAATGAAAGAATAAAAATTATTCAGCTGATCACAAGCAAGTAAGACTGAACTGAAATCAACCTAATGCCCAGTTGCAACTGAACTGACTGAAAAGGTAAAAAGTTAAAGCACGGATGTTGAATACATAACAACATCATTTTAATTTATCTTACCTAAGCAATGGCGTTTCACTCTGTGTAGCTCATCCTCACGGCGGGCAGACAGGATGAGACGTGAGCCACACTTTGCCAGCTGGTAGGCCAGCTCTTCTCCAATACCACTGGATGCTCCAGTGATCCACACTACCAGCCCTTTCAGCTTCCTCTCTGGTTGACACAAACCACAACAGTCAACAAGGCGAATTTCTTTTACGACACTTAGCAGTTAGCAACAGAGGAGTCATAAAGATTGCCTGATTTTGTTTTAACTGAATACGGCACTCTTATTGTATGCTCTTACTTTCACCAAAATTATTATTACTTATTTTATCTTTTTCACAGAAGACTCTTGAACTCTTGGATAGTTTTGCCTTTAGTACTTTTGTTGACTACCTGTGGTCACTGTTAAGAAAATGTTCCAGTGCACTAAAATGGAAGACTTTTGACATTCATACAGAGAAATTATTAAGTGCATATTGTAACATTATACGGAATTTGTTGTATGATTACCTGTCTATATAATATAAGAAGCTGTGTGTTCTGCTGAGGCTCACATCAGAGTAAAGTTAGCATGGCACACATTATCTTCTAAACACAAATGACGTTTTGCCGTTAAAGAGTTCAGAGGTCAATCGGAGTTGAAGACGAAGCCTTATAAAATCAACTTATTGTTCTTTGACAGTTCAACCTATCAATCACAAACAGAGAGGTTACCCGTGCTTGTCCCCTCATAGGACGGATTACCTTCGTTATAAACAAGAAGGTGAGGACAACGTGGGGTGTGTTTCGTTTGACTCACCTGGCTTGTGCCCCGCTAGACTTGCCCAGAAGAGAGTGAAGTCTGCATCCGCGAAAAGGAAGCAGAGTAAATGGATGAGTAAATAAACTGGTATAAACCAGCTGAGAGCAGACACAATCCAGCAGTCCATTTGGTGGAAGCAAGTGGGCTACAGGACACGCGTATACTTTTAAAGTGGCTTGTCACTACCCGATCCGTACCGGAAACCCGATCGGTACCACGCATGTGCGAACGGTGTCTACTTACGGTCGAAGCGTTTTACGATAGTTACAGGTCAGAGTATCTGTTAAGATGTTAAGAATAATAAGTATCTCTTAAAATGTTTGCAATAATGAAGCAGTAACCCTAACCCCATGGCTACAACCAAAACTAAGTTAAAGGATGTCTACGTCACTTCCGCTTTATTTTCAAAATTAAATCTTCAGAAATAAACGTGCTTATTCCTATCTATCGCTCTTCTCCAGGTTGCATAACAGTATAACAGTTATCTTTTGCAATAACGAACTTGAACCACAGCTGTTACACAGTGTCCTGCAGAACCTGGCGAGTCTCCAAGAAAAACAAACAAACAAAAAAAACCCAAACCCAGCCCTGAGTTTAGATGAGAGAGGATTTAATGGAACAGAATCAGACTCACAATACTTTACTAATCCCTGAGGAAATTATGTGGTCACAGTTGCTCCAAGACAGTAAGATATGTAAGTATAGTATGGCAGTAAGTAAGAGGAGGGGATATATTCCAGTAATACAAGCAAACACACGTTTTCCCAGTATGAGGCATTAGCGATATGCAGTTTTGCATGTTGTATTTCATTTTTAAAGTAACCTATATCCATCTATTATCTATTATTATTATTAAAATAACCTATATCCCCCCCGGTCATTGGTTTATGCAAGCCTGATGCAGGACGGATTTGCATAGTATAAAAACTGTGATATTGACTAGTTTAACTAACTGAGGACAGTGTTATTTTCATGTTGGATTTAATGGGTTTAGAAACACTCCAAACTGAAAAACATGCATGTGGTGGTTATTTTACTGGCCGAGTGCAGTTAGACACAATGCACTTAATTTTGATTGCTTAGCACACTGGACACATTTTGGCTCATGGATGTCTAGTGTAAATGTAATACATTTTAACTCATTTTCATAACATATATTTTAATTTTTCTTTAAATAATATCTCATTTTTACCAAACAGACCCTTCAGAGTAAATGGATCATGACATGTTACATTGATTCATGTATTGCTCAGTTCCTCTTGATTACATCTTAATTTTCGAGACCCCTGCATCCATGTGAATACCATGCTCATTTAAAGAACTGTCAACCATTAAAGCTACAGCGATGATAAGGGAGTCTAGCAACTCAGCAAGGTTAAAGGGCATTTAAGATAAGATACTACAGTATTCATCCCAGAAGGGAAATTATGCTAGAGCAGCTGTAACCTAAGACAGAATTGCTTAAATTAAATAGAATAGCTCAGTATGACATAATACAACATGACAAAACAAAAATAGCTATAAGGTAAAATACTCAAGAATATAAATTTACATGAAAATAAAAATGTCAAACAATATAAAATGAATGAGCTTAAGAAACAAAAATCAGAAAATAAAATAACAAATGACATTTAAAAAGCTTATTATAATATAACAAGGAACTCAGTAATAAAAAAAAAAAGCAAACAAACAAAGTAAATATTGGTATTGTGTTATGATATATTGAAAAGATTTCCTGTTGGGACAGCAAAGTCAATTCAATCTATTAGAGAAAGTCCTCCCCTAAGTGTCCACAGTAAAAATGGTGCAGATGGTGGTCATCTTCTACACACAGGCTTTTGGATACTGGGTTTGAAAGCCTGTTACAGAAGAGCGAGCAATGCCACACACAACCTCTGTGTCATCTCATTTAACTTTAATGAGACTTGGCCTAAAGATCCTCTGTTACAAATATACCCAGCAAAAACTTGTCAGCTTTTTAGGAAACCCGCTTCTGTAAAAAAATACAGTATGACAGTGACTGACCTCAAAGAAACACTCAGTGAATCAGACTAGTTTATGTTTCTACAGCAGCAAAATAAAACTATTGTGGGAAGTTTTATGGGAATGTTTTGTTTGTAGATGCCAGTTGCCATAAAGTTTCGGTTCTTACGTTTTAGATACTACATATAAAACAAAATTAATGAATTGCAGATAAAATATTATGTAATATATAATCCCAGAAACATGTACATCTAAATGATTGCTAAATGTCAATGAAAAATAAACTTTTTCACAGGAATCATCTGAAAAGTAGAACTCATTTGTTTTGTGGTTGCACATATTATAGGTTATAAATTTCCTCGAAAATTCTTTGGAACAACAAATCAAATAAGAAAAAGATGGACTCATTTTTATGATTACACATATTGTAATCTAACTTTTTGGACAGACCTCACGAATTATACTTAACAGCTAAACAAAACAATTTATGCATGCATGTTAACCTTTATAATTGTTTATAATTTGCTGTGGGAATGTGGTGGAAACCTGACAGTTGTAAATTATTATAATAAAATAAACAAATAAATAAATAAATAAAGCAAGCGATTCAAGTGCATAAACACACCTATAATTCGACCTATTGGTGGCGCTGGAGAACACGGCGGGGGAGGGGAGTAAAATAAAAAAAAAATTAAATTAATAAAAACAAAAATCAAGCAATGGTCAATATTAACTGTGCCACATTTCCCTTCTACAAACTGAAATTGCACAAGAAGCAGGAAATTGTGCAATAACGACATATTTTGACAGAAGCACTTATGCAGCCCGTTTGCAGGATTGCACTGAATTAATTGTCATTTTGTACGGGCTTGTTTATATCAGATTTGGAAGCCCGTGTTGTGGTATACATGCTTTGCGAGCACGTTTCTGTGTAGCAGCTGGAGCAGCCAGCCACAGATCTTTAGGAATGATGTCATGTTTTCGAATGCGCAACCTGCAACATCCGGGTCTTGTCTCCGTCGCTCCGTGCCGCTCAGGCTAACGTTAGCTAGCAAGTTGTCAGGCTGTCAAGTGGAGAGGCTGGGGCAGACGTTTCAGCTTCCCTTCCCCTGGCTTGGCCGCATAAACCTCCGGCCACCCCCCAAAAAGCCACGAGAAAATCCGTTTGAATATTCTCGCCAGCTGAGATAATGTAATGCATCACGGACGTACGCAAAGAGGGATCTCCGCACCTACACAATTTATATGCACCGAGTCTTGAGTGACGATTGCTCGCTGCTAACTGGCTAGCTACCTTAGCTAAACCGCCGTAAACCCCCTAGTTTCGTCGGTGTACCCTCTCTGGTGCGAACTGCGGCCAGTCGGTCATCGTCCCTGTTGTATCTTGCGCTGGTGTCGACTAGTATTTTGGTATTTGGTAAGTTATTAAATGTTTACTTTGTAGCCAGCAGCTGTTGAGGAACGTTGGGCAGCCGTAGTTCTTAGCTGTGTTAGCATGTAGCAATTAGCAAGGCCAAGGGCTTTGCCTGCCTCAATATTATATTAGCGCACCACGGCAGGGAGGGAGGCCTGTCAGTTAGCTGTGAGGGACAAGGGTCAAGGCCCGTAAGTAGGCTAGGCTGTTTGTTTATTTCAGTTGTAGTCGGTACTGGCTGCAGAGCAAAGTTTCTCACTAAACCCAGCAGCATTATTGAGCTTTAATAAACGTGACTATGGTGTAAACTAGTTCATTACAGCGTTAGAGTTGGTTTTGACCGATTTTATGTCTTGTGATGGTTATCGAGTCTGCTAGCTGGGGCTAGCGCTACAGGCGTGTAGCTGCAACTCTTTACTACCCCAGGTAGCTAGTATGGTGAAGTGGTCTGCATTGCGGAGGTCACAGTGGTTTAGTGGACTATCAAAATGAAAGTAAATAACTTAAAACGTTTCGTTACATTTATTGGTAAACTCTAGACAGCCACTGGCCTGAGGGCGTTTCAGTCTGATCCACACCAGCAGTGTTCCTAATGTGTGGCCAAAATGTGCACACAAGTCTACTATTTTTAGACTAGTAGGGGCTGAACTCAACTCCAAGATGTTAATCTTTTGCCACAAATGGATCTAAGACGTGCTGTTAGTTTATTGATAGAATTGGTGCCTCTTTCTGGTTATTTCTTAGAAAACTCTTTTTCAGAAAATTAGTCAGATTTGTACTCATTTTATGTTTTCACATTGTCATAATTAGACAACATGTATTGTTTTAGTTTCCAAATTGGGGCTTTGATTGGACTGCACTTTCTTATCAACAAATTTGTCATTTCTTTTGTGTTACAGGCTTTTAAAGGGACACAATGGGTGCATTTCTGGACAAACCAAAGATGGAAAAGTATAATTCCCATGGTGAAGGTAACAACCTGAGGTATGGGCTAAGCAGCATGCAGGGTTGGAGGGTTGAGATGGAGGATGCACACACAGCGGTAATTGGTCTGTCTCATGGTCTCGACCTGTGGTCATTCTTCGCTGTTTATGATGGGCATGCTGGCTCTCAGGTGGCCAAGTACTGCTGTGAGCACCTGCTGGAGCACATCACCAGCAACTCAGACTTCCAGAGTGCTCTTCAGGATGACCCCTGTGTGGACAGTGTGAAGAATGGTATCCGCACTGGGTTCTTGCAGATTGACGAACACATGCGAACCATCTCTGAGAAGAAGCACGGTGTGGACCGAAGTGGCTCCACTGCAGTGGGGGTGATGATTTCTCCAAGCCATATCTACTTCATCAACTGCGGCGACTCACGTGGGCTCCTCAGCCGGGGCGGCACTGTGCACTTCTTCACACAGGATCACAAACCTAGCAACCCACTGGAAAAGGAAAGGATCCAGAACGCCGGTGGCTCAGTCATGATCCAGCGAGTTAATGGGTCCCTAGCAGTGTCCCGTGCTCTGGGAGACTTCGACTACAAATGCGTGCATGGAAAAGGCCCGACAGAGCAGCTTGTTTCTCCAGAGCCTGAAGTTTATGCAATAGAGAGAAGCGAGGGGGAAGATGAATTCATTATATTAGCTTGTGATGGTATCTGGGATGTCATGGCCAATGAAGAATTGTGTGACTTTGTGAGGTCAAGGCTAGAGGTTACGGATGATCTTGAAAAAGTCAGCAATGAAATTGTTGACACCTGCTTGTACAAGGTATGCCATCAACAAACCCTCTTCTGACACTTTGTTGAACTGTTTGGTACAATGGTTGATTTACATAAATTCTTGTTTGTTATCTTTGATTTCTTTGCAGGGAAGCCGGGACAATATGAGTGTTGTGCTAGTCTGCTTTCCTGGGGCCCCAAAGGTATCTTCAGAAGCAGTGAAACGAGAAGCTGAGCTGGACAAATATCTGGAGGCCAGAGTAGAAGGTAGTAAAAGCACTTTTGGTTGACATTATAGAGGAAAACATCAAGTTTACAAATGCTCATATATCTTACTTGTATTTAGAGGCAATGAAAAATGCAAAATCAGAGAGCAAAAACGGGAAGTGTTTTGTTTGTAATGTCTGTAGATTGGGTCTTAAATATCTGATATATTTAAGGTAGATATTTGAATCATACTGGATAGTGAAGCATTGAAACATCAAATGAAGGACTTCAAATTCATTGATTACAGTGAGACTGCCATTGACATCTTAAGTTTATTTGTGCATCTTGCACATGTATCAATAAAACAATATCTTACTAGTGATGTCAAGTCTCTCAAATGCTGCCAGTGATCATCATTTCCTTTTTACCCCCTAATGTTCTGGAAGTATTCAACCTTTAGATTAAAAAAACAAAACCAAAAAAACCCCCAAAAAACTTTAAGTGTAAAACAGGGTGTGAAACTTCACAAAGGGTGTTTTTCCCAGGCAAGATTTAAATTAACAGCCTGGTTTTCAACTGAAGATATTTTGCATGTTAAGTAGATGCTTTAACCACTACACTATGGAGAAACAAATGCATTTTTAAAAAGTTGGAAGTGATGGAGGTTCATCTGATAATAGGTTAGTAAGTGATTTATGGTGTTCATAAAGATGATATCAAAAGGGCAACTATCAGTCCCTGTCTTTTTGCATCCACCACGGGGTGTTTGTGTGTGCAGATGGGGTCGAACAGAGTCACAGGTGGCAGTGGCCTTGGTTGGCAACAGAGAGACTGTTGCCTGATACTTAAAACATACCAGGGGAGGGATTCTAAAATACCTGTAGTGCAAAGCATCTGCAGGAAACGGTAATCCAGCCATATGGAAACCTTGGGACTTTTACTAACTTTGAAACAGATTGTTGACTGAGGGCTCTCATTGTGTTGCCTTGACTATAAACTCAGTAATAACCTTGAGCTTTTAAACAGGGGTTAAAAATGCACAGCCACAAATTAAATAGGAGCGTCTGATTTATAACAAAGACAATAAAAAAGATGAGTTTTACAGTGAAAACAAATGCAAAAGAATAGTCAGTTTATCCAGTTATTTTGTTGTCACTGTTGGTGAAATTGCAGTCGAGATTCAAATTTGGTCCCAGTCCACCAATGTAGTATCCCAGTGGCAAGTAAAGGTAAAAAACAGGCAAGTGCTGCCAGCTACACCATCACCATTGGTGTAGCACCTGTTGGCATGATCCCTGGGCTTATGTTGTTCTGTTTGAGCATCAGTTGATGCTTCATTGCTATTTTGTAGAATTTAAAAAAAAGAAAAGTAGCAATTGCTGGTTGAGGTTATACCTGTTGTTGCATCCCATTCATTGCGCAAGAACGGGTATAATAATAATAATAATAATAATAATAATAATAATAATAATAATAATAATAATAATAATAATAAAACCTGGATTTTAGGAAAATGCCTTGTACTTATTTCTTCTTCACTTTCCGGGCTACTGCCTAAAGGTTCTGTGAAAAGAAGCTGCTTTGGGTCATATAAGAAATCCCGGTAAAGTTTTGTACTCGCTAGCATAGTTACAACAGCTTTATACATTATTTACACAGGGCTTAGTTCTTCTCAACCTGACTAACCACTCAGCTTAAAAGGAACAAAAAAAGGATAGATGTCTTTATGTTTTTTGTTTCACCTCCTGTTTTATCTGTCTTTGTTGCCTCCCCTGCTTTCTCTGCGTTGTCTTGTGGCTTAGCAGCTGCAGGTAGAGAAATTTTAGGTGCACTTAAAGCAAAACAAACTCCAAAGTAAATATCGTCACTGCCCATGTTACCAAATATTAATGATAGCCTTTCAGTTTTAGATGGTAGAATGAACTTGTCTGGTTGCCAGTTGTTATATCTCAAATTAATATATCTAACATGACGTAACTTTGTATTTCTGAAGAGTTATTTACATAGCTGTTACATTTGCTCCTTAAACAAAATTGACTGTGAATTCCTATAAGATGCCTCATAGAAGTCCAGGGCCAGTAATAATAAAAGAATGTCATTAACAGCAGAAGGCAGATACAAACATATTTTTACGTGGAGCTTTTTTTTTTTTTTTTTTTTTTTTTAAATAGTAGCAGTATTTACATTTCCAACATACCATGACATTCAGTATATGATTGTATTTATAAAAGACACATAATTTATATTTTGTGCAAAGCTTAGGCTGAATGTAATAGATGAAAGTAGGCTTATTTAATTTTTTTTCTACGCTTACTATAAAAAATTAAGCATCAAAGTTAGCAATATTTTATTTAGTTGGGATGACCCTTTTGTGGCCTCTGTGTTACATCAGTGAAGAAGTATTACTATGACAAAGCTTTTATTTTACATATATTCACACTTAAACAACTGTGATTTGGTCTAAATTGGATAATATTAATCTTGTTAGTTTGTTATCCTCCTTGTACACATGGATATATAATATTTTAATTGCTCATATCAATTGTATATTTTTAGAAGTACTCTGGTGTTGTTTAAACAGAGCTGTAATCGAATCAAATTGTGTTTTCCAACAGAGATAATCAAAAAGCATGGGGATGAAGGTGTCCCGGATTTGGTCCACGTGATGCGGACGTTAGCATCTGAGAGCATCCCTAACCTTCCTCCTGGTGGGGAGCTGGCGAGCAAGTAAGTGATATTTGTGGTTAGAATGGAAACTATGCTATTGTCACACTGGGTGTCATATGTATATATTTTTTCATTTTGAATGAAAACTAGCATTGATTTTTTTTTTGCCTTCCCCCTCAGACGAAGTGTTATTGAAGCAGTGTACAACAAACTTATCCCGTATCGAAGTGATGACACAGTAAGTATTTTGCTTTAACTTCCTGCAGGTGTGCTTTCTTTGAAGTATGCATGCTTTTGTTTTCTTTAAGCACACTTGTACTAATCCCATGCATGCTATAAATATTCAGAAAGGTAAAACAATGATATTGCCAAGAGATATTTTTCAAAATGCAGTCAGGGGAGGAAAAAATATGGATTGACTCAAGCAGTTCAGACAATTGTCATCAATGTTTATCTTAACTAAAACAAACAAACCATGAGCTAATTTCACCAATTAATGCAACTGAACTAAAAAAGAAGTCACTAATAAGTGTGGCATAAAAATGGTCCTCTTCAAACTGATTCAAAATGAACATTTCTCATAAGTCCTTTTCATACAAACAGGACTCAGAAATTTTGCCCCTGTCCACTCAGATATTGTGCCTTTTATCAAATAGGCTCATTGAGTGAGCTACACGTATTAGTGCACATCATCTTATCCTTGACAGTAAAACTTGTCCTCTGGTTCCTTTATTTTATGTTTGTGTAAGGAAGGTTTTTTAATTACTTAATTTACTTTCACATGGTAATTTCTTCAAAAAAACCCTCAAACCTTTTGACTCACTTTTGCTAATTGATTAAATTGAGATTTGTTTTTCCAACCAGTTTACACAAAGATTTCTGTGTTCAGAGGGCACTAGGCTTCTTAGAAACTGTTACAGTCAACTTAAAGTGACATTCTACACTTTGTTCGTTCAGGCTTTTTTTTAAGGGAATAGATCACCTTTGGTGCTATTTGCACTTTAAGATCTTCACAACTTGTTATCGTTCAGTTGTATACAGATGTATTCAAAACTCAGGGAGGAAGATGTGGAGTTAACATTCCCCCCTGTACCCTGTACGAGTTTTCGCACCTCAATATATATCGATAAAGATGTGCTTTAACAACCATTAGAACAGGTTCCACGTCATTTTAGAAATAGGCCTGAAATATGACAGAAACCAGTCATTTCAGAGAAGAGAAACAAGGGATACCGCCAGTAAGGTTCCAAGGGGGACAAAGTTGATGAAGATAAAATCTGAGGTCTGTCCTGGCCTCCCAAAGACTGTCACTCCTTGTGTTAAGCAACTCTAATGTTGCTGTGTGTTGTTAGATTTGTTTGATAGATTGTAAAATTGTAATTATACCCGTTTTAATATCTTGTCTTTTTTCATGTATGCCTATACTGATCAATTGTTGAGATGCAGCTAAGCTACTGTAGCACTGCAAAATTTAATATGATTGGTCATAAAGAGTGCTGCCTAGAATGGATTGAGAGTGGACCAGGTTAACTGCCCCATCATTTTATAACACAATGATTATACATTTACATAATTACACTGCCAAATGGCATGCTGGGTAGGGTTAGCTGGCTGGTAGCAAAAATGGTCTGCTAGCACCTGAATAAACCTCTGTCACTACAGAACAGTGAGAAAATAGAGACATGATGAACCTATGGACTAAGTGACTCTTTGGAAACCTGTGCCAGGTTCATGCTGTGACACTGCCAAATCTGATGGGAAAAAATACAGTGATACTAAACTTCAGCAGTAACTGTAACACATTATTTCACACTTCTAAATATAATAAAGTCATATAGGCTTGCGTGGGAGGTAATTTATTATTTCTTAAAGGAAAATATGCACTGTCAGCCACTTCATTAGGTACACCTGTTAATGTAAATGTCTAATCAGTCGCATGGCTGCAACTAAGCATTTATGAAATTGCAGATCTACTGTCATCTTCCCACACAATCATCCTCAAAGTTTACAGAGAATGGTCAGAGAGAAAATATGCGCACCAGTTTCTCTGGGTGAAAATGCATTGTCAATGCCAGAAATCAGAGGAGAATGAACTGATAAAAAGGTAACAGCAACTCAAAAAACCCCCACTTAGGACAAAGGTGGCACCTCAAACCATGGCACAGGTTTTCAACAGCAGTATGACCGCATACTGCTGTTGAAAACCTAAAGACCACACCATGTGCCACTCAAGTCAGCTAAGAATGGGTAACTGAAGCTATAACTCACACAGGCTCACCAAAACTGGACAAAAACGTTGTCTGGTCTGATGAGTCTCCTGCAACAATGTTGCAATAATCAGATGGTAGGTGATAATTCAGCAATTTTAAAAAAAACACGAAAGCGCGGATCTCTCCTGCTTTGTATCAACGATTCAGGCTGCTGCTGGTGACATAATGGTTTGGGGATATTTATTTGGCACCTTTTGGGTGCCTTAAGATGAACCCGAGCATTGTTTAAACACCACAGCCAGTTGAGCATTTTTACTGACCATGTCCACCCCTTTAATGACGGTAGTGTAGCCAGCAAGATAACGTATCATGTGAAAAAGCTCAAATAATCTCAAACTAGTTTCTTGAAGATCACAATCAGTTAACTGCATGCAAACAGCCTCCCCGGTCAACAGATCTCAATATAACAGAGCACCTTTGGGATATGGTGGAACGGGAGATTCACATTATGAATGTATAGCTGGCAAATCTGGAGCAACTGTGTGATGCTGTCTTGTGAACATGGACCAAAATCTCTTAATGAATATTTCCAGCAGCTTGTTGAATTTATACTATGAAGAATTCTGAAGGCAACAGGGATACAACCTAATGAAGTGGCTGGTGAGGGCATATATAAGTTTTGTCCATATTTATTTGTGATACACCTAAAGTACTACACAAATGCAGTCTTTTTTTTGTTTTTTGTTTTTTAGGCATTGTTTTTTTTTTTTTTTTTTTTTTTTAAAGCTGCTTCTGATTTATTTTTTTCTTTTTATGCTTTCATGTATTGAATTTGTTTCTGATATTCTGTCACACTGACTTTTTTTTTTTTTTTTAAGATAAATTTCTTATCTAGAGAGATTTTTTTATTATAGCTCATGTAGCTTATGTGTTTTGTTTAAGTCATCCTTGTGGTCGTGATCCAAACTGCTAATATTCAGTGTTTTTTTTTAAAACATTATTTATTTTTTGTTCAACAGCCATCAGTTTGAAGCTCTCAAAAAAAATCCTGTCTCTTAATTTTTCATATACTGGCTTCAAATAATTAACTATGATTTGACTGAAAATTTTCACTGTTAGATGTCAACCTTTATGAAGACTAAGATCTGCAATTGAACATTCTAATATTATAAACTATAGCAAAATAAAATATAACATAAGTTTGAGGAGTTGAGTGTTCCATTAGGGCCTTTTAATCGAACCTGCTAGTAGTCATGTTAGAGAGTAAGGATGGTAAGGAAGTTTGTAATAATATCCCTGACAATATAGGAAAAAAAAATACAGAAGAGGGTTTTTATTGTTGCAGCAGGATCCAGGATCATGGTGCAACAATGGAGATGTATAAAAAATATCTCATAGGACGCACCCTATGTGGTGATTTTTATGAAAATTTTATGCAACGTCAAGGATTTGCATGACTACATAAATACACATCAAACTCAGATAAGTGTATTTTTATTATTTTATTAGTGTACACTGGAAATTGCGAGTCCAAAAATGTTATCTGTCGATGTTTCCAAAGTGCAACACATTTGAAATGTGGTTTTATAGGACTATGAATTAAAGTTTCATGTAGTTCCTAACATACATGAGAAATAATTGTTTGGGCAATGTTTACCTTTGTCCATTTAAAGTGGACTAGTTGATGAGTCAAATATTTTTCTCTTGTTTTAAATGACTAGCAGATGAGTTGCTATGGATATCGTTAGTAAAAGCAGTAACAAAACTGCTTAACACTTGCACAATAACTAAAGTAACTTAACCTTGAAACCCTTTAGGAGGCTGAATAATATTGCCACATCATTGACTTGAGTTGAATTGGTTGAGCTTTTTAGTCAGCTTCTTAAAGCCCTGCTTTTCCATTGAGAAACCCTAATCAGTGAATTCCATCCATCATTTTGCTCTTCCCGTCATATAGAGTGCAAATTAGAGGGTGCTCCAGTGATGCATGGTTGAGTCATTTGTTTACTTTTCAGTCACAAATTATGAGCTGTTAGCATCTCTTTCTCAAGTACCTTCATAGCCTGGTTGTATTCAACAGTGCTTCAAGTTATGAAACAAGTTTGGTGTTTCCAACTTTTAGTGGAAACTTTTTTCTTTTATGTTTTGCAGTGTACTTTGCAAAACATGGAAGGCACAAAAGAGGTGGATGAAGTATGTTCTTTTTTTTTTTTTTACAAAATTGTCATCGGAGGCTGATGTGGACTTTTAGCTGTCAGACATGCCTGGGCTTGTGTAGTTAAGGTGTGTGCTAGAGAACAAATTTATGGTGTCCCTATATAGAAATTGTGATTTGACACTTGTTTTTTTTTTCATCATGTCAACATTGATACCAGTGTTATCACAGATGGTATGGTACATCACAGCCCTGTTAGAAAGGTTTGTTAACTGCAGCCCTGTTATTCTGCTATAAGTAAGTATTGTGTAAAATCACAGTGTGTAACTATAGTCTGCAGTTTTGTTTGACTGTGACTGACCTTGGGGAGGCTATGGTAGCTATGTTCTGTTGTAATGCTAATGACTGTATCCGGATACGAAATTATCGCATTTAACTACTGCTGTTAGTTTCTTTGAATCCAAATCTGCACTTGTTTTATTTATTCATTTATTTTTTATTATTACTACATTGTGGTGCACAGCAGGGAGGATGATGGCAGACGAGCTATATGTCAGAGCTAGATCATGTGGGTAATTTTTGTAAACACTAACAGTAATAATAATAATGGCATTTTAAATAGCAGGGGAAATCTAATTTGAGACTTCTTATACTGTTTTTGGCATCCTCGAGGTTTCTCGTTTTCAGAAAAATTTCTGTATGGCTCTGCATCACATAATTACCCAATTTTGTGTGGTTTTGCTAAGATAAAACCATATCAGAAAGCCGCCATTAGTAATATTGACAAAAATATAACGGCATAACAGACTTATTTAATACAGTAGTCACAATATATTCTCAGTGCATCATATCCATAAAGAAATGTGTAAAATCTAATAATTAACCCTTAAGTTTAAACATTTAAAAATAAAAGTTTAAAGAAAAATCAAATCTCTACATGTTATAAACAAAAGTGTGTGTATTGTACATATTTTTTCCCCCCTGTAGGAACTTGGTCAGATTTCTCTTAAAGTGAAAGAAAAACAATTCGATTTTTTTCAAAGTTCAAGGTCCCTTTGACCTTGCAAAACCTAATGGATCGTTCTGAAGAGCTCATTATATTCAAATTAGTACTGTAATAGGATGACATCGTTACAAGTCAGTTTGTGAAACTTCTTCCTACTTATATAATTCACGATCAACTATTAGTCGTATTATTAAAAAGTGCGAGCGTTTAGGAACAAAACAAACTCATCTATGAAGTGGCAGACTGCTTCATAACTGCAATGCAGTACTCTAGTTTTTCGTAGTAGATTACTTAAAATATTGCAATATCAGACATGCGAATAGATAAATATTTTAATGGTACTGCTACTCTTATTGGTATTGTGACCAAGTACTTTACCTGTACTCTAATTTTAGTGAAAACATTTGAACCATACAATTGGGCAATCAAAACACAGGCACACTAGAGTACACTAGGCACTAGAGTAGGGGTGTCAAAACATATGGCCCATATGGTCTCTAATCTGACCCACTGAATAAGATTTTTTTGAAAAATGTGAAGGAGTGCATCAATTTTAAACTTAAGTGTATTTTCATAAGTTTTAAAGCCTTTTCTGTCAAAGTTAAGTAATAGATAAATAATTAAATGACAGAAAAGTTTTTGCTTTTCTCTACCTACTGTAGAAATATCTCCTGTCTATGCACTGAGCTAGCATACATTTTTCTGTAATTTTACACATTTGTTATGTAGCAAAACTGAAGCTTACTGTTGAAGGTGTGCTTCTTTTCCTCATATTAAGACTTCTCAGGGATTAAATGCGTTACATGTTGTTATACTGATAGAAAGAGGAGTTTCACTGGTCTGGCCCACTTTAGTTAAGGGATGTCAAACCCATTTTACATTACAAAACACTTTGATCCTCACAGTCAGTGTGCTGTGTTTCGTTCGTATCTTATGCACTTTCAGTAGATGTTTTAGCAGACTGCCCTTGTTTCTTATCTTAGATGCATAGAGCTTGCCACACTTGTTGCACTCTTTATTGGCTTCAACTGTGGTGCAGCGGCTTGTGTGTATTGCGCAATGCTGCAGCCCACGCCACTCACATACATACTGCAAGGGGGACAAAAGTATATTGTATGAATGCATAGTGGAAGAATGTTTTAATCGTATCACAAATAAGAAATAGAGCCAGTGGTATAAAATGTGGAAGGCTACACTATAGCCATCATCTGTGATAAATGGGAAAACCAGCAGAGTAGAAACTGTAACATTAGAGCTTATCATCTTTCATGATTGAGATTCGTGATTTGTTTAATGGCAGTGTTGCTCACTAAATTTGGCAGATGTTACTTCCATTAGCAAAGAAGACATTCATAAATGAAGCCCTAGCTTTGATTTTAGATTCGTTTTAAACTTTGATTAGGATTCTTAGAAGTTCCAGAATTTGCATCAGTATTGTGATGTTGTAAAGTGAATCTTCCTCAGTTGAAGTTTAACTTCAGGCATAACAACAACAGGACAACAAGCTGGCCTTATAAACCAAAATCGCATATGACACTTGTCAGCCATATCAGTAATGAATTTTCTGTGAAGATTTTATATTGTTATTTTATGTACTTGATACTTTCTACTAGGGGTGCAACGATACACAAAATTCACAGTTCGGTTCGATACTTTGGTGTCACGGTTCGATATTTTTTCGATACAAAAAAATGTTCATGCTTTTTTAATTTGTCATTTATTAAAATTATAAATATATATTTTAACTCAAACGTACGGTTTTTAAATTTAATGTTGCTGAAACAACAAAGTAATAAAAAAATAAATATCTGATCAAGAAATCACTCATCTTTGGAAAAGAGAGTTTATTACGGAGAAATGGCTCTTTCCAAAATAAAAGCTATACTATACGCTTCTTCTGGGCTATAGTCTCAGCAGCATATTAAACATATCAGGTCCCCATAAGGAGAATCATGTGCTAACAGCTGTCTAAATGACTCGGGTAAAGTTTGTAGCATGCGTGCTTGTTGTTTTTGTCTGCTTCCACTTGTCTTTGCACTAGGATGATGTCGGTGTAAATGTGCAGTCATATTCGTTGTGTTCCCACTAGTGCTGTCAGCGTTAATCTGAAATGACATTAACGCCACAACACGGCAAATCTCCGTTAACGAGCTACCGCGGATCGCCCCGTGCGTGGGGCTGGACGGCGCCAACAAGTTAACAAGCAAACTGTGCTAACGCAGTAGTTCCCACCCATGTAATTGAGCATTGCGTGACACATCCAACATACTGTTTTACTTTTGTCCATGACGCGCTTACCTTCAGGGTCATGCTTCACATGAAGACCAAAATAGTTCCAAAGGCCACAACTGAATGAGGGTGGGGGAGGTTCAATTTGCCATGTTGCAACAGCTTAGCTTCTGTCTTGCTAGCTTGCGCTGCGCTCAGTGGATCTGCGCTCGACAGTGCAGCCTAGGCGGAGTAGTCGAACGCAGATCAACTGAGCTCTCAACACAGACAGCATCGTCAGAAGAAAAGTTGATCAAATAAATAAAAAATGTTGTATTGTTCGATACATATGCGTACCGAACCGAAAGCACTGTATCGAACGGTTCAATATCGATACGAGTATTGTTGCACCCCTACTTTTTATATCTTTTATTTCACTGTAATTATATTGGCATCAATTTTTACATATCTCTATGCACTCTTGGTCTTATGGAGTTCTGATGGATGTAAAGCCAGAGTCTGAAGGGTTTTTCCTTCCTCTCCTCTCTTATCAAGGACTCTGCATCCACAGACGACATGTGGTAACACAACCTCCTACCACTAACACAGCATAGAGTTTACAAACCACCATCCTCTCAAGACCCACAGCAGCTCAGCTCAGCAGTCACTCTCCGTCACTCTGAGCTTTTGGTTTCTAAGAAGGGAATTTCATGGGAGGAGGAGGCGGAGGAGGAAGAGGAGATGCATGCACACAAACCTGGAACAGTGCAGCACCGGTCCACTCTGGAGTTCAGGATCCCCGCTGTCTTGTCTCCCCTTTATGTTCACCCACCTAAATATTCTCCTCTAAAGTAATCCATAACAAGTGAGTCCACAAAGTTTTCTTCCATTTTGTTAAATAATCGGCTTAAGTAGTAAGACCCCCCCCCCCTTTTTTTTCCTTTGTTTTTTTTGGTTTGTTTTTTTTTTGCTGTAATTAATTTGATTCACATTTCCTTGTGTGTATTTGTATATTTCTGTTTTTGTGAAGTGCAATTGTCCTGTACAAACAGCCTGTATTTAATGCAGCTTGATTTTAAGTTAAAAAATGAAAGAAATGGAAAAAGAGAACCTTTTATGCACTATCTGCCTTTTCCTGCTCTTCTGGAATTCTAACAAATGTCTATTCAGTGAATATTATCGCTTGTCCTCCAGGCACAATGTCTCTGCGCTTTTATTTCTCTCTTTTTTTTTTTTTTTTTGTTTTTGTTTTTTCCCCTCCTCCAATTAGTCTATGCTCCTTTTAAGAAACGGGTAAATTGTATAGTTGACAGCACAGTAAGCTCTATATCAAACCATTTGAGTCCTAATTATTTTCCCCTGTGCTTTTTTTTTTTTTTTTTTTTTTTTTTTTTAAATTGTATTTTACTTTTGTAAGTAGTTTTCTGTACATGCTCAAATAATAATGGCAAGGTGTTTCTCAATCAAGTATGAAGTGGAATTTTATTTTTCTTCATTTTTGAGAGGTATCTGATGGGTCCCATGTTAACGTGTTTGTCTGTAGATACTTGCAAGCGTGCTTGGGTGTTTGTGTGCACATGTGTTGGTAAAATGCAGATTTGGATGTGCAGCTCAGATTTCAATTTGGCATGGTGTTTTGGACAAACTAGGCTGGAGTTTAAGAGAAGTGCTCTCCCCTTACTTGTTTTCAGCCCCCTACCCCCCTTTTTTTCCCCAGCCAGTGTTTCATATCAGCTCAACACAGGCTTCATTATTTGTAATTCCAAACAACATTGGACAGCAGAGTTTACATCTTACCCTGTTTGATTTTAAAATGTATCTATCAGAACCTGAGATGAAACTAGTAATTCTGTTGAAATGTTTGGAGGTTATTCAGGTTTACACATCCCATCGTGTCATATTTAAATATCAATTTGTAAATGTAGATGAATACCAGTGACCACTGTGGGTGCCATATTTTTTTTCTTTTCTTTTTAAATTACACCTTCAGCTTTAGTCGGCCTATGGCAAGCCCCCCATTAGATGCAGTTTTTGTATGTGTTGCAAATATGTTTGAGCTTCTTCATTTTACATCTGATTAAGATCTGTTTGTTGTGAACAGTTTAAGCACTGAACAAAATTTTGCATTGGCAATTTGAAAATAGAAGAAACTGCTGGCTCTAAAACTTACGAGGCTTTCTTTTGGGCATTCAGAACAAGAACAAATCTGCTAACGAAGCTTTCTTGTTGTGCGGCGCCTTTTTTTATTCCCATTAGTTTCTTCTCCAGTTAAAAACTCTCACCACGACACTGCAAGGCATAGCACAATACAGTTTGCTGCTATTGTGTTAGATCTGTGGGTTAACACCGCCGCCCCACCCCCCTGTAAAGATAGTCGCTGACTAAATCTGTATTTAACACACATAGTTGATATACTTCTCGAAGAGAAATTGTTTTATTTCAAATTTATTTTCTGGCATTTTGTGTGTGTGTGTTGCCTTGTTGGAAACCTATGTATGTGTGTATATATTTTCAGCTTAAATTTTTAAGGAATAAATCATGTTGCTTGAGCTAGGTATTTTTTTTTCTTCTTATCTTGTTTGTCTTCAGGTGGTTGGTTAAATTTTTGTGTTTGACCAAGTTTTCCATTTAATCCATTTGGTGTTCCTGTGATTAATACTGAATGGTTCCAAATATATGAAATACAAAGTAATTATGTACTAAATTTATACTCCTTGATTTATCATAATGACAATCCTAACCATTTCAGTACATTTAGATTTGGCTAATTATTAAGAGGGGAAAAAAAGACTAACTTTGATAATAATCCTAAGCTACTTTCTAATATGCTTAATGTGGCAAATAATGCCAAAGAACCCCGAGGTTTTACAAAGCCCGCATCACAAGTAAAACTAGCTATAAATATTTACTTATTGGACTAACTGTAGTTTATTTTTCTTAGTTTTTTTGTTGGTTGCTTTTTAAAGGTGCTCTGTGGAGTTTTTGATCATTGGTTGAAAAGAAATCTATAAGCAGGTCCTCGCACTGCAAGTGCACACTTTAGAGGGACAAAATGTGCAAGAAATGTCCTTGAGGTGATGTGAAATGCACTTTTGCTGACTGCAGGGGGCAGTAATTTGTATATCAACAAGTGGTGTCATAGTAATGTGACATAATGGCCCTTTCACATAGAAATTTGCATTCGTTTATGCTAGTGGCCAAGTGAATGGCCCGAAATTTGTGTTTCGCTGATCGCTGCACACCCTGTAATTCTGCAGGGGTTTTTTTTTTTGTGTTTTTATCGTGTGGAACAGGCAAGTTTTCCTTCAATGCATTTTTCCTGTCGCGTAGGGAATTGCGCAAACAACAATATCCGAGTGCAGCTGTGACGCTGTCGCACATGTGAAGGGCCTTTTAGCGTGCCAAAGAACCATTAAAATACTCCAAAACCAGATGATGATTTTAGGGAATGAAGCCTAGGAAAATATGATTTTATGAAAAAGTTTGATAGGCCTTAAAGCAAAAATGAATTTGCTAAGATGTGTTGAATGTACGTTTACTGAGAGACTCCATAGTGTACCTTTAACCAGTAATCCTACAAAAGTATGACAAGATTTGCTGAAGTGGCAGCTAACTCTAGTAGGAAATCTGTGTGTTTGCATGAAGATGTGGTTTCACTGAATGTTCCTTCCCTTTATTAAAATCAAGTTGCAACAAAAGACAAACAGCAGAGTAAAAATGTTTCATTTCCATCTTTTTGGTTTTAAAATTAAGAGTTGTATTTCTGCTAGTATGATACCGTAATACTTGTAAACCTGCTGTGCTCAGTTGAAAATACTTCAATTTATTCAGTGGATTTGATTTTTTTTTTATTCTTATTTTTTTGTGTGGAGCAGTTCATATTTAATCTGTAAGCTATTTATTTTGCTCTGCATAGCTTGTCTTTTTTTTAAGTGCACTAAATGTCTCTTACCTAACAACTGTCAGCACCCAACTGCTTGTTGCAATCCTGGTAGGTATTTCTAACTTTGGTAATTTTCTCTTCAAGCCTAGAGATGAACAAACATTTTTCTTTGTATGTTGAGACAGTTGACAAAACTCATGCCCCTGTGTTTTCACATGAATAATTTAAAGCTAATGTCGTGGCCCTTAAATTTTGTTTGTTATCCACTTCCTACAGTAGAAATGCACCTTTCAATATTCAGAATAGCTGTAGCTGAAATGTTGTGAGATACTAAGAGTGGCCCGTCTATAATTTGTCCTCATGTGCATGTTTTAAATGATTGCAAATTTCCATTGCACCCCTGTTATTTCCCCCAAAACCTGAACAAAAATTATTCCAAGCATATATTGTTTTTTATTTTTCCATTACCTTAAATACCTCGTGATCTCAATAGTAAGTGTTTTTGTCTTTAGTTCAGCAGTTACTTTTAATTAGAGCCTTTCCTTATTGTTTTTTTCCCTAGAGCCCATTACTTTAACACTGGTCTGTTTGATTGGGATAAGGTTATACTCATGTACAGTATTTGCCTGAATTGTGCTGATGTTAACAAATAAGAGTAACGATTGAAGAAACTACTGGAAAAGACAACCTGTTTTAGTAAGTAGGAACACTATCGGCCTTGTCCTGTAAAGCTCCCCCTCAACCCCAGCTAATGCCCTCAAACACTCACCCGTGTAATTTCAGCTTCTCGTGCACTTGTGTGATGCTCACTTAGCTCAAATCTGTAATTGTATTG
This sequence comes from Perissodus microlepis, assembly GCF_051167445.1. NCBI lineage: Eukaryota > Metazoa > Chordata > Actinopteri > Cichliformes > Cichlidae > Perissodus > Perissodus microlepis. The sequence goes on along the minus strand of NC_140479.1, from coordinate 25,413,287 downwards.
AGTTCAGGGTTTTAAACATGTGAGGTGTGTGAGAAAATAAGTGTGACTATACATGACGAGTCATATGCACTGATCCTCTATATAATCAGCTTTTGTTTTCTTCTTTTCAGAAAATTCTTATTGTATTAAAAAAAAAAAAAAAAAAAAAAAAAAAAAAAAAAAAGATTATAGAGCTATTTACAGAGTTACTTTGGTTGCCTGGAATGCATCCTGTATATTCTTGTACAGAGGATTACCTGGCAGAAGCTGAAGAGATTTTAAAAGCTTGCGCCCTCTTGTGCATATTTATGTACCTCAGTTGTGGCGTTTACTGCGTGACCCTTAGTGGTGGTGGTTTATTCGTCCCCTTACAGGACGTGCTGAGCCTCGCTTTGACCTTTTTTTTCTCTCTTTTCTTTTTTTTTTCTCAGCTCATAAATAAGCTCACCGATTTGCCTTACCCAAACTCACATTGCCCCCCTAAAGTACTTGTCCAACAAAACACTACGAGGAGGAGTAATGCTGCTAACATTACACTCTCAGAAAATGAAATCTGTCCATTTTAAGGTACTTAAGCTATCAGCAAAGTGACTTTGCCGGGTTGTCACCAGTTAGAACTTTTCAACCTTTGCAGGTTTGTTTGGTTTTTCTTCTCTCCATGTTACTGTATCAAATCTGTGTCATGAAAGCTTATTTAATTTCCACTGCAGATGATGTCATACTTTCAACAAATGCAAGTGTTTTAACATGGTAACCTCCTAAGCATTCAAAATGTGCATACATACATTAATGTCTGCTCTATTTATGATTACATTCAAGAATAGCTTTAGAGTGCTGTAGTTAAGTATTGTCGGTGTTGATTCAAATGCTTCTCAGAGGCCTCTGTGAGTGATTTTACAAAGTTCAATAACTGTATATTTTGTATTATGTTCTAGCTCCAAAGGAATGGCGGGAAAAAAAGAAATGTGTTTAAAAAAAAAGAAAAGAAAAAAAAGCTTTGCTCCCTGAACTAAATTGTACTATTTGTGTTGTCGATTGAACAAATTGCATTCCTTGCTTGTGAATAGATGCATTTTTCTCCCTGCTACTCAAATTTTCTCTCCCCCCCCCACCTATTTCCCTCCCTCCTTTCTTTCATTTTTTAGCCTTTGAAGTTTGAATAAAATTTCTAGTTTGCAGAATGTATTACTAAATAAATGGGTTGTCATCTTGTACCTCTCATTTAATCACTTTTATCTGTCGGGGCCTGTTGTCCGAATGACACGTTCTCTGCAGTTAGATTATGTAACGCCAAACATTTTATTAAAAGGTGTCTCAGCTGTGAAAGTGAAGGGTTACAGGAAAAATCGGGAACAACATGCTTAATAAAAGAAAATCAGATGAGTTCATTATTTTTTTTCTTTTTTCTGTGTGTCCATGAAACCCAGTGTTTTCCTCATCCAGATGTGAGATGCCTTCACAACAGCTGTATGTGTTGTTAATCTGGATTCTCTGAATATTGCCTGGTATTTATTTATTTATTTTAGGAAAATCTAATCCTTAGCTCTGTCAAAGTGTAATGACAGTGTACATTCAACTTAATGCCTCAGTTTGTGTATTGCTACATGCTTTGAGCTGTGATCTCCAAAGCACAAGGATGTCGCAGACTGGCAGTGTCAAAGTTGTTCCTTTCTCAACGCCTTTTCTGCCGGGGTGTGGTGAGAGCAGCATGTACTGTAAGGGGCTTGATCTCAGAGAATGGCCAGGCCAGTCCACGACAACTGGGATTAAGAACCGCGGGAGGGATTACTTTAAATGTCAACATAATGTCAGGAGCTGTGCTAGAAGGTCAAACGTTCAAATGGTGCTCAGTGGCAAGCAGTTAATAGATCAGGCACAATTTGGATTGTTGTGGCTCCTGTGATGAATTGACTAGCATGCTCAAACAAGCTAGAACATGTTTCCCAAATAATATCCATAGAAGGAAGAACTATTCATATTTTGTCTAAATGATTGTTATGAGAAAGACAGAATATGATTTCTAATTTCTAGACTTTTCCAGTGCCATAGATAAATTAGATCCTTTAGAAAGTACAGTACAATGCAAAACAATGTCCTAATCAGAGTGCCAACTAGCCAGAGGGGGGCAGTGTTAATAACCAAGACTGATTAGAGAGGCCAGCAGAAACACTTAGAACTGTGATGCACAGTTCTCTGAAATCTGATTGATTAAAAACAGTGTTTAGTCAGCGATTGTATTTTTAAAATGTTTTTAAGCAGAATTTAATGCTGGGAGGTTTAAATGTTTAACTAGAAACTAGGAGCAGATGTATAATCCAAATATCAGCAATAGACACTGCAGGTTATTGGTAGGGTTGCAGAAGCTTATTGTGGTGCTCCTTTTAAATTTGTAGAATGAAATCTGTCCTCCCGACATGAGGAAAAGCAGCTGATACCTCTGCAGCAAAAGTGGCAACGAGAGCTCTGATACGCGCTTGTTTTTAAGCATGTGCATTCCTCTCGGAGAGCCGTTTGAACTGCACAAAATGTGACTCATTAGATCTCGGGCCACCTGTGCACCCATAATGAATCACGCTGCCCTTGTATTCCTCCACATCAAAAAAAGCGGCCGCTGTGGCAGAGGCCATCATCAAATGGAGCTGGCTCGTCATCTGCCTGCCATTGTTGAGCGCATGTCATGCTCTGCTTCTCATGGCGGAAAAACCCATCAGAGCTTGACTAATGCAGCCATGCAGACGCAGCAGTAAGAGGTGGGGGTGGTAGGGCGCACTGCATACTGTGTGTGCATGGTCTCTGCACTGAGGTCACTGAGCTCCACATTTGTTAATTTGCTTCAGAGTGCACTAGAATCAGACTTTTTCTTCTTTTTTTCCAGGGCTGCTCAGTATAAAATTTTCAATGCAAAATTTTGTGTGATTTAAGCACAGAAAGGAAGGTGAGAAAATAGAGTATTGTTTTATCACAGTCTACAATATTTGGTATCTGTTCTCCAAACCCGCTGCCTCTCCCCCACCCGCCATGCTTTCCTTCTCCATTTCCTCTTTCTGTGAGTGCTCTTGTTGCCTGAGGTCAGTTTGTCACGGAGAACACAAGCTTTTCTCACTTGGACGCAGCGATTCAATGATTGGTGTGTACAAACAATCATATCAGGCAGGGATGACATGCACCCACCTCTCTCACACCCTCCTCTCCTACAGACATGGAATATGTCCTTCCTGCTCTCTGTGCTACTGTCTGTCTCTTACTCACACTCTGTGGGAGTGACTGTCCCCTGCATGAGATGGGTTACACAAGCCTCTGCCTTGGGAATCCCAGTCCTGCTCATTATCCTGCGCCCCTGAGACACAGCTCATTGTAAATTAGGACATCAAATCGGGCTCGTTAAAGAGCCACAGATACACTCATTAGCATTGGCACCTTTCCTCTTTAGTGCCTGTATCAGCATTCGCTCCCACCACCTTATTTCCTGTTATTCCTTCGCGCTGACTGGAAGGTTTAGGATTAATGTCAGTTCTAGCCAACGGGTTAGCACAGTTGTGGTTCAGATATGGGACTGATTGATCGATGGTGGCGGGAAGCTGTGGAATTTGTTGACAGCTGCCAACTATCCCCACCACTTCTATTCATATTTCATTGTGTGGAAGGGGAGGGAGAAAAAAAAACCTGTCTCAGAATAACTCGTCTGGCAAGTGGCTGACTAGTTGTTTCACAGCTACAAGGGATTAGCAAAATGACTGAGACATCTCATACCTTGCAAATGATGCCTAGTTGGTTGATTTGTCAACATTTTTGCTGATTTTGAGCAAAAAAATGACCATGACTTGGATGCGTATTTGCTTTATGTATAGGTGAAAGTGACTCTTCTCTTTGGCGTCATGCTCTTTATCAGTTTGTGCACTTACATAAGGATACACATGCCCAGCCTCCAACATGCAGTTGGCAGCAGCCGCACGGCAACAAAGGCAGTGAAGAGGAAGGCCGCTTGTGTTTAACAATTTTGCTAAACTTGAAGGATGCAGACAGTGTGTTTTGATAAGTAAAACACATTTTATTTATTTAGATTTTAAAAAAGCAGCAGGAGAAGGAGCAGAAGGAGAGCTCCACAGTCTTGTAGACTACATGCCATGCTGACTTTACAGCATTACCATACCTGCATCTAATCAAAGTTACACTGATGTAATGCAATTTACTTTTTTTAATCTAATGTTTTAAATTGGGAATTTGTAAAAATGTCCTCCACAGGCAGCATTTTCAATGCCAACAATCAAAAACAGGAAACTTGGGGACCTCTTCTGATTTTAGAAGGAAAATATTGCATTTCAAGAGCCCACATGGGCTCGTGTCCAAGGAGATAGACACCTGCCTTGGCATGGTTGGTTGGCTGCAGGACTGGAAGACTCCAACAGCTTGGAAAAATGTGTTTGATTGGCAGGCAAGTGCAGTGCAACAATTGATGGCATTTGACCGTGAGCATGAGGGAACAATGAAATGAAATGAGTGGAGACTTGGGACAGGCCCTAATGAGCCATCTTCGCCTTAGTGGTGTTGCAATCATGGATGTCCTGGTTTCTTTGCTGATGTCTGTTCCTCTTTAGATGTGATGATTTATTCAAAATGAGTGTATCAGGTAGTGGGCTTGTCTCACAGAAGCAAACCATGCATCTTCAAATGGACCAACATGGAATGGAAACTTTCAGATATCGGGAGCAAAATTATAGACCTGACAGGAGCAAATATAATAGCTTGTCCTAAACTTCCATCACTGTCTTGTGTCAATCCATACCAGCCACACTCCATGTGTGTAAGACCCAACTGCTCTTTACTGTGAAAATATGTCAGCATGATTCATATCAAACATTTGTTCTTTTTGTACCTGACTGGAGATTTTCTCATATCCAGCATGCTCTCCTATCTGTCATTGAGCTGCAGTAAGATACAAATCTGAGCATGCGGTTCTTGTCATCATGCTGTCTCAGTGGGTCCTCAATGATTAATTGCTTAAAAGAAGAAGAAGAAAGAAAGCGATAATGTCACAAGGATTTAGTCTCTTTTTCATACATTTTTCCCCATCTCCTCTGCATGCTGTCTGACCTCTGGTAGCATGCAGCCAGTGGGTGATTGAGTCATCCCTCTTGCATGTCGTCACTTCACTTCATCCGTGTCTATAAACTTCACCTCATCTTCATCCTGCTCTTCTCCTCCCCCAGGACCCAGTCATCCTCCTCTTCCGTGGTTTCAGCTAAAATGAGGGCTAATCAGAACATGTCAAGCAAGCATTAATTGCCACGCATTTGTCGATCACTGTAATTATCCACCCTCACTAAATCATTTATTTAATGTGGTTTACATCTCCAAAACACAAGTAGTCATTTATCGTTTCACTCCCAGCGTGTTCAGCGTCCAGTCTTTTCAAACTGTTATGCAAGTATAATTTTAAATACAGTATAAGACAAAGATGGAAATTCATAAGTTATTATGGAGGGATTTTAACTTAAAATAGTTGGTCTGTAGACATATTAACAACATAGCTGGAAAAAAAATCCACACAAAACCGATTTAGTAACGTGTTAAAGGTGTGTGTGATGACTGTTTTACTCTTGTAGTCTGCAAATCATGAAAAAAAGCTGTCACTCAAACTCTATTGAGTTCTCTGTTATCACACTACAAGAACATTTTCTACAAAACAGACATTGCAGGTATGCAAGGACACTTCAGAGGCCTAAGGCTCTGATAAAGGCAGTTGAGCTGTATGAACCTGTGAAATTCAGTTCACGGGTTTTAATGAAATTATAAAAGACAGCATCATCAGGGCCAGCCAGACTAAGGGAAACACCTGAAGTGGTTTAGTTTTGTCTTCTTTTCTAGAAAACATCTCATAACAAGTTTTAAGACAAAACTGAGTAATATGAATAAGGCTATAAAGGTATATATAAATATATGTCCTGCCAGTTTATAGAGGTGCAGAGGTGGTGATTGATTTATTGGAACCATTTTTTCCAGGGTGAAATGACTGTACAGCATACTTCTTTAATGACTTTAACAAAATAAGAATTGCGTGCACAAGTCTGAAATTATTTTGGACTTTCTCTAATTCACACACAGTCAAATTATAAACATAGAGGCTCAAATATATACATACACTCATCTTTAATAACTGGTGCTGAAAATTCTATGATGCCTTTCTTTAGTATTCAGAATTGACTAGAACTGGTTCTTTCTCTTTGCCAACATAAAATGATTTGTTTGACAGCACTCATCGGACTGATCATAATTCAGAGCAGTGAGAAAGTCCAAGCAACTCTGTGAAGATCTAAAATAGAGAATTTACATATGTTGGGAAGGTCTCTTGGAGCTATTTCTTTTTTTTTTTTTTTAATTATGTATTTATTTTATTTTCGGTTGCTACAAACGGGACAGACGTGACTGGGGGATAGGGCAGGGAGAAAGAATGAAAGAAAGAGAGGGAGAGAAAGAAAACCAAAGGGGAGAAGAGACGGTGAGAAGGGGGGGAAGAAAGGAAAAAACAAACAAACAAACAAACAAAACGCCTGGATCACCTGTATGGAGAAAAAAAACAGAAGAGAAAGCAAACAACAAAGAGCAACATAATAAAAACAGCACCATCACAATAAACTAGCTAGCAGTAGATAACAGTAGATACTAAATAATAAACGATATTGTGCAGCACGCAAGATAGACAGCGCACAATGTGCTTTGAGGCAGCAGCCAAGAAAGGTGTAGTCCACGTCTGTGAACACCTGTGTGTACACCTGTGTGGATCAGCATGCTTGTATTCCAAAGGTTTCTCCATGTAACGATCTGCTAGGGAGTGTGGGGAGCCATAGCCCCGTCCACCAGGGTATGAAGCAGGTATGGAGGAGATCCAGGCCCCAGATATCCAGAGGCCCCAGAGTACAAGGACCCGAGGAGGACCACCAAAGGGGGGGAAACCGTGCCACCCTCCTGGGAAGAGCTGAGTAGAGCCCCAAACGAGAGGTCACCCCGCAGCTACGGAGCAGAGGCCAGAGGGGGTTGCAGTGGCGTGCCCGCGGGCTCCGCCGGCAGCCAGCTGTACCAGAAAGGACCGAGCTTCAGGCCCAGAGGCCTGAGGGCATCCCACCCCCCGGAAGGAGCCCAGCCGGGCCACAGGCGCCAGGCCCCGCCAATCGGCCACCAGGAGCTATTTCTAAACAACTGGCGATTCCAGGATCATCAATTAAATAGTTTTATATAAGTACAAGTTATTCACATATGTCACTGACACAAACCAGCCAAGGTTTGGAGGAAAATTCAATCAATCACCCTCAGATGAGAAAAAATTGGTTAGGACCTTCAGGAACAACCAAGGAACCAACAAAGCTCAAGCCTGTCATGAATTGAAATATGCGGAAACACCAGCATCACTGTCTACATTGAACCGAGTTTTACATCACCTGTACTGAGAGGGTGCTGACCAAGAAAGAAGCTCCTGCTCCAAAACCTTCAAGCTAAACTGTAATTTGTAGCTGCCCACATGAACAAGCCAAACGCCTTCTGGAGGAAATTTTTGTGATCAGATAAGATGGAAATTGAGCTATTTGTATAAATCACGAGGTAAATGTTTATAGGAGTAAAGGTGAGGCTTTCAACCATAAAAACTCTGTACCAGCTATCAAGCATATAAGTGATAGCATCATGCTCTGGGGCTGTTTTGATGCCAGTGGTGCTGGTACATTGTACAGAGTTGATGGAATAATGAAGCAAGCAGTACTACCTTCAAATTTTTCGACTTCAACTCAACAGGTAGACAATTGGGTGTTCCAACAGGTCAGTGATCCCAGAAATATATCAAGACTGGTTTTGTAATGGATAAAGCAGCCTAGCATTAGCATTAGCAGCCTAGTTTCTGGAATGGCCTTTCCAAATTCCAGGTTCACCCAATTGAAAATTTCTGTACTATGCTTAAATCCAGCTCCGTCTCAGGGAACTAACGAATTTAAATAAACTCTGCTATTTCTGCCAAGAGGAGTGGTCAAATATCCTGCCCGGATTATGCCAGAAGCTTGTTGATGGCTACAAAAACCATCTGATCAAGGTGCAGCTTGCTAAGGAATATTTAACCAAATATTACTGCAAATGTGCTTATATATTTGAACCTATATGTGAAATTTTGACCGCAGGTGTATTAGAGAGATACACCTGGGGTCAAACTTGTACACCCAATTCTTGTTTTTTAAAGTCACTAAAGATATATGCTGTACAATTATTCCACCTGGAAAAACAACAGCTCAAGGAAACCATTAAAGCACAAAATTACCATAACATTCATCCCCCTGATGAGTCTGGGTAAACTTCTGACCACAACTGTATCTGGCTCCTGAAGTATTGCCCCTACTTGCAGCTACTAAACTGTAAAACTCCTCTTAGTTTGCTACTAAATGGTTTATTTTTGGTGCTTTTGCCTTTGCATACAAGTTTTGTTTCTGATTAGCTTAGTCAGGATTTTTTCTCCCTTTACATCATGGACTAGAAGTAGTAAATCCCATTTTTAAAGGAACCAGGCCAGTAAATGGAGTCACAGCAGTAATATTCACTGTAAGTCTACAAAGCAGCAGGGTCAACTCTTGCAGCTTTTCCACTGGGCCAGTGTTGAAAAGTCACTGTTTCTATGCCAACAGTGTATTCAGCGAAGGTGATTTTGAAATTGCCTTCATGTTGAATGTTAACAGGCGTTTATAGGGGCTTTATGTTTTAAAGCCCTAAATACATGTTGCTGATAGAGAGGAATCACATGAGCTGTACAACCCCTGGCAAAAATGATGCAATCAACACACTTAGAAGATGCTCACTTGACTGTTTTTACTAGTAACGACTAAACAAATCACCAAACTTTTCCTTTTTGATCAATAACTGAACATTCTTGATGCATGAAATTTACTCTGAATAAATATAGTTATTTTAGTTAATGACACATTTTTCCCCAAATCCAGTAAACGAAAAACAGTCGGAACATCTTTTAATTTTTTCTCTCTAAAACAAATATAGACGAATCTAAATCTGCAAAATAGTCTGCAGTTAAAAGAGAGTGTTTGCAGACCACAGTGAGTTGTTGCGCTTGATGTAATGAAAGGAAGCATGGCTCTAACAAGAGAGCTGTCAGTTGAATCAATGGAAATGATTATACAAGTCTTTCAAGAAGGAAATCCAGCATGTTGGTTTTGCCATTCAGCTTTGTCTAAAATGGTGAGAAATAGTGAGCAAGTAGATTAATTTGATGTTGGGGTGAAAAAAAATTGAATCCCGGAAATTGAACTTTGTTGCAACCATTCAGGGTTTTATGGTGGGTGGGCAAATTCACTATTCTTCAATTTCCACCTTAAATTTTTACTGAAGTTGAGATCTGGACTGTTTGCTGGCCGTGTTATTGAGCCATTATGCCTTTCCTGATGAAAAGCTTTAAGGCTCTTTGCTCAGGGAAATGAGAAAAATGTCCAAAATGTAATTGTCCATCTGTGCATTTACTGTAGAGGTAAAGCTAACATCACCCCGTAGCATAAACGAGTAGAGGAGAATCTGTTTGTTTGCGCTTACATCTTTTATATGTGTGAAATTTCCAGATATATATTTTATAGCCTTTCAATTTAGTTTCTGCTTGGTCCAAATGTTAAACACGGCTGACTGGGAGTAGTCAACATATTTTGCAATACTCTGTGCTCCTGTTGGGGGCATGCTTCCTTTAAAGCAATCAGGTGCAACAGCTCAGCGAGGTCCGCCATCGCAGACTATTTTGCATATTTTGATTTGTGGAGGTTTGTTTTAATAAAGCATATTTCCTCTACCTAAACTTGCTAGGGTTTGTGCTTCTCATTTTTTCTTGGTCCATCATTAAACTTCACCTCAACCAACAGTGGTGCTGAGCTAAGTTGCTGATTTAAAGGCTGAATCTTTCCCGAGTGACGGACCCAAGCACTTCTGTTCCTGCTTGTACGACCACAGATCATTTAACCAACACAGCCTATGGATCAGCACTTAAATCCAAAACTTAAAGCTGTACTGTACTGTATTGAACTATGTTGTATCTTCTGGTCAAAATCAAGGCCTGAAGATCTGATAGGAACAAATCACAGTCACATAATGTTCTGTCTGAATCTGTGTCCATAATTAAAACCTTGAACTGTCGCTCTCCATTGTGTGTTGTGTTCTGTTGTGTGAAAACCATTGTAAGCGTCTGTAGCAGTATGTCCTACGTCAGCACAGAGTTATGTTATGTGACACACGAGTGGTTACGCGCCCCTGGTTTATTGAGCATCATCTCTCACCTTGCTGCTCTTCTTTTTCTGAAGAAACATGAATACGTAACACAAAGCTTTTTTTTCACTAAATAAGCAGACACAAGAATGGAAGAGGTCAGGAGCTGAGCAGCCTGGCGACAAACGTACATGTTTTCAAAGTAAGCATTTAAGACTTTTGCTGCCTAACTTATCAATGATCTGAATAGTTTTATTTTATTTCTTATTTAGCTATTGGATGAATTGATATCACTCCCACACAGTTTCTATGGCTTTTTAGGCTTTAAAATTTTAAAAAGCCCAGTTGAATCCACATTATCATCAGATTTTTATTTTTTATTTTTTGGTAACAAAAAAACGGTGCACTTTCTTTCAAAAATCACATAAAGTTTATTTAGCGAGAGCTCCAACTCCTGCCTTTGAAAGCAGGTTTTTGTTATTTGTTAAGATTAATTAGCTTCATGGTGAGAGAGCAAAAGCTGATCAAAATGCTGAATATGAAATTGCTGAATAACCCATACTGGTTTCAGCCTATATAGTTTTCTATAACTGATGACTGCATGTATGTCAGTATGATTTTTTTTCCTGAATAGTAAGGTCACAGCATAATTGTAGTTTCATACCGTGTGTTCTTTTCAGTACTCTTTTAGTTGGAATTGGCAACAGCATCATAAAGAGAAGGAGTCTATACATTTCATTAATTTCCTAGAAAAAAACAAAACATTGCCTTTACTTTTGTTTCTTTTTCTTCAGTGTGTCATTTGTAGCTGCTATATCATCATTATACCAAGATAAAGCTTAATACTGTTTTTTAAAAAACAAGCAAGAAAAACAGTTTTTTCCTTTTTAATTAGACAAGAAGCTTTCTCAGATTTCCTTGACTTTTGCCCAGAAGAAAAGTTGATATTACTCGTGCTCCATGGTATCTAAGTAGTTTACTTGAACACACACGGCTGCGGTGTGTTTGTAAAAGCCATTCCTCCAGGTTTATATCATATATTTTTTCTGAAATTGTGAAAACTGCAGCTACCATGAAGACGCACTTGAAAAAAGCTGGCTTCCTATTAGAGATGGACTGATCCGATATTACGTATCGGTATCGGTCCGATACTGACCCAAATTACTGGATCGGATATCGGCGAGAAATAAAAAATGTAATCCGATCCATTAAATATCAAAAAAGCACCTCACAAAACTTGCTACACGGCGTAACTCGGCTCATACCCTAGCACGTGGCAGCAGTATGCATCACGTGATAGAGCAGCTGTGTGTATTTGTAGCTTCGCTACCAAACCAGCATTTCATCTCCGAGGAAGTTATCCCAGAGAGAAGTAAAGCAAGTGTGTAAGTTCATCTCTGAATGTTTGTAAAGCATTTTAGCGTTAAGCTTAACAACCGATATATGGAGGGACTGCCTCTCTCTCTCTCTCCTGCTGCTACTTCAATCGTGAAACTGCTTAATGATCAGCTGATCGGCTTTTCTGTCGTGAGTCCGTCTCTCTTCTTAGTTTTTGGCCCACTTCTCACCAGAAAGAGGAAACCAGCGGTTGAACAACAGCAGCACTATTAAGCTTGATAAGCTGTTGTTAGAATTTATTTAATATTACTTTCTACACCAGGATCTTTTTCTACGTAGCTGGTAACTGTGCAGGGGCGGATCTAGCAAAGTTTAGCCAGGGGGGCCGATAGGGCATGAACAGGGAAAAGGGGGCACAAAGACATACTTTTCTTTCTTATTCTCATTTAAAATGTCTAGCTTTTAATAAATAATTATCTGAATCTTACACCCAAAGTTTTAATCTGATGTAAAATATATAGTAGTCCATTACTGTATATAGTAACTGTTAAGTGTAATATACCCTAGTAAGCTATAGTACTTTTTCCTTTGGGAAGATACCATCTGTGCAGTCTGCAATTCTGTTGAAGAAAGATGTTGAATCTATTTAATTATTCTTGAAAAATAATTTATTTCTGTGCATTTTTTCCCCCTGCATCAAATTAAATTTGATTACATTGATTAAGCATCATGAGGTGGAGGGTGGTTCCCTTTTTTTTTTTTTTGCTGGGAGTTTGCAACCCTATTAGTTAGGTTGCTTAATATTTCTGCTAAGTACTCTTTAAAATACCAGAATAGGGAGGATGGAGTAGGTTTAAGTTTATTAGATTGATTGGTTTTGCTGAACTATGAAATATTTTGGGCACAGTGTATTTTTTACATACAGGTATAACAGAATAGCTTTAGTGTTGTTATTTACTTAAACTTGAGTATAAACTTATACAAAATGCAGCAAGATATTAAAAAAAGTTTTATTGATTAAAAAATACACTATATCGGATTCATATCGGTATCGGCAGATATCCAAATTTATGATATCGGTATCGGTATCGGACATAAAAAAGTGGTATCGTGCCATCTCTACTTCCTATATTGTTCTTCTATATTCTTAGCATAATGAGACTGCATGGGTTCATGAGGTTTGGGAAAGGATTCAGCACCATTCACCCACAAAGCACAAACAGCTTCTTTTTTCCCCCTCTGCTAGGTTATTAAGGCATCTTATGACTTTCCTGCCCAAACTGGGAATTATTTTCTGTTTGTCAATGACGATTACTGTAATTTGGCCTCAAGCCTCTTTGCTGTTTTTGTGAAAAGGGTTTCCCTATTCACCACTACCCATGTGAGGAAACGACTATTTTGGGCATGTGCAGTTTGTATAAAGACATGTGTTACAGCTCGGTCTGAGCCTTGTACACTAACACAATTCATCAACAGGTGTGAGAGGAAATAGTTTTTTTTCTCTCTCTCAGCAAGAAGGATGTTACATTTGGAGTGTGTGGGGTAAGTGTGAGAGAACAAAAGTCGCCAGTAAGGGGCATTCAGCCTGCAGGAGGATTTCCTTGCTCAGCAGAGGAAAGAAGAGAGGGAAGCCTTGATGCAGCTGGTTGTGTGGAAGCATTTATACCAGCTGAATTAACTGGACTTGTTTGCTCTGATAATGGTTAACGTTAAAAGATCAGAAAAGCTTCAAGTAAAGTGTAAGGGTAGAATCAACCTATAGTTAATATTCACCTTCACAGGCTGTTTTTATGTAAGAGACCGACAGAAAGAGCCCTTTTGTCAAACAGCCCTTTGCCTGTAAGCTGCTTCTAAAAGACTCTGAAACTTGTGTTTTACAATGAATGCCTGTCACCAAAACGGAAAATGGTAAAGTACTGCATATGCACTAATAACCATTCATGTGAAATCTTAAAAATGTACTTTGAGTAAAGATTAAAGTTGCAGCTTTTTCTTGCTGCTGTGACTTGAATTAGGGAGAAGGAGGAGGGGGAGGAAAGGGAGGGGGTAATAGGGCAGATGCAGGCATATTAGTGGTATGTTGATTTGTAATGGTTTTTCTTTAATCTCTTTGATACCTTTCATTTGAGAAATGGGATGCTTGGCCTTGCCATCAGCAATATTTTATATATATTTTTTCCAACATCATACTTTAATCCCCTTGAAGGATGTTTTATGTAAAACATGCTTTTTGTGCCCTGGAAAGACATTTAATCAAGACTAACCTTGGTATTTTAGTAGCCAATGGTCTAGCTTTGTGGGGTTTAATAATGGAAGACAATTATAGTACTGCTTTCAGTTCTGAGGATCCACTCTTATGGAGAAAAAAAACATTTATTTATAGTAAGATTTTTTTTTCTTTTTTTAGGTGGATTTTTAAAAAGGACTTGTAATGGGAAATGTCTTTCCTTCTTTTTTGCATAAAGCCTGCCATAAGTTGACTTTTCTGCAAAATTTTGGCATTAATAACTCCTCCTCTATATTAGAAAAAAAGTTATTATGGGTGAAATAATCTGCAAAATGCTCAAACCTTTAACAGAGTTATAAAGGACTATTTCTCAGAAATGAAGGGCTTTTAATTGATTCCAAGCTCAAGTATAAAAATACATATAACCCCCCTCCACAAATGATTTGTTTTTGCTTGCAATACTTCACTTTTTTTTTTTTTTAGGAAATACTTATAGCAGCCATTAGCTGAAACGTGGCAGCAGGGGAGCACTGCTCTTGTGAATGTTCATTCATGGTTTTCGGAGCATGGCAGACTCGAGTATCCTCTTATTGTCCGCTAAGAAAGTTCGGAGAAAATAGATTTCCTGGGTGGTCCGACTCATTAATACACTGTGCACTTCTTGATTTACGGCTCACAGTTCAACTGCTGCCAATTAACATGAAAACACACAACAACAAGAAGAAGGAGGAGGTGGGGGGGGAGTACAGACGGGGAGGAGGCCGATGAGTTTCCTCCTGTTGGCTCAAAACTTGAGTCAGGATGAACCTGCCCTCCACATCAAGGTAGGACATCGGAAACTATTAAAAACTCTCTGAAATGATCTTAGCTAGCACACAGGCTTTGCAGCACACAGCTCCTCAAGGTGCTCTGACTTTAAGACTCTTTAAAAGTTAATTACACAACAATGATTTTTTTCTTTTGCTTGTCAAGCTTATATAGTTGATTTCCTCTGTTGCATATTTAAAGAAGAAATTAGATGGTTGGGCTACATTTTTCTAACATCTTATCGTCGTTGTCACCCTTTGAAAAACTAGACAGCTGTAAAGTAAAAACGCCATTACAGATTTGGAACTATATCGTATATTTTTATAAAGTGTTACCATCATTTTATAATAATGTCCTACAATTTTATAATTTATTTTCATTCATTTAAAAGGTACTAAATAAATAAATAACATAGCTAAAAAATGTTTTTCATTATAAAATATCCCGAAAGCTTTTTATTTCTGATCAATAATAAGAATACTACTTTCTTAAATAACAAAAACGATTCCGTGGAAGTCATAAAAATTAACAGCCCACGCAAATACAATGAACATCCGCGTCTTATTGATTATTTAAGCTAGTTTATTAATGATGATGTTCATTTTCCACACTTTAAGGCTGTCGTAAAACCTCTGGGAGAAATTGCATAATCATAATAAGAAAACTTTAGATAGAAATTAAGCAAAACAAAACATTAAGCACATTTTTTTAAATACAAAAAAGCGTTAGTGACTGCAATAAGAAAGGTAAAAAACACACAAACGCAAATCATTAAGGAGAGAGATCACAGCGTATGACAGAGGTTAAATAATCTATTAAAGTGGATCCATCATGTCACGCTCATCAGCCCTATCTATTGTCTTTGGAGAATCAGAGCTGCCTGTTTTATTCATAGCAAGTCAAGTTTAGCTTCATTTGTACTTCACTGATTTCTTTGGCAAATGGAAAAGCAGTGTGACAATGCTATTTACAGTTTCTGTTACATGATGGTCATTTTTGCACGCCTGGTATGAATAAGATACCAGATGAGTTTTCATATCTACGTGAGGAGTACATGACACATTTTCAGCTGCTACAGCAAATGCATTAGTCTACCTGCTGCTTCAAAACCCATGCCAGCACAATTTGATCAATTTTCTTCAGGGTGCAGGGTGTGATATTCTGCACTCTGGAGCATTATTTGAAGCTAAACCAAATTACGATAAAGATGTATGAAGTTACTGCCATTCTTTCTGAAATAAAACTAATCATTTTTGCAATTCTAGCCTTCTTATGCTGATGTGTAAAGGCTATTTGAGAAGAGAGCTGCTGCTATAAGCCCTCAGAAAGAGTTCATTACTGTTTTTTTATTGCCCCTATAGCATACTGCTGTTCATACTTTCCAGGCCAAGTATTTGTCACTGTTACATTAATACGTCTCAGTGTCTAAAAAAGTAATTATTCTCTTTTTCTTTGCTCCCATCTCCGCCCTGTTGGGGTCACGCACTGTTGCACGGTACCCTTTGACCTTGTCAAAAGCAATCACTTGCCGTAACACACAACTATAGCTTTCCTCTCATCTTAAGACATAATCTCTTTAATTGGTGTCAAAGGTGGGGTCCTTATGGTGAAAGTCCTGAAAATACACACAGACAGACATGCTCACTTGTTGACACTTAGGGGGGAAAAAAACAATAAATGAAGCAGAGCCTCGTCAATGTGGCGCTGAAACTTGTTAATCTTCAGTGGGAGGGATGTTACCGCAGACCCTCTAGCCACTCCAGGCTGACAGGATCCTTCGACGTAAGTCAGTCCCATCTGACCCCTCAGACTATTCAGTCTTTACACCTGCTCAGTCCCAACAACAAGTTAGGAGGACAGAGGAGATTTGCTTTGAATCTCAAAGGGCTTCCACCTTGAGGAGGAAATTTATCTCATCATTTGATCAGAATTAGGCTTAGGTGTTGTCTAGTTTAACGCTTATTTTCAGGATCATTTAATCTGGCAGTTATTTGCATGGATAATCCCTAAAATGTCATTCTTAAAAAAAGGAAACACAAAAAGCCCCTGATATTAATTTTAAGGAATGGGGTGATTAGTTCGGATTGCTTGTTTTACCTGGCTAAAACTTTAAATTGTTTAACTACACTGATATAAAAGGAAATGCTCACATTTTAGAATCGAGACTCAGAGTAATATTTAGCATTATTACTTGAAAAATGACCAAAATTAAAATGATTAAATGTGTTGAATATTGATGTTCTGCCAAGCGACAAATCTGCATATTGCATAGATTAAATTTGCTGTATTCTATGCCAGTATGGTAATCCTTTTACTACTGCTAGCTTCAAAAAGCAATTCAGTGTAATTCAGCGCTCATTGAGGTGGACTGCTTTATGGTAATAGTACATTTACAGGATATAATAAAGCACTTTGATTTGTCGGGCATTTAGCATTTCTCCTTTTTATGTGTAATGTGTATTTATGTATGTTACAGTGTAAGATGAAAGTGCCGCAGTACTTTAAAGCTTGTAATGTTCAGTTGTTGTTGAAACTGAGGGGACAATTATTGTGTTTTACTGAAAGATGCTTTTAGTAATTAGTATAGCCTCACTGATATTAGTGCACCGACTGAAGACACAATTAATAGCAGTGTTGGTGCATTAGGCTGCATTAGTTTTAATAATGAATTTTCTAGTTCAAATCTTTGATCATATACGTGAAAATAATCAGGAGAGCAGTGAAAGCCATGTTAATCGTTAGCTGTGCCTGGAGGGATTATGAAAGCACACCGGAGGATGTTCTCATAATCCACCTAATTCTATAAATGCTGTGAGATTCAATAACAGAGATGACTCTGAGGTTGCACTTGCAGAAAGGTGCGACCTCAGAGGGTGTTGCAGTTTGTTAGGAAGGCCACCGTCACGGTCACCCGAGCCAACGTGGCAGTCAGGCCTGCAGGGCAGAAAACTAGTATATATGCTTGAATATCAGTGAGCAGAGGTCAGCCCTTTATTTTTCTTACCTGTGACTTCTTAGAAGACTCATGCTTTACCAAGGAGTTTCCTGGGGATGACTGTGAATACAGGACCCTGGCTCGAATCAATTAAATCACTGAATAAATGTCCATAGGGAGGCTGAATGGAAACCTTCAGGGATTCAAAGATGCGTAAGATTCTCTGACATAAATCATATGTAACACGGCCAGGTGAAAAAAAGGACATAATAGTGTTCAAATAATTTATTTATTTATTTATTTTAACAAAATACAGAAATATAGTGTAGTGCAGCCTTCATAAACAATAATTAAACCAAAAGCTGTTGTAAATGTTCTCTATCTGCGCCTGAACATTCACCTCAATGCTCCTCACCTTTGCCACAGGAGAGTAGTGAGCAGAAAAAGAGGAAAGCCAAATGAATGTGGAAACGCACACATAAATAAAACAGGAAATTGGGGGCTAAAAAGTGCAAATAATCACTGGATGTGAATGTGCCCATTGAAGCACTCTTTTGGGTGCTAGCCCGATGCTCCCACTAATGGTCTGTTTCACTGAAGTAGGACCAGGAATGCTAACCTTCTCAAAGCTTCACAACTCAGGGCAAGCATGGCTGCGCTCCCATTTGTGTATGTGTGCGCACCTATGTGTGCCTCGCTGTTATTATCCTTTCTCTAGAAGGAAGGGAAAAAAAAGAAAAGGGGGGAACTCATTCTAGCATACGCTCCCATCCTGTAATGAACAGAGTCTACATATTTATGTTTTTACCAGTGAACACTCGAAACACAAGAGGGGTTAAAGTAAAGAGTGGGGAGGTCTTTGGACCGTTTTCAATATTTCCCCCCTCTGCGCCCCATAGGGCAAGTGAGGGTTTGGTTCTTTATAATAATCAGGTGACCAGAGGAAAATAGTTGTGGCCTTAACAAGCCCAAATTAAAAAAGAACATCATTTTCATTATGCAGTCAAACACAATTACAAGCAAATGTTTTCTCTGTGGAGCTGCCCCTGCTTTCAGGGTCTTTGTCCCTCACTCCTTAGTGTGTGCAGAGAAAGGCCCCAGTGGTCAATGGGCAGCTGAGTGGTGTGTTCAGTGGAGGCCCACATCCTTAGCCGCCAGCACAGAATACGTTTTGTTAGAGGAGCAACCATACATTCTCAGCAGATTTGTTGAATTAGAGAGCGCAGCGGGAGATGGGGAAGCGGGGGGTAAGTGATGGGGAGGACTTGTTGCTAGGTGACTGACATACAACTGCAGCATGCCAGTTTCCAGAGCCTGGCACTCCTTGTCTGTTTTTGTTTTGTTTTTCTTCCTTACCTCGTCTCCCCTCCACCCCCTCCACCCCCCACGCCGTCTCCCAAACCCTCTACCCCGCTCCACCCTCCCATCAATTCACTTGTCTAGCTCTCCTCATTGCTGAAGTGCAGATAATAAAACAGAGAGAAAATACACAAAACAGGGCGAATGGCAGAGGATTTTACAATACCCTTCTACTACCTACTAATAACCTAGTCATCAGCTTCTCAACTGTGTCGATACTTAAAAAAAAAACCCTTACTGCGGTTGAGTGTTGTAGCAAAAGGAAAATGCTTTTATGGGGGAAAGTAAAGGTGGATCCTCTCTTTCTAATGTGCCAGTTAGTATAGAATCTGACATAAAGCATTAGCCTCATGGAGACACTTTGCGCTATCAGCAAAAAAAAAAAAAAAAAAAAAGTCTTTTCCTGTGGCTGGTAAGTGACACACAAGGACAGGCAGGATTTCTCTGAGCCCCCACCTCCCTGTAGGCATCCCTGCTTGGGAGATTTGCCATTTGAAATGCTGATATTTCTCCCAAGCACACTCTTGAGATATTTGCTGTGTATATATGCATGAAGCTATCACCTTCTCCCTTATACAGATCTATATTCTCTTCTAAAACCCATATTACAGTTTTTTTGATTGCTTTTCCCCCCTGTTTGACAGATTCATTGAATTTTCCTGAGCAAACACTTCCCTCAGCTTCACCTCTCATTCCATAAGTGTCTTGCCTTTCTCCTGAATGCCTGACTTAGCAGTCTGACTACTTACTTTGTCAACTCCATCACTGCTCGTCGAGCATCTCAGTCCCATCCAGCCACATCTGCAGACAGAAGTTATGAGCACGGTGGAAAAGACTGAAATGTAGAATACATGTCTATATCTATACTGTTGTGATCAATTTAAGCTTATCCAAAAGATTAGTTAAGACAATTAGCACGTGTACATTTAGGTACGCATTACTGGAACGATGCTTATGCTTTTTTAAATCTTCATTTATAGGTTTATGTTTGCAGCACTTCTGTGTTCAAGTGTATGAATACATGAAAAGAAGTGACTGCGGCTGCTGGTGCTGCCAGTTCTGGAGAGGCCTTACCCGCACACGTCGTCTCTCTGCTTTTTTGAAAATGTATTACATCTTTCAACATCACATATTCATTCCAGGCCCGCGTAGGGTGTAGAGATTCAGGGTCATCGGGATTTTTGATTTCCCCCTCGGTGTTGCATTTATTTGAAGCTCTGTCTGAAGGTCAAAAGAAAATACACCCAAACGAAGAAGCCATTGTTGATCTGTTTCTCCACCTTGTGCCTCCATATTCCTTTTCACCAAGAAAGCAGCTATCTTTCTTTGTGCTGCCGGGGGCTTATGAGACTATCAGAGCACACCTGTGCCCTGAGGAAAATTCCCTTGCTCTCTCTAAAGCTGTATTATTCAGCACAAGGCCGTGACAGTCAGTGTTTCTAAAAGCGTTTGGAACATTGTAAATGGTGATGCTAAAAACTCTCAGGAACCCACCAAGGTATCAAAAAAAAAAGAAAGAAAAAAAAAAAGCAAAGATACTGTATACAATAGCATTGCTTTATATGTTGGAGGCTGACTAATTGCCAGGAACGAGATATAGGCTTTACATTGGATGGTAAAATACCTCAGTTGTAGCTTACATTAGCAAAATAACTGAGTGAAAGCAGTGAAAAGTAATTTTTGCCGTGTGATCAAATACTTTAGTAAATTTGGTGATTATATTTTTTTAAATTAGCCTGCTGAATGATGGACTGGATGACTCAGTGAAATGCTCGTTTGGAATGTTTTATTATAAACTGAACAGATCAAAAATTGCAACATTAAATAACCATCGCAACTATTTGCTCAATTATGTCTTATCAGTGTGGGTTTTATTTTGTTAAATGTGGGCATGTAATAAGGCCAGCATTAAATGTCAGTATTAATAATACAATAAATATTACTGTAAAAAATAATTACATAAATATTCAATCAATTATACTTTAATTGTACTTTTTAAATAACAACACAAAATGTGTGATTTAACATAATTTTCCCTCTTTGACTAAATAACTATGACAGTTTTCACTGTAAATTTATATTTCTGGAATTTAACAGGTTGCACTTAGTGTTCAAGTTTAAATGAATTCCTGCAATCCTCTTTTTAAATTGAGGGTCTGTTTGTGTGTCCACCTGTGTATGATCACATGTGCTGGCAATGAAAGAGCAAAGGTTATCGATCCGCGCAGCTCAGCTCGGGTCCTGTATTGACATGTGTTTCGGCTGATGGGATTAGCGGGCCCAGCATTGCTTTTGGTCAGGCTACAAACAACTTCAGAGATAAGATGGCATTAACGCTGTCTCGAGTTTTACTGGCTCAGCTTCTCTGCTCCTGTCAGAGCTGATGTGCTGCAGCGTGCCAAACCATTTGGCAGGATGTTAATGAAACTGGATGCTGACGAGACCCCAAATAAACTTGTGGCACATTCTTTGACAGTTACGTAACAAATGCATTGAGTTTAAAAAAGAGCATTTGTATCCCTCCTCTAATGAATCCAATCTTTATCCGACTTAAAATGTGGAATTTTTTTCTTGAACAGACACCAGTGATATGAATTAGCACTGCTATATCACTGTCACTAGAGCTCACCGTGCGCAGGCTAACAGCCAGACTTTTTATTGATCATCGTCCTCTTCTTTCCTCTGATCATATCACTTTGCTTGCTATTAGAAAACCCACTGCTGAATTTTATGTTTTACAGTTCGCTCATTTACATTGACCTGAATCCCCAGCATGCCTGTTAAGTATATGATTTAATCTTCCCTGGCAGGAGCACCCAGAGCACCCCTCTGCTTGGCCTCCTAACATGCATTTTTAATCATTATATTAAGATGTCACATAACAGTCTGAGCTCATCAGCAATGCTGCTGGCCATAGCAAATATGGATTCAGCTGTTTAGGGTAGTATTAGACACAGGCTGCTGCCTATTAAAGAATAATCACTGAATGGGGATGTGTAAAATGTGCTTTTTCTGATATGAGAAGCATAATAAGAGCGACGGCTCACCTGCAAATAAAAAGTAATCTTAGTCTCTTTTTTAAAGACTATTGGAGGCTGTTATATTTACTGTGGAGCGGACAAGAGCGGGAACCAG
This sequence comes from Perissodus microlepis, assembly GCF_051167445.1. NCBI lineage: Eukaryota > Metazoa > Chordata > Actinopteri > Cichliformes > Cichlidae > Perissodus > Perissodus microlepis. The sequence goes on along the minus strand of NC_140479.1, from coordinate 25,391,280 downwards.
TGAGGAAATTATTTGACTCATCTTCTCAAGGTCTCCGAAGTCTCCACAGGGCCTTGTCCTTGTAGCACAAGACTGCTGATGCCACGCAGTGCACTGAGAGGGCTGTACATGGATAAATATTTGAGTATTTGTGAGTGGCGAAAGCGAGATGACTCTCAGCCTGTCAGTTATGTTTGGAGGCCTGGCATCAAGCAAACAGGGACCTGCTCAGTGACACCCGGTAACTCAGGCAATGACATCAACACATACACATATACTTTCTTTTTGCACCCCAGTGCTCCCCCTCACCCACCTCTGTGCATCTCTCACTCGCTAACACACACACACACACATGCAGCCCTGTCAGCTAACTTCTGTCAGAGACATCACCCTCTAGGTAGTGCGGTGAGCTTTGTGCACACAGTGATCAGGCAGCTCGCCAGCTCTGCCTTCTCCTGCCTCTACCTAGATGATCCCCTTCATCCTAATGAGCTCTGTCAGAATGGCATTTGACATAAGCCATCAATAAAGCACAGCTGACAGATATTAAGAGTCTGGAAATCCAGGATATCCCTGGTCACTGCCCCTTGTACTGCAGACAACTCCTGGACTCTTTAGAAGGCAGATTATTGCATCCACGCTTTGATCCAGTGCAGGCTTAATGGACATTCCAACTTTAAAATATGCACTTTCATTCAAATCTCTAAGCAGTATGTATCATTTTTATAATAAACCAGCCTGTTTGATAATTGCTGCTATTATTTTATATTTCATTTACATGGTGAATTGATTAGAAAATAATAACCTTAGCCAATGAGAACATCTCACTTTCTAAGAGACCGTGAGTGCAATTGTGCCACATTATATGCTGAATCTCTTTTTTCTGAAGCAAGATTCACAGATGGCTGCTCTTCTACGATTGGCACTGATAAATACTGTGTCAAAGAAACAATTGTGTTTTATAGAAACTAATCAAATTAAAGATGTCTTTTTGATCATCGTAGTAACGAGTGTACCCTTTACTACAAAGCAATTGTAACCTCAGGGTGAAGCCACTGCATGGAGCTCAGTATGATTCATTCTCCTGAGTTTTCTCTCAGTGCCTGGATGTGTGTAGGTAGTCATTATGAGAAGGCAAACAAATAAATGTGTGAAGGCAATCCGGCACGCCATGTTTGTACAAGAATGAAGTGTTTGTAGCAGATATTTTTAATAAAAGCACATTTTCTACTCGCATACAACACATTAAGTCGCACGCATCCTAAAGAGATATGTGTAAAGGTCATTTCTGAAAAAGCTGTGATAGTGCAGACAAAAGAGCAAAGTATATTGACAGTGTGTGTGTGTGTGTGTGTGTGTGTCTATTTTGACTTGGAGGAGCAGAGGCTCTTAGACAATGTGAAGTGGAGGTGAGGCCCAGGCGGCATGGCTGCGGCGTTGTGACCTCTGCCCTGACTCACGCATCATGTAGCTCCCTAGCGCCAGAGGTCCTCCTGAGCGTGATGAGTTTTGACTCCTGTCACCTCTGGGTGTCGTCAAGATCCTATGACATGGACAGCATTTTTTTATTTATTATATTTTATTATTTTTTTTGAGAGGGTGACCACCATCCCCACCAACCAAAGAAAGGAGCGAGAGGACCCTTGGGGACCCTTATCAGACAACAGGAACCAAGGAGGAGGTTTGTTGGACGCCTTTAGAGACAAAAATAATTAGAAAACTATTTTTAGAAGCTTGTTTTTTATAGAAATGTCCCTCATATAATGCTCAGAATAATGGTTTTACAGTCTCAGTTAGAATATAACGTCCTCATAATAGTATTAAATAATAGTCTAATTTGTGATCATTGAGATGTAAAAACAGAGTGCTCTTTTTTTCCTGTTCCAAGCCTGGAGTATTGTAAAGTTTGTTATTGAATAAAATAGATAAAGGGAGAAAGAGTGTGTGGGTGGCTGCAGAGGAAGGTCTAAAGACCAAGCTTTCAGCCAACCCACCTGTCTTGACGGTTTGTCTGTAGCTACATCAATGCAGTACATTCAGTGAAAAGGCTTTTTCATTTGATAAATATCTTCTCATACAGTACTCAGGTTTGACGACTGGACCCTTGCGATGCCCCTTGGACCTTAGAAAACACTACAATTTGGCCGGTTTACTTTCATTCACTGTTACACTTGATGGCTGCAGTTCAGTGTGTCAGAAAACAAGGGAGTGATTGAAAGCATACCACTGGATGCCAGTTGAATGCATGCTATGTATATGGAAAGACACTTACTGCTGTGTTCAGTTTCATGCATGTTGTTCTTAAGCGCGTGTACACGCAGGCTTTACTGCTCATAATTACCAGGTTGGCATTTTAGCTGCTGCCTCAAACACACAATCATTTAGTTGTGCGAGTGCTATAGGCGACGCATGCATTTGTTCATTTGCAATTTGTGCCCTCTATTACTCTCCCTCTTACACAAACACTCACAAACGCGGGTTATATAAAGCGGTGTGGTGTGCACTGTGCGCTCTCCCTAGTTTGATTTAGCCCTTTATGTAGTCAGAAATTGACTGCATTCAAGAGTGGAATGGATGTAACAATTGCATGCACTCTATAGCATGCTCCGCAAATGTGTTTTTGAGAAAAAAAGGGGGCGTGGAGGGTAGGTTTCAAGGTATTCCTGATGGCTTTCTGCCAAAGATCAGATGTTCGCTCTCACTGTACCTCACTGCATTGTTTGTTTGCGACAAAAAAAAATCATGTTTCCCCTACATTTGTGACAGGAGGAAGGGGAAAATGTTTCGATTTTCCGACGCACTGTGGGAATGAAATATTAAGGTTCTGGAAAAACCTTGTAAATGGGATCTCAATTTTATGCTGCAGGACAATAGGGGGATTTAATAAAGTTACATCTATAGGCCGCAGACAGCTGGTACAACCTTTTGTAATCCTACAGAGATTTACACAACAGAAAATCGATTGGACCACGGTGTTTGTTTGGCCTCTGTGTGACATGATGAACTGTTTTGTTGGTAAAATGACTCTTCACGTAGCATTGAAACACTCACACAAATACTCCTTGCTGCTGTCATGTCTACGCTCTGTCTTTATGGCATTGTGGAATATTTATTCTATAGCGTGTGCTAGAGTATGCTAGCATTAGTGGGTATAAGGTCAAATGTCATGTGCATTGGTTATAATAAGAGTATTATGGCTGAGCTCTGTAGTAGATGCCCTGTGGAACAAAAGCATGGGAGAGCTATATGTGTGTCAGGACAGACGAGGCCGTGTGTCTGTGTGTGTGTGTGTACACAGCCTCCAACACTGGCTGCTGCAGCATTGTGGCTCTCCTCTGTTCATTTCAGCTGGGCTGTGTGACTGAAAGGCAGTGGATTACATACACTCGGGGCCAATGGGTCAGTGGATAAGAAGTCTTCTCTGTTACCACAAATCCAGAGATTAAACACAGCGTCAAGAGCTAGTGCCGCCCCGGGGGCAAACGGGTTTGAAAACACAACTCTGAGAGCTTTGGCTTAACCCTCCTGTCATTGTAGAGGCACGGCAAACATATGAGTGAAGTGATGTCTCTTTAAGTCCCAATACATTCGGGTATATTGGTTGTGTTGGTGACATGATGTCTTAATTGAAAAGTTAATCCTGTGCTGGGACAGCTGACTCTAAGTTAAAACAGTCTGTCACGAGCAGAGAGAGCTCAGCTAAACACTGCAGCCTGTGAACCTACACACTAATGTTTGCATCCTTCATCTTTGCCAAGCAGAAGCGGCTTCCCGCCCGGGCAATTAGCTGTGTACATTATCATTGTGTGGCAGTGCTTTCCCTCAATGCCTTCTGGTTTCTCAATTGATGCTGTTTAAGTGATTTAAAATGTGCCGTTTCCATGCGAGACAAATCAGAGCATATTTAAAGTAAAGGTGATATTATGCATTTCAGATGCAGACCGGCATTTGTTTGTTTAGCAGGCACGAACATTTTTGGTGTACCTGTGCACATGTTTGCTTACATCTCAGCGGGCTTGTGGACATGATGAGCAGATGGAAAGAGAAAGGTACTGTAGGTCTGTATGGGATAGTGGCAGGATGGCTCTTGGTGACAGGCTTTTGTAGTGTCTTGTCTGCTCCAGTGATCCCAGGGAATCTGGGTCATTTCCAGCATGTTCGCATCTAACTATTCCCCACTCCTTCCCTCCCTGTGCCCAGGGCAAGCTACGACCCAGCTACATGCAAGTGATGACACAAAGTAAATATACTCATCTCTGATCGTAAACACCTCATTCATCGCTCCACCTTGCAGTGCTCTTTATGCTCTTGTTTGTCATGGAGCTGCCACCCACTTCGAGTAACATGCATATATTAAGCTGTTTCTCTTTGCCAGTGATATTCTCAAACTCTTTAATGTAGTGAATCTCTTGAAATTACGGCCACAGCAGCTTTATAATGAGCCACTGTGGATAAAGTGCTACAAAGCCTCCATTATTCTTCATTACAGTAGGTTACTGTTGTATTTTTTAGTGTGTGCAGAATGATGAAGGTTTCCAATCGGTTACTGTGGTTTTATTTTATTTCATAAAAATGTGCGGGTTGAAAAGATAACAGTCAACCCTGTTAAAAGTCTCAGTGGACAAGTTTTATTTGCAGCTTTCCGAATTAAATTTGTAGTCATTCAATTTAGGTCACAGCTGAATTTTATTACTAGGGGCTACTCTAATTTGCTGGACTCATCCTATACCTCACCACATTGTTTCCAGTCTTCTCGAACCAAGTCTCTCATTTGAGGATTTGAGTAAGAAGATGTGGAGAAGGTACAAAATAACAAGTTTTCACACTCATTTCAGTTTATAGGCCACAAAAAGCTCAATTTGATATCAGGTGGCCCTGACATGTAAAACCATTGCATGACTGTTTTTGGAAAAAGCATCTTAAAAGCCCCCACCCCCTTTTCTTTTAGTGAAAAGAAGTAGGCTCACACTGCACTGTGAAAATGTTCACCTTTAATGAAGCATCCTTTCACAGACAGATGATGAACAGCTGAAAAAAACAGAAAAGTCAGTGCAGTTTGAACAATATGTCCACATTTAGTCAGTCTGCTATCACTGCAAGTGCCGTTTACAGAAAAAAGCGACAACACTCTTATATGTAAAATATTTTGCAAATAGTATCTCACTTAAACGTTTAAACAGCACATTCACATATAGAAATGCTTAAACTGATTCACACAATATGTAATAATGGTGGTATTGCCACAGCAAGAATCAGTACATTTTATTATAGAACAATTAATTTTTAATAACTGCAATTATCACTCTTTACAAAACTATCCAATAGGTCAGACTGAATCGTTTGGCGGCCGGTTATAACCCGCGGGCCATAAGTCTGACACCTCTTCAGTATGAAAGCGCGTACCTACAGCTGCCTTTGCTTGCACCGCATTAACAAGAGGGATTTGCCAACTCTAATATATAGAAAGCTGAAATAGCCTGAAGTTTGTGCGTTCGTGTGTGTGTGTAACTGAGGACTGAAGAGAGGCTTTGGGATTGGTGAAACAAACAGACAAAAGAAAGAAAACAGATGCGTTTGAATGACGTCCACTGTGTCCCTACGCTGCATGTGCGGAGATATTGGTGTCAGGAGGCCTATCCTTCTGACATGGTGTCATAGGCCTTTACGCATTGCTGTACACTTTGGGCGTCAATCGTGTCGGCTCAGCAGTCGATATTTAGGATTGCATTGCCAACCTGTGGCGGTGTTGGATAAGGTATAATCACAGGTTCACGAAGTAGCAGAAACAACTGGCTAAATAAAAGGAAATGTTACATTTGTTAGCCTTTACACGAGATAAATATGCACAAACGCCTGTTTATTAGCGCAATAGGCCTGCTCATAGTGAATGTCACTATGGAAAAAAAAATCAACTTTTTCTTTAAAAAAAAAAAAAAAGATATTATAAATCTTTAAAAACATGCCTATAAGGTAGACGTGTTGTTTACACAGGATGAGGTACAATAGTTATTTCCAGTTCTCCATTTAAGAGATCCAAATCAGGTTTATTTTTTATTGATGCACGCTTCCTGGAGAAAGCATTGCAGTCCTTGTAAATTTAGGGTGAGTCGGGAAGCCTGCAGGAATGAAGTATTTACAGGCAGCTAAATATTTCAAGCCAGCACCTTGTCAGTCGCCCTCACAATTTATTTCCACTGCTTCTTCCGATTGCGGTCTTATTCTTTATTTACTGCCATTGGTGTTGTAGTATGGGTGAATGAGTGGCGACCCCAGTCAAATACAAGTTAAATAGTCCCAGTCTGTACATTGCTCCTCTTGCGTGCGCAATTTTTGAAAGATAATTAACTGATTGTGCTCATTATTATTATTATTTGATATAAAATGAAACAGCCAAAGACTGAACAGCTTCTTGTACAGAAGGCATTTCATAACCCCACATCAAGAGTCTATAATTCACGCAAAAACATCCCGAAGGGGATTTGGATCGAGCGTGTGGAGCGTGCGCGCACGTGCACGACAGAGAGAGGGAGAGAAAGAGAGGGGGTGGGGGTATCTGTGAAAATGATATCAGGCTTTTCCGTCAGAATGAACTTTACTACTGTATCCAGCCATGAAATAATCTGACCTGACACTTCAAACCATCTGCGCTATCTATCCGCCCTCTTATTTACTAAATCAGCCTGTGCACAAAACGGAGTGTGTCTGATACTAAAACCGAGTCGCCTGGCGGGGCCATGATAATCCTATATACACAAATATTTCTCCCCCTGCTTTGTTTTATAGCTATCACGAGCTGGACGGACGCAAACGCGTGCGCGCTGATGGATGCTACTGTAAATTAAAAAAGAGAGAGGAAAAAATAACAACAACAACCGCAACACAAAACTGAATAAAGGTACCTAAAGGCTGTCATCACACTTACGACTGTTAAACAACAGCAAACATTTAGCCTCCGTTTGGGGAAAAAAAAAGAAAAGAAAAGAAAAAAAAGGAGCATTTGTTCACGGGTTATATAAAAGAGCGCGCTTCACCGGCGACACCTGATAATATTTTATTATGATTATTGTTAATAAAGATTTTGCAGCTGTTCAAGGTTGGCTGCAGATTTGAGGTCCTGTTGAAATGCTTTAATAAATACCGACAATCACACTTTATTTATATTTGTGCACTTGCACTGTGGCATAATTTTATATTAGACGTGCGAAAGGACAAAAATATATATTTAAAAGGCAAAACAAGCATTTAAAATATGGTATAGTGGCGCTTAGTAGCGCTTTATAAGATTCTTACAGGCGTACGATGGGCCGGCTTATGACAGAGGGTACATCACAGAAAGCATGGCAGCCTAGCAGGCCATGCTAAACACAACTACAAATGTGATGTGTCGAATTTAGCTTCCACGCCGTCTAATATTATCTGTTGTTATTTCTTTATTTGTTTATTTATTTATTACCTCAGGGCAGGGCAGGACGGGGCAGCCTATAGTCAGCGGGGGATGTGTCATTTTGCTGCGTAAAGCCTGTTTCATAAAGGGAGACTGAGCGTGTCTGTCTGCTCGGGCACTTCACTATATAGGACTCTTCCTTTAACACCGCCCGCCGCGCACAAAGGCGGAGGAGAGCACGGAGAGGCAGCTAAACGTTTGAAGACGCCAAGCAGAAAAGGTCAAAATGTTTATATTATTTTTGAAAAGGGTGGTGCTGAGTGCTCCTTTCCGCCTGATTGGCTGAACTTGACAGTGATTGACGTGCATCCATGGCAACCGGGCAGCCAATCTGCCAAGTCCAATAGGAAATCATCGGAGGGGGCTTGACTGTCTTTTTCTCTCCCCCCTCCTTAAAAATACATCTCAGCTCGGGCTTTAATTCTTTCGTACATTCAATCCCAGCATACCTTGAAAAATAGACTACACCGCCGCAGTGGCTTTAATTTTTCCCCTTGCACCTTCAGCCCTTTGCCTGCCAAGTTCGCCAAGCCCAGAGGATGCGGTAGCCGGCCCCCACGCAGCATTGTCCCTCCTCTGTGGCGTTTTTGGCGTGTGCGTTTTTTCACGGCTGGTCAGACGATTGGTTCGATAACTTTGGGATTGCCTTGTTTTCTGGGTTGTCTTGGATTGCCTCGGCGCACGGGAAGAAGAAGCAGAGGACTCGGCGCGGAGGAGAGAGAGAGAGAGAGAGAGGAGAGAGGAGAAAGGAGGGGGAGAGGGAAACACGGGAGAAGCCTCCATGTTTCAGTTGCCCATCTTGAATTTCAGCCCCCAGCAGGTCGCCGGGGTCTGCGAGACTCTGGAGGAGAGCGGGGATGTCGAGCGCCTGGGCCGCTTCCTCTGGTCGCTGCCCGTCGCGCCAGCGGCCTGCGAGGTCCTCAACAAGAACGAGTCGGTGCTCAGGGCCCGGGCTGTCGTCGCGTTCCACACTGGCAATTTCCGTGAACTCTACCATATCCTGGAGAACCACAAGTTCACCAAAGAGTCCCATACGAAGCTGCAGGCGCTGTGGCTCGAAGCGCACTACCAGGAGGCTGAGAAGCTGCGGGGCCGCCCGCTGGGACCGGTGGACAAATACAGGGTGCGGAAGAAGTTTCCCCTGCCCAGAACCATCTGGGATGGAGAGCAGAAAACCCACTGCTTCAAGGAGAGAACCCGGCACTTGTTAAGAGAGTGGTATTTGCAGGATCCCTATCCAAATCCCAGCAAAAAGAGGGAGCTTGCACAGGCTACTGGACTTACACCCACACAAGTAGGAAACTGGTTCAAAAATCGCAGACAAAGAGACAGAGCGGCGGCCGCGAAGAACAGGTGAGCTCCGTGCATAACCGTCACCGCCACAATCCTAATTTACGCGAACGCGTCAGAAACGAAACATACCCACACCATTACTGCCCATCAAGTGATTTGCCCTGCTTTCAGTTTAGTATGCGTGCCTCTTTGGAGGCAATCAGCTCTGACATCAAATCATATTAAAGTCAAAAGCATACCGTAATCCCGATTTTCTTCTTCTTTTGTAATAAACGCCGCTTTCAGTGTCTGCGTTGAATCGCAGAAAATGGCCAACCAGCACAACCAAAAAATGGCAACGGGTTTCTCCGTTTTCTCCTGTCAACAATGAATTATTTGGACTCTGAATAAACATTTGTATTATTTAAGTGTAATATTCCGACTGAAATTAAGTCGACTCTGCAACTACATTAATGGTATTTTATTAACAGTGACTCCAGTATTCTCCTGATACTATTATTAGCAGTAATAATAACACAAACAACATAAATCTAATTGCTTTTACATGCATTTTAACTGATGTCACGTTGTGCTTTCAAAGAACTATTTTCACCCGCGCTATCTGCCTGTTAGATGGTCGGTCGACTTACATAAGGTCATGTTTCATTGTCCCATATCCAACAGTTATCCAAATAATATATTTGCTGTCTCCCTGTGGTACGTGGTAAAAATGTATCAATTATAAATTCACTAAGAAAAAAGTCAGATTTCACAGATTTCATTTAATATTTTTGTTTTGTTTTGTTTAAGCAAAATTAGACATTTTTCTTCTTCTCTATGTTTGTTTAGGATTTTTTATTTTTTTAATCTAATAAAAAAAATCTATTTTTTTAATAATCGATGTAGACAATATATTATATGTGTTCTGTATATACTATATACTTATAGACAATAATTTTGATGATCCTCGAAATAGACGGGCTTTTATTGTCATGTCTCTCCTTCCTCTGCTCAGGCTCCAGCAGCAGGTCCTGTCCGGCGGCTCGGTTCGCTCCCTGGCGGACGAGGATGGCACCGTGGACCGCCTGGGGAACTCGTCCAGTCCTGAGGCCAGTCTGTCCAGCAAAGCAGCCGCCTCGGCCATCTCCATCACCTCCAGCGACAGTGAATGTGACATCTGACGGGCAGATCGAGGGTGTTAATGAATTAAAAGGGGATACGAGTGAAAGACAATCCAATAAACAAGTCATAGTGCCTGCGTTGAGTTAAAAAAAAGAACATACACACACATACACATACATACACACACAAACTAATATTTGACGGCTGCCAAAACATAAAGGGATCTGTGATCTGCTGCGGACTGCCCGTCCTTATCCTTTTAGACCTATACTTTTGTTTGCGTTTTACCCACGTGCGGATAACTGAACTTAACACTTGGACGAAACACATTTCACGGACTAATAAGCCAACGCTTCGAGATGAAACGTTAAAAAAAGAAGAAGAAAAAATAAGTAAAAGGAAAAAAAAGGAAAAAGGGATGAAGACATCCACACGCGCCTAACCTGCTGTTCTCTGTGGGTATTTCATGTTGAAAAGAACTGTGATATTTTTACTTTAAAGTTTTATAAATAATGTTTATTTGCCTATTTAAAACGATCTGCTCTGTCTCTTCGAATTTCATATTCATTTGCTTGGTGTTTTTAATACTTACCTTCTACACAGGTAAACCTGTTGAGCATGCGCGCTTTAGTGAACATGTGTTTCAGTAAAAAGAAAAAAAACCCGTAAAGATAACTTAATAAAAATAATTGTTGATTCAAGAGAGTTTAAAGTTCAGTCTTATTTCTTGGATTGTCGTGTGGATAGAGTAAGAGGAGAAAAAACAAAGTGTGAATAAAGCTGTAAAAATATGAACATTTATATGCTGTTATATAATAATCTTGGATTTTTTCGCTAAGACAAACGTTCTAGTGATATTCGTTTTGATACCTCGATGCTCGACTCCTTGACACGTTTCAGAGTGAGGCCTAATTGGCCGACATGCTTTGCGTCCTGTAATGCAGGGTGACAGCGAGAGGTCACGGAAAGGCCGGCTCACTAACCCGGATGATCTGCGGGAGAGATCATGGAGATCAAAACACAGCACAGATTGTGGACCTGGGCTTTACGCTGCACAGACGGCGCAGGAACAGGCTTCTTAAATCGTGCAAGTGTCCATTTTCCCAAGACATCGGGAATCAGACCGTACATGAGGCAAAGCAGTCTAGTAATTAACATAAACAGACAGCGACGATGAATTTAACACGGTGATACACACGTGCATCATGTTATCTTGACATGTATGTGTTTGGACAACAGCTATATAGTTTGTAAGTTAGATGTGTGTGTGTGTGTGACGCAACTGAATCCTAATTTCATGTTCGGCAACCCTTCAGCTACAAAAAAGCTTTTTAACTATTTTATTTTATTTTATTTTATTTTATTTTATTTTATTTTATTTTATTTTATTTTATTTTATCTGCATAGCCTCTGCTGCCTTTGTGTTGCCCTGCAAGCAGAAGCGGGATGTGAGCACAGTGAGAAATCCAGACTAAACCACAATGTCAGCCTTTCCAGCTGATGGGGCAACCACCTGGTTTCCTCCTATTTGCCATTAATTAGGCTACTGTAACTTATGAAGCACACAAAAGCCTTTCAGCTTGAACAAAACAGAAGCCAAACGTGTATGGTGAATTGGAGAGAGCGAACAAGTGAAGGGTACTAAATGGGGTTCAGGGTGCTTCTTTTTATTTATTTTATTATTATTTTTTTTACTCCTTCTTTTTCAATCTAGGAGGACAAAATAGCTAAATATTTCCGTTTCTATTGAGAATAAGGACAAGGGGGGACTACATGAAAAAAGTCTTTCTCGCAGTCAATAAGGTTGTCAAACTGGTCAGCGGTAATCAGTGCTAATGATGGGTCTGGGGTCCCAGCGCAGACAAAAGGGGTCCTGCCGCTGTTTTGTGAGGAGAAGCGACCGCGGGTCGCTATCCAAAGAAAAGACTCCGTGAGGAGAGTCTGGGGCGCAGAATCACAACTTCTCCTGTGTGTGTGTGTGTGCGCGCGCGCGCGTGTACTCGCTCTCTACGGGGTGAACTCATGGCTTGGCCTATTAATAGGACTTAATCACCATTTTATTGTCTTTATTTGTGACTAGCCCGCACATAGACGCAGTGCGATGATTATTCTGCGATGAAGTTCTGAATTAAGCAATTTAACGAAGTTTTTTTTTTTTTTTTTTTTGGCTAAATGAAGCAAAGTGACGTCTTTTAACTTAGAAAACTTGTATTTGTCAGAGAAGAACATTTCCCGGTGCTTCAGCTTTAAAATATTTTTTAACAAGGATAAGTGGCGCGGAGACTCTTTGAGCTGTGGGTGTGATATGTGATGAAGGGCAGGCAGCAGCCTTGGTTATGTGTGTTTACTGTGATTGAATCTATCAGCGTCCTTCCGTGCAGACACTGTGGAGTGCAGCATTGTTTATCTATAAGCAGGACTACATATCAAAGCTGTGTGTGATTGAATTGGACCCCGTTATAACCTACTTATTATAATTGTATGTGTATACGTAAATGCGTCCTGGACGTTTCCTTTGGTTGATAAATAGAATTTCATTCGTGTTTTCCTTCAGGCATAAAACGCAAGATGCTCAACAGTCTCCTCTCACGGTGTACCAAACTGTGATGTAGGAGGCAGGAACGCTTAACACCTGGGTAAAAGAACAAAAAACAAAGACGCACAAAAACGTGCGTTCCAGGTGCAGAAAATGTTTGTTTTGAGTTTTTCACCATAACTTTGTGAGAGATCCAAATTTTGTCTCCTTCACTGTCCGAAAACCCATCATCTTACGTTTTATTATGCATGCCCACATTTCCCCCCACTCAGATCAATACGAAATGCAAATTAATGTTTCCATCAGGTGATAAAATAAATATAATACCCACGAGAGCATCTGCACGGAGGGTCTTTCACCTGGAGTATCCCCTGAAGCTGGTGTTTGATTAAAGCCCGTTTAGCGTCTTGATAACACAATAATGTTAACGCGAGAGATCTGACTGCAGAGGTGATATTCCTGGTAGAGCTCTGTAGGCTTAGACAGAAAAAGAACCATCCTGATAGTTTGCTGGAGTACATCTGGACACCTGCTGTATCCAAGCAATACCCACAGGCCGTCTGTGAATGTAAGGCATTGATTGGATCCTCGGAGTTTAGCACATTGTTCCACTGATGCATTAAAATATATTAAATAAATTTGGAATATGCTGATTTTTACACTCTGAGGAGCTCTGGAGTTTCCAGCAATTGAAATAAAAGCAGACCACTTAAATTCTGCACAATTTTGAGGTAATCTTCCTTCTTCTCTGCTTCGTTTTGGCGGTGAATGTACTTTTTATTCCGCTGCATTTAGCATCATCGTAGATTCTGATTATTATGCCATGAGGGAACTCGGCTAATAGGTACACCTGTACAATCTAATACAATACAGTTTGCATGATGCGAAATGACTGTTCTGCTCCTTGGTTTCATTTGCACTGCAGGCTTCGCCAAAGATGTATTAATTAACGTGTAGTTTTGTGTGACGTATACAGATCCTTTACTTAAGTAAAAGTACAGATAACAAACAATGACATACTCCAGTACTTAAGAAAAAGTATTACCAGCAAAGTACCGGCTATTTAAAGCTTGAGAATGAAAAGTATGCAGTGTGCGGAAATATTTGCGTTTCGTTTATGTGCATACATTGCATTTTACCGCTGTGGGTGTATCATTTGATCATTTTGCAACAAAAAGTCAGCTTTCATCTGCTCAGAAAATTATTTCTGTTGTTTTTATTAGACTCTATTTTCCACTTGATCCAAAATTGGTTAAAGCATTTCACCCTTCCGTTAACCACAATCTTTTTTTTCCAGAATCACCAAATTTGGAGATAGGCGGTTTGTCTATCTCCAGTATCCTGACACACACACACACACACACACACACACACACACACACACACACACACACACACACGTGCTGCAGGGTATTAATGAACTATTTCTAAATAATAATAATAATAATAATAATAATAATAATAATAATAATTTTGATTCACCGGTATTGGACTTGTGTCATAAACTGAATATTTTCCTTGTCAGCACATCTCCTGAATTGGTCGAGGTCACTCAGCAGGGGAAATGTGCCCTTTTCAGCAGGGCTTTTGTCCTCCGCCCTTTTGGTTATCTATCAAAAACCGCACCCCAGCAACTTAAAAAAATACAAAACAAAAAACCCACAAACAAACAAACAAAAAATTCATCTTGCTTGTTGTTTACAAGGTTTCACTGCGCAATCTTTAAAAAAAAATCGCCATCAAAAATAGTTTATTTGGTTGAGGAAAGCGAGCGTTTTTTTTTCTGTCGGCTCATTGTGCAAAAGGCCATGAATTTGTATCCAAATAATTCATTTAAAGCCGTTCCTTTCCCCAAGTTCTTTCCAACCTTGGGAATGTAACTACTTCCACTTATTTGTGTTTGCTTGTTAAGGTGTTTTTCTTCCCATCTGAGAGGTTTTCTTTTCAAACAATGGCAAACAATGTGTTTGCGCGCTGTGGAGATGCTTCACTCTGTGGGGGCTTCACAGCACAATCGTCTTCAAAGGGTACTGAAAATGGAAAAGTGCGTGCTAGTGACGCCCCCTGGCGGTGGTGTTTTACTACAGCAAAAAGGTGTCGCTGGTGGGAATGAAAGTACTCAATCCAGTTAAGTTTTTTAGTTTTTGCGTTTTTTCCTTTCAAAAAGGTGGTTAAACTTACAGGGTTTATTCCCCCCTTTTATTTCATTTCCTTACATAAAACGTAATAAATAAATAAATTCCCAAATATTGAAAATCATGCGGATTCGCTGCTTTAAAGCATTTTCCAATTGCTTCAAGTAGTCCTGAATGAAAACAGGATCTGAAAACACAAATGGAAGTGCATACATGCTTGATATGCTGTCTGTTTGATTATGTTTTGGGTTTTTTTTTTCTAAACCATGTGTCCGTGCAGGTATCACGGTATCTTTTCTTCACGCAATCTAAACGGAAGAAATGCCAGATCTTTTCATCCAGTCTAGTTTTCTTAATTTCAAATCGTTCCGAGCGATCACATTTGCAGCTGATAGCCAAATAATATTAAAGAGCATCACATTTGTTATTGCAGGTGTCAAGAGATCCACAATACTACTGAGGAGAGCCCCAGTGTCTTCAGTAGAAGCTGTCCTGATTAGATTTTAAAGCCCGTTGTTGACCTAACGCATGTTTATGCCAAATTTAAAGTCAAATATACTCAATCAGATTTAAATGATAAGCGCTGATTTCCTGTGAATGGATGTGCTCAGCCTCCGAATCGAAAGGGAAGTGCTGCAGGAGACTTTCAGCACCACGGACAGAGACGAGGCTCTGCACCTGCAGCACACTCTCCAACCACCTCATCAATCATTCGTTCTGTAATTATCCACCTCTTTGATACAGATGATATTGTTGGGGGATGATATCATTATTCACAACAAAAGAAAATCCTTTCAAAAAAGCTTCAGACAACGCTACAAAAACTTTACATGCAGACTGTACCCTCTTATGGGCTGCAGCTGCTGTAGAGACACACATTTATAGTAAATTTGAAACAAAGGTCTTATTTGGACTAATTTCCAGTGATTCTCGGTAGATTAGTTCTAGCCACAGCTGCCCCAGGGCACCTTATAGCCACAACTATAAGGTGCACTTATATATGTTCTTGGTTTGATAACAAACCAAGAACATATATAAGTGCACAAACGTGTAACATAACTGATGCCTATAATCTCCAGTGTTAAATTAACACTAGAGAGTGTCTATATGGGTCCACACCTCTGAGTGTTAAATACAACACTGTTGAGTGTTAAATTAACACTTTTGACAGTGTTATATGTTTAAAAGTAACCTAGTCAGTTTTGAAGGTTAACAATGGCTAACACTGAGCAGTGCTGATTTTCTAACACTGGAATATTTCTAACATTTTGAGTTATTTTCCAGTGTTAGAAAATCAGCACTGCTCAGTGTTAGCCATTGTTAATCTTCAAAACTGACTAGGTTACTTTTAAACATATAACACTGTCAAAAGTGTTAATTTAACACTCAACAGTGTTGTATTTAACACTCAGAGGTGTGGACCCATATAGACACTCTCTAGTGTTAATTTAACACTGGAGATTTTGCTGTGTAGTTCTGTAGCTACAACTGTAGCTTGCCTCCACCAGTGTGTGAATGTGTGTGTGAATGGGTGGATGACTGGGTGTGTAAAGCGCTTTGGGGTCCCTAGGTGGGACTAGTAAAAGCGCTATACAAATACAGGCCATTTACCATTTGGATCGAACGCAGGGCGTCTGTAATAGCCTCAGAACTCAGAAAAAGTCTCCAAATCCACCACACAGTAGCATCATAACTGCACCAATTTTAAGGACTTTCTGTATAGGTCGAGCACTCATTGATCAGCCGTTCTTTGCAGGTTGTAGGTTACAGCGCTGTAAGTTTAACACACATTGATTGGCCACGTTTCGTTTTTTCTTCTAATCATCTGTTCAGCCTCCGAGGCGCGCTTGGATCAATCAGCCAATCTCAAACGTCGCTGCGCACTTTGGAGACCGATATCGGCCCGGTTATTATAAGTGTTTTTTGTTTTCGGAGATGCTGGGAATAGAAATAAGATGACTGCATGGACAGAAAACACACCATCTATCCCATCGCTATGCTTACCCACCTGGAGATGGAGCTGCTGTTTGTGGGTGGAGGTCAGACGGCCTTCAAGCACGTGGCTGTGGCTCTGAGAGAGGCTGGGCAGCGTTTAAGGAGCCAAGAAGAGTCCATTACTCCGGTGACACTGTAGAGCAGGGGTGGACAATGAATTCCCTCAAAGGGCAACATGAGAAACTGGGACTGTTATTGAGGGCCCACCAATAAGCTAAATTGAAATCTGCTGAATATTAATTTAATCTCTTTAAAGGCTTTTTGGTCCAGCCCTCCACAACAGTCCCAATTCCTCATGTGGTCCCTTGGGGGAAATTAATTGGTGCAGGGATTCAAATATTTCTTCAAATGTTATTTTTTGTTTGACTCAGTAAGTAGCCCCAGGGCAAAAAAACAAACATCCCCCCCCCCCCTTTTTTTTTCTTTTTACATTGAAAGCAGAAAAAAGTGAACCCAGTGAAATTACTGGCTAATATTACACTTTCATTGTTTGGTGGAACAAGAGTAGGACACAGCTATGGATGATAATATTTATCATTATTGTCGTCCACGCTACAAGTTAAGGGATCCACCTCGCTTTACACTGTGTCAGAGGTGCATATATTTAAAACTACAGTAATTATTCTGCACAAAACACACAGTCAGAATACTCAGTTATTAACCAGAGCATTAATGTGGCCACACATGCTCCAAGACAGTAAGTACAGTAAATAACTAAAGTAACTTAAAAAATACAATAGAGAAAGAGTTACAAAATATAACAAAATAGCCCTAATAAACACAAATAGCTCTAATTATAACTATCCTACTTAAATATATGTAGTTCACACTGAGGTGGCCTGTAGCACTGATAAGAGTGTGGGGTATAAAGCCCAGTTTTCCTATTTGTAAAACAGTTCTTGTTGACATACAGGTGATAACAGGATTCAGCTATAATGACTCATTACACATCATGGGCTAATGTTTGGTCTTCTGCTATTATGCAGCCGAGTAACAAAAAGAAGCGTAGGATCTGTTTTAAGCCAAGTATAACCCAATAATCAGTAGCCCTCAACATTACATCTGTCCATACTTAATATACTTAGACTGGGTGCTACATCTCTGGTGCATGGCTGTTTTTAACCTTCACTTCAACTTTCAAGGAAAGATGGATTTCAAATTGGTCAGTTGGTCAGAGAAGTTCAGTTTATGGCCACCAGATGGCGACAGCGACCAAATAATGACATCTCTATTTTACAGTTCTGTTCTGTGGCTCATGCTTCAACGTTCAAACACAAGTTCATGTGTGACTCACAAATGGCCTGTCAGATTAAACCAGATAATTAATATAAAACCTTTTACATTTCATGATATTTTTGTCTTGGCTATATTGATATATCGCTTTTATTTTTATAAGACAAAAACAAACAAACAAAATAACCCCTCGAATTTTAAATGCACTCAGTTAAGAAAAACAAAAATCCTTATCCGAGCCTTCATAAAATCGCCAGCTTTTGTAACTGTATGTTTGCCTGGTTGAAACGAATTTAGTTACTTTCAGCTAAATAAATAAAAAAAAAAGAGAGAGAGAAAAAGATGAATAAATAAAAAACTCAAAGTAAATACCAAAGAACAAGCTGACTCACAATAGTTCAGTCAAAAAGCAAAACAAAAAAGCATCAAGTCACCGTTAGTGGGTGTGTGTAATATGCAGACTGTTTGCAGTATTTCCCTGCGGCCACAAGATGGTGCATAAGAACCATAATGGAGAGGAAACCGCGCATGCGCATCAAAACTAGGCTTTGCAGACATCTGTTTAACTGCAGTACACGTTAAAGCATGTACAATAAAAGGCCTCAAAGAGAGAAAAAAGTTGACGATTGCTTTTATTTCAAAGAAGAGAAAGTAAACAGTTCCAGTCGTCAGCCCGAGATAACACAGACTATACACTATGTTTGCAGGGTAAGTGTTTTTACTTAAATGTTTTTACTTTAAATATTATCATGTTTAAAGCCTCTCGTGCCCCTTTTCTGACATAGAGAATAAACCACATCAAGGACACCAAAGATCTTTTTAATCTCCTCCTTTATGCAAACAAACAAACAAAGAGACAAAGTGTAGCTTCAGGTTTTGGCCTGAAGTGTAAATGAGTGTACAGCATTGCTGAGTGGAGGGTGTGAATGTACATGTGAAAGAAAGTATTGAGGCACACAGAGTGAGGGCACCAGTTGGGATTTTAAAGGGTCTATATTTAAACTATCTGCTCTCCAGTTTCTGCAGCTGTCCCCAAGTTTAAGTTCAGCAACTTGGGCCTTTCTCAGCCGTGCTCTTGGGTCGTAGTTATAAACCTGCCAAACTCTGAGAGGCAGAGAGTGAAGCAGGGAGTCTCGCATCTCCTCAAAGCTCAAAGAAAGTGGAAGGTTGTCCTTTGTGTGGGGCTAATTTTAGACTGGTGAAAATGTAGTGAAAAGTTCTCCTACAGCCAAATGCTGTAGGAGAACTTTGCTTCCTGGATTCTTGTGTTGCTGTGAACGTGTGCATCATCCACCTCTGCTTGAAGCCGCGCTAAAATATCTGCCCATTTACCAGCTCGTCTTTAACTTTTACACTTCCACTTTACTAACACTGCTTAACAGAGCACCAATCAGTTAGTGCTTCTTTAAGCATCACTTCTTTAAAATCATTTGGCATTCTGCTGTTGTAAAACCCTCTTATTTATAAAGGAATTAACTCATATGGAATATAGTCAAAGCAGCTCATATTTTGAGGACATTTTATCCAGTTTTCATAAGAGGCTTCTCGAAGCTTATCGCACAAAAATCTAGCTGAAATCATCAACAACTGATGCAGCTTTTGAAGCTTTGGGAAAAGTTTAGTTGTTTTACTAAATGATGTGTAGCTGCTGCTTCTACAGCAGGCATCAGAGGGATGATGAGAGGGATATTTTAAGGGTGAAATGTTTCTAGCAAACGGGGCCTTAAATTAGACACTTCACTGATTCTGTTGGATGTGCGATGACAACTCTTCTGTGCATAATTTAGCTGCCGCATAAACCAAACATGCTCCCCACATGTGACAAAGATCCTACTAATCTAGCACTTCAGCCTGTACTTTGGAGGTAGTAAAACAATCTCTCATTTATGCAGACAGAAGAGATACATAGACAGACTGTGTGTGTGTGTGTGTGTGTGTGTGTGTGTGCATGTGTGTGTTTCTGCTGAAGTAGTGCCTACTGTCCAGTGGCAGCTCTGAGCCTAATAACAGAGCTTAGCTGGCATACCAAAGCCAGTGGCACACTGGTGTAGCGGTAACTCAAAGAGAGCCCGGTAATTACCACCGGCCGCTGACACCATGCTGCAAATGCACCAGTCAGCAGTGAGAAGACCAGTGGGGCATTTCTCCTCCCCCTGCTGCCAGAGTGTCCCGGTGATCAGCCCTGGCACATCAGTGGCGAGCAGAATGAAACAGCCTGTTTTCCACCTCTGACTACACAAATATCCGAATTTGCTTTTCCCCACTTTGTTGTTGAACATCAAACATCTTCAGTTTTCCCTTTGCCCCTCGTGTAGACTCACTCTTTTGGACTATAAGCACCAAAAGGGGAGTCATAAAGACTTTCTCTCAGGAGAGGCCCACTAGAAAACATACTGCAGGGCCGGAATGGGAAGTTTATTTTGCTTGGTGCTTGCATATCTGTGGGATGTGGGACTCTATGTGCAGTGGGCTGCAGGAACACACCACTTTCTGCACGGAGGAGTTCATCACGTCAGCTCCCTCTCCTCAAATCCTCCTCTTCGTCTTCTTCTTGTAGTAATTTGAATTCATTACCCCTACATCCTCCTGATTTTTAATTTCTTGCTAATCTAAATATTACGTTGTCTGTTTTTCTGTCTTTATCCAGCCATGTTTCCCTAAGACACCCTCCCTCTTCCTCTGTCATCTGCAGGCTAAAATAGTCCCAGCAGCTTTTCTCTGGGCCTTTTGTCCCTGCTCAGGGAGACGTTTGGCACACAGAGGATCGTGTTACAACTTTCATTTCCTGAATGTTTTTTTTTCTTTTTCTTTTTTTTTCTTCTTCTTTTTTTCTCCTTCTGTGTGGAACCAAGAAGGGTATTTCATCCCACTTTCCAGTATGAAGATGAAGAGCGAGGGGGAGCAAGATGGCAGCTCAGATTCAGGCTGCTGTCACTCCAGCTTCAGCAAACAAATAAAGTACAAACTGCATATAGCTGCAGGGTCCTGGTGGAGGGTAGCTGCAGTGTGGTTTGGGCACAGTGGGTGTGTGGATCATGTGTGTGGAGTTGCGGCGACTGGTTACTTGAGCTATTTGTGAGCCCCAGGATAGGTGAGGCGATGCCTCTTGGGAGCGTGAGGTAGATTTCATTATCCCATATCCCATACCACTTCCTCTTGTTGTGTCTGCCACCCCTGCCCCTCCCTAAAAACCTCTTGAACCCGAAGCAGAGATGTGTCTTTGAGACCTGTGGACCAGTCTTGGCTGGGCATAAAAGCAGAAGAACACACGGCAGAGTGATAACAGTCACTAGCAGGATTATTATTGCGAAATAAATCCTATGAAAAAACAGTGATCCCAGTCATTATGCCTCTAGTTATGTCTGGCACCTTCAGAGATGCCATGAAGGCTGATTTATGTTTTGAACCACAGAGACAGATGCTAGTGTCTCTCGATGCCCGAGGGTGTAACATTAACTGAGCTGCTTTTAGGTATATTTGTAACATGTGGTTGTTTGAGTCAGTAAATGTACTTTTTGGTTTGGTTAACAAATCATCAAATAGACAAGAAAGAGCAATGTGTTAGTCTGTCTTCTACTGCTTTTCAGCTTTTTCACAATCTTTGTTGCTTTGGCAACAATACTTGCCAACTGTTGGTGGCTTTAATGGCACGGAGAAAGAATTGTCAAGCGATCTCCAGCATCTCTTCCACCTGACGTCTTCCAAATTTGTGTTTTAAAGGTTCGGGAAACGTTTCATTCATATGGTCATTTGGAGAAATAATGTTTCAGCTTAGTATCCGTGATATTTTTCTCAAGATTCCAAATCTCCCCACAGATCACCCCCATATTTGACCTTTTTTCTGGTGCCACTGAAACAGTTTTCATTGCTTTTAGCTCTACACATATACCGATCACTTATCCAGTGTGTGGCTACATACATAAAGTTACATGGCATAAAGTTTTTAATACTTAACTAACTTGTTTAATACCAGCTAAACAATTATGACTTTATTGTGTTATGGTATAAAATACTTTAAAAAATACTTTCTGTTAGAACATTATGCTTAATTTTTATACTTACCAGGTCTAGTTAATCCTTAAGCTAGGAGAAACTAAAAATGAATCCCAAAGAAGAGCTCAGGTAGCGGGTGGTTAATTTCCCCATGTCTCTCCTCGCATGCCTTTGTAGGGAATCACTCAGATGAATAAACTGCTGGATTTAGACCCACAGACCAAATTTAATAACTTAATGTTTTGTCACAGGATTTGTTTACAAACTTAGACACGTTAGAAACGTTCTTAAGTCAATTTCACGGACATGCTGGAGTCTCAAAATACACAAAAATTGTGCCAGCCTCCTTTAGACATCCAAGTTCATTTTTTTTATTTTGAAATTTATTCTGTTTGAATAAAGCGGTCGTGGTCGAGACTTATACTGCTGCTACTGCTTAGAAACTTCTGCTGTAAAAATGAAGACATGTGTAAATTAACATTTTCATTCGTCTATACATAAAGAAGCCATGGAAGCATCAGTGAACTGATCTTACTAACAAGTGAGCGTCACTGTGGTTTTGTATTATAGTGTGTTTTGACTCATCCTCCACACGCAAAAAGTTCATGTATGGCCTTTTGTGCCTGTTTGAATAGCGCTGGCTGGTGATTAACAGCATGCAGCTCTTTAGGAAAATGATTTTTCAGACATTAGCCAAAAGGTTTAAAACAGAGAAGAGGGCAGATTTATGTAAATTATTGGATAAGGTGGTTTTAATGGACACAGTGTATAAAAAGACAGCAACCTTTACATTTGTAGATTTCAACTGAACTTTCACCATCCAGCAAGAAAGCAATCACACGTTACTTAAGAAGGATATTTGTTTACAACTTCCCCCTACTGAAACGTGCTCTTCCCTCATTTTTATTCTTTCTCTTTCCTTCACAAAACATCCATACCTTCCATCAGCCCTTTTTAAGCTCTGAAAATTACATTAACAAAGCCAGTAAGTGCTCACAGGAGTGGACCAAAAACACTCCAGACTGAAGTCACTTTTCTGATCAAAAGTATAGGCTAATGCGACTATCACCTTTCTCCCCAAGCTCCAAAAATACAGATATCTGATTCTGAGCAACCAGAGCTGGGTTTTGTCTCAGGAAGGGGAGAAGTTATACGAGCCTCTGCCTTCTGGTCAAATTATAAAAAAATTCAAATCCTTTTTTCATAAATGCACGTCTTGTCTTGTCTTCTCCTTTTTTTCTCTCCCTTTAACACATTAGAGAATTTCCCCCCTCTGTTCATCGGGTAATGTATATGATGCTGTCCTTCATTTGACACACAACATGCTATTTAACACCCTAATAGTACAGGATCGTCTGCAGATCCTCCTCCTCCTCGCGTCTGAGTCCTGGGTCATGCATCACTCACACGACTGGGAAGAAAGAGATAAATATTTCTTTCAGCTCTGTCACATAGAAGCTTCCTGAGCAGCTTCCTACTCTTGTGCGTGGAAGCTGTCTTTGGCTCGCAGCCCCCTACATCAAGATAATTAACATTTTTTTCTGGCAGGGTAGTGTTCTGGAAATACAGCAGACCCCTCGCTGTCTGCATACAGCATGAGTTTTGCTTTAGTCAGTTTTATTTTCTCAGAAAAACACACACACACACACACACAGCCTGTACCTGCCTCTGGCTTCGGCCGGGCAGGAACATTGTCAGATCCATGCATCATTGGTAAGAAAATCTCCCTACCTCCCCCCACCTTCCACACCACCACCACCTCCGCCCCTCTGAGGCAGACCTGAAAAGATCCTTTTGTCCCTCATCACCCGCCTAACCCCCACCACCCCTCTCTCCCTCCCGTCCCCGCACCTCTCCCCTCCTCTGACACACACCCCTCATACAGCCTATGTGGTTATAGATACCTGGGATGGTCTCACACCCGGCTCTCTCCCGTACCTGCAGGCACCAGACCGTGCAGAGGCGGCTCAACCAAAAGTTTCCCCGCTTCGGATTTTCTCCTTATACAAGGAGCTCGCTGACTCGGATGCCAGAGAAAACATTAACCCAGCTGAGGCGGGCTCATGTGGCCCACTCTCCGTGTTTATTTGCACACGTCAGGGCCCTTCCTGCTGTTGATTTAGAGCCACTGCCACTTATGCCTATGACAAATGAAATACCCTTTTGATGACTCGGACTCTGTTTGCCATCAGCAGCTGTTGTTACTGGCACTGGGCTGCTCGAGGCTGACGTTACCTCCAGCTTTTGTCATCCAGTCTATAGGCCGGAGCACGCCCTCCACTTGCACTTGTTACACCGGCCGATGAGAGCAAACACCGGGCTGATACAGCACGCTGATTTATGATCGCAGACTGATTCGGAAGCGAGGGATTCGAGCGTGATTAAAAGCGCTGTCAGAGTTTCCGTGCCGCATCGATTTTAGTCTCTTGCACATCCTGAAGGTGACTCTGATAGCCTCTCTCTGTCATGTGGCACAGAGCCTGTGTAATCCTTGCTGTGTCTGTCCTCTGCCGGACATGTTGTCATTAGATTAACAGGTATGAGGAGTCTCTTTGCTGGCTTTGTGATCACCTGTTTGTTAATTTGTGAATATTTAGCCACTCTGTGTGCCAAGAGTGAAGGTCACGTGCTGCGGGCAGAAATATACATGATGCGGAGGACCTCTGCTCTCTGCTGACCTCTGCTGCATGGTAAACACAGGCAATCCTGTGAGAGACTTTTGGTTGTGTACTGTAATAATAAATGCAGATTTTACGTTGTTACTAGATACAGTTGAAACTACTGCCAGAACTTGTTTTCAATAAATCTAATCGTTTCTTTGCTACAGAAGGCTGCAATGCCAAAATAAGTCTTTCTTAATCAGATTTTACAAATTAAAACTCTGCATTGTAAACACTTCTTATATATTTACATAAGGAATCGTTTTCTTTGCATTAAGAAAAAGTTACTACTTGCATTCTCACTGTTCTTGTGAACTACATTTAATGTCTTTTAACACAAATTTCTGTATAAAGACTTAATATTTTCCCGCTCAGTCATAAATATTTAATGTTACAGAGAAAAGCATCAAGCCCAGTTTTTCCCTGCATTATGTCTCCATCACTCTACATTTTAATGACCGAACAGCTCAGGATTAGAAAAAAGAAATTAAATACTCATACAGCATCATGGATCACACAACCAGTGTATATGTTAGTTAATATTAAAAGAATTTCAGGCAGCTAGCAACATTAAAGTACAACTCCACACATTTACCCATTAGTAGTTGAACTCTTGGTACTTTTGTGAGTACTGTTAGATTCTTACACCGCTGCCAACAGATTACTTTCTCCACCACTGACTTTCATATCACATAATTAGTTCAAAATGCAAAAAGAATAATGACAAAAAATCTCCCCCCTAACAACCAGCCTTGCTGCGGGTCTGTTAAGGCCCAGCGGGATAAATCTCTCACACACAGCCACGGCGAGCTGTGATGTCTTAGCAGAAATGAAATGCTGAGAAGAGTCGTACCAGTGAGGCCTCTGGGATGGAGAATACCTCAAGGTTTCCTCCACTGAGAGTGGGAGCTGCAGCCCTGCAGCTCTGCAATCTTCGCAATCAGGCAGTAATGCAAGCAGCGACTGTTTCAGATTATGCTCAGGAAATCCTCGGTGCTCTCTGCTCAAAACAATTTACCCTGACATGAGCCTAGAGAGAGCACAGAGGGGGAGGGGGGGGACAAGAGAGCTGTCCTCACCAGATTCCTGCTCTCAGACCACCTTATTATTATTATTATTATTATTATTATTATTATTATTATTATTACTTCTGTTGACCTCTGTAAGAGTAGGTGTGTCTGTTAATGCTCTGATTGTTTTCAGTGGTTACAGCTGTTTGCTTAATGCTAAAGTCCATGTATTTGGTTTTGTTTTCTTTTGGATGCCATAAGTCACTAAACTTTAAGCTATTTTTTTCGCATATGGGATGTTTGCTCATATTTTTTCTGAAAAAAAAAAGAGGCTGGTAAAGGTTGAACGGTGGCACTTTCTCATGGCCCAGAACCGACAGAGCAAACTCTCAGAGAGAGCAAAGAAAACACGGCAACAAAAAGCCAATGATCCGCAGCAACTGGGCTAAAAAAAATAAATTAAAAAAAAAAATACGCAAAAAAAAAAAAAAAAGGAAGAAAAAAAACTTTCCTCCTGTAGCCAAACATGTATGATGGAGCAGAGGCGATTTTCAAAAGAGTCAAAGCTGGTTCCTGCGTATACACAACAGCCTCATGACAGACAGCTGCTGATGTTGACTCACATTAGTGTTGAATTAAATTTCCCGTCATGACTCTCGGTTTATTGTTGAAAAGCTGAGAACCCGTAGAACAGGATTTCATCCGTGCTGGAAGGAAAAAAAGGCGACTCATAATAATTTCCGATTCAAATCCCACCCGTGCAGATTTGGAGATTTGTTTAGTTGTTGTGCAGTTGTTAGAGGACGGGCTCATTCAAGTCCCCCAAAAAAGAAAAAAAGAAAAAAAATAGAACTCTGTCTTATTAATGGCGTGCTTCCTTTGGTTTGCTTGGATTTATAAAAGGCAGTACCAGCTCCCCCCCCCCTTTTTTTCCTCTCGCTAAATACACAAATAACACAGAGACAAATTAATTAGTTTTGTTTTATTGGAAACTAATTACCATGACTCTAATGAAAACGTTACCTCTTAGTTTCCATAGCAGGAGGTCGCTATATTTTTTTTTGTTTGTTATCTTTAACAAAATATCATAAATTAAGCAAACGGGCAGTCCAGTTAAGTGTTTCGTTAAGAGTTTCAGAAAGGTCCTGTTTGTGTGTTTCCATGTGCAGGAGATCAGAAAAGCTCCTGTCGTGGAGGGGGTATATGGGTTAAGCGCCTTAAGGAATTTAGTTCTAACCAAATTTAACGACAGACAAGTCAGTCTATATTATAAGATAGGCTACTATAGTGTTATTTCATACATGTATTTAATCTGATACACTTATCAGTCTTTTTCTTTTTTTCCTGTTTTCTTTTGTCGAATCTGATCGTCTGACAGCCTCTTTAAGAGCCCAAATCCACAAGACTGGAGGTTAGAGGTCCCAACAAAGAGTCCTGCAGTTGGTGTGGGTGTCCGTGCATGCCGTGCACCGGCTGTGGGGCCCCCAGTCCGGACATGGGGTAAGCGGAGGCCCCGGGGTGGCTCATGTTGCCCTGAAGCAAAAGCGCTGAGTTCTGGTCGGGGCTCTGAGGTGGAGAAAACTCGTCCTCCGAGCTGGACATGAGAGACTTTCCTCCGTCTAGAGGGGACAGCTGGTTCTGTTTGTTGCCGCCTGCGTTGTTGTTTTCGCTGTTCTCCCTGGAAATGACAACAACGGGGAAATTTAGAGAAAAATGCTCTCAGTTTAGTAGATGACATTATATCAGCGAGGCGGGCCTTGAGGAAACGTCTTTATTAGTTTGTAAACGTGGATGGATATTGCGCACAAACCGCAGCGTTTTTGCTAACAACGAAATTTGTCCTTTGTGAGAGAGAAATTATTAAAAAACATTATTATTGTTCGCCTTCTTATTCTTTTCCTAATTTTTAATTTCACCATTATCTACATTTGCTGGTCTGTTTAAAGTAAAAGTCGTGTGTTAGACGCATTTATATCCCCATGTAACCTAATTTAACCTCACAGCCTAACATATTTCAAATTTCCATGGGTCTCAAAAAAGTGTCCATATTATTTTATTATGATTTTTTTTGTAAAGAAATAAAAAAAAAAGAAGTCACGTTGATGGATTTCAAATTGTTTTGGATTACAATTCGAGTCGAGACAAGTCAGGCATTTTTGAAGTGAGTTCAGCGTTTGACAACATCTCGCTGCTGTTTAACACCTTCACTGTTATCAGGACAGATCTGATGTGGAAACGTGAACACGTCCTAAAATACTCAGTGCGTGGACTATTTGAATGAGGTGTTTCGCATGAGAAGGATTTATATTTTTCTCTTTACTTCAGGATTACTTCGGGGCCACGCTGTCAGAGCGCTGTCACTGATTCATTTATATTCTCGCTGCTTGAAGCCACTTACAAAAAGCATTTTTACCAAAGAATAATTTGCTCTTAAAACATGTTTAAAAAAAATCTAAACGCTTTCTGCCGTGGAGTGAGACAGCAGCGAGGCTGTGACAGTTTCACGTACCTCTCCTTCGCCTCTGCGGCTCTGTCTCTCTGCCGTCTGTTTTTGAACCAGTTGCTGACCTGCGTGGTGGTCAGTCCTGTGGCCTCGGCCAGCTCCCTCTTTTCCCGCGGGGACGGGTATGGGTTGTGCGTGTACCACTCTCTCAGCACCCCCCTGGATTTCTCCTTAAAGCAGTAGCTTGTCTCCTCACCGTCCCATATCGTGCGGGGCAGCGGGAATTTCCTCCGTACCCGGTACTTCCCTACAGCTCCGAGCGGCCGGCCCCGCAGTTTCTCCGCCTCCACGTAGTGCGCCTTGAGCCAGAGCTGCTGCAGCTTCGGATGGTTGTGCGGGGAAAACTGGTGGCTCTCCAGGATCTTATAAAGCTCTCTGAAGTTCCCCCGATGGAAGGCCACCACCGCCTTGGCTTTGAGGACGCTCTCGTTCTTGTGGAGGTGATCACAAGCGGGCAGCGACCACAGGAAGCGGCCGAGCCTCTCCAGGTTTCCACCCTGCTGCAGCACCTCGCAAACGCACGCCACTTGCTCCTGTGTAAACCCGAAGGACGGTAATATAGACATGATGTCCGGGGCTCAGTCCTCTGCGCTGTTATCCAAAAAGAAGCGGTAGCTGTCGTTGACTTTGTTTATATTCGTTTAATTGTGAGTCCTCGCGGTGCAATCCAGCGCAATCCGACCGCGCTGCACGGGCCTAGAAGCTATCCACTCCACTCCAGCCCCTGATGCGCGCAGCAGATTGGGATGTTGATTGTTGGGACAATTTGTTCCTGTTGGAGATATGTCAGGCTTAAAGGGAGCCTCTGCGTTTCGGTGATTGGCTCTCCCTCTGCCCTGCACCCTGTACAGCAGAGCAGGACTGAGTTTGCAGCTCCGTTTCCTCCCCAGAGGCAGTGCGTCAGGGGCTGAAATAGGAGCGCTCCCACCTCCCGCCCCCACAGTCCCTCTCCCGCTTCATCCGAGGGAGCAGAGCAGCACCTAAACACTAATCAATTATTACAGACCTCTTAAAAGTCGCATTAACGTGTTCTGAATGGAGGATACATCTTCTTTAAACGGTGACTATGGACGGCAGACCTTCCCGCGTGGGACAAAAAACCAAACCACAGAATGCTCTCCCTCCACACGTTATCAGTAATCATAGTCAGTGGAGGGTGAACCCACAAAAACACAGAGCTTTTGGTTTTTGAAGACAGGTTTATGCTCGATTAAAACAGAGATTATAGTCTGCTTTTATAAACAAATAGTTTTAGGTAGAAACCCAGAAGATTTTTTTTGCTGAAATTTATGTTGTTTTAACCAATCCCAAGTCTTTGTTTTTCTTTTTTCTTTTTCTTTCTGTTTTTTTTTTCGATTTACCATCACTGTGTGTTGTGGACACCATAATTACATGCAGGCTGGACATTTTTGCTTCACCCTCACCTTTGATAGCCTATTAATTAACAAAAGCCGTTTATTTTATGAGGTGATATAATTTAATAAGTTCCTATGATAGCTGGGTCCATTATGCGCCATTACGAACTTCTTTTATACGAGTAACCAACACTACCTGCCAAACGTGTTACGGCCCATAGACCACCAGTAGGAAAACAGCCACTTAAGCGTGTGTGTGTGTGTGTGTGTCTGAGAGAGAGTGTCTGTGTGCGTGTGTGTGAGTAAGAGGGAAAGAGAGAGAGGTTGTTAAAATATCATAGTGGACCTTTGCAATTTGCCTAACATCCTCACGACTAATAATAATACATAAACACTTAATACACACTTTATAAAACTGAAATAAAATAAAATCCATCCTGCTGGTGACAAACATTTTGCTGATCCACGTGAGTCTTAATATTAATATTATAGCCCATCTAAAAGATGCCTTCTTTTGCTTCATTCTCCTTTCTGCATTATCACGGGGTTTCTGGAGAGACCCCTTCAGTCTGCAGCCTATACATTTATATTTCAAGGATTAGACGGGCACCGCACTGGCTCCAGTGTTTTCTGCGGGGTGAAACTCTAAACCAATCCATTAGTAAATGAGTTCACTGCGACACTGGTCCTCGGTGGTGCAGTTGTTGGTTTGAGCCATATAGATCACATTTCTTTATCTACACCAGAGTCTGAAACTTAAACCCCCCTTTCAATATGTTATATGGGACGGGATTGGATTATAATATATACAAAATTTAACCAAAAACAATTTCACAGAAAACGTTTTTGTTTTTGAAGACCTTAGATCTCGCTAAGGCATATTTTTGTGATAAAGATTTAATGCTTTGAACTCGTTTTAGTGCTGTCAAACTCAGCAAAATGCACTTCTAAAGACTTTCACTCTGGAGCAAGGCTGTAAATCACGCTGTAAGATTTTACGGGCAAACGTGTGAAAAACAAAACCTCTCAATATTCGGGAATATGGGCGAATGTCCAGGCTATTAAATAATAAAAACAGAAAATGAATTCAAAACTGCGGGATAAACATCCACGTGATCGCTTCAGTGCTATGCTGCTATTTGAACTCGCTGAAAGGACAGGCCCTTGAAATGCAGCATCTTATTTTCGAGGTCATAAAGACAAGAATTTAATTTGTGTGGTATATTAAATGGAAACACTGCAGAAAAAAAAATAATTTATGAAATTTGAAACGAATTGTTTTGCGTGTATTCATTAATTTGAAGCACTTTCCTCTTGGATGGACCGCTGTCTCACCAAGCTCAAATTATAGCTACTGGAAAAAAGTATCCCTATTGTTTGAAAAAAACAGAAAACATTCAAATGTCCACTTTTCTCACACATGCGCAGTTAAAAGCCCAAAACCTCAATTTGATTCAAATGTAACTAATGCTGTGGGATTTATAATGTGGAACAAGACTAAAAGCGGATACCCTATGCAAAAAAACAAACAAAAAAACCCTCTGAGGTAGGTGGACACGGCACTAGGCTGCAGCACTCGGGCTGTGTAAAACCCTCAGTGCTTCAGTAAATGAGCTGTCTGATGAGCGGCTCTCGGGTTTCTCTAATATTTCTACCACATTGCGCCGCGCCTCCTCCTTTAACCCGAGCAGCCCGGGGGGCGAGATTATTTCAAGATGTGGACTCTCCCCCTCTGCCACGGCCAGTGCTGGTCTGCTCATACCCCGACAAGGAGTTAATGCAGTACTCGGATAGGCTATCAGTCGTTAGGCCTATTCGTTCCAGGGAGCAGGGATTCCTCATTCTGTACTTTTTTTTTTCTTTTTGTCCCCACGCTGTCTCATTCGTCCTTTATTAACTTATAAACCCCGACTCTCTTCCTGTGTGCTGCTGAAATCCAGCACCGATTTCACAGAAAAAAATTAAAGAAACTTGTTTTTCCCCCTCTCCCCCTTCTCTCATTAATCTGGGGTTTATGCGTAAAGGAGGCCATTGATCTGAGCTCTCTGAATTATGCTCTTCCAACTCCTTATTTGGACTAATTAGCCTTTTCACAGCAGCGTAAACCAGAGCATTTTGTGCAATACTGATTTTTAAAAAAGGTGAAATGTCGCACTTTTACTCAATTTCAGTGCGCGACAACTCAAAACAGTGAAAACACTTCATAAAAATGTCATCGTCAAAAAGACAAAAGAGAGGGGTGGTGGGGGGTAAGTTTCCTATTGTAGGGTTAATTTTTTTTCCTCAAATATAGAGGAAAATTGAAACGAGCACTGGCTCACTTAACAGATGGTTTTCAGTCTGTCTAAATCCAAAGTGCTATTTCAGCTGTATGGACTGGAACAAAGCCGATGCTGTTTAAATTGAGTGAAAAATGTCAGATTTAGTCTCCATGGTGTTTGAGCATTGTGAGGTTTTTTCCCCTTAAAGGAAAATGTCACTCCAACAACATATATTTAACATGAATCATTTATTTATTTAAAGAAAAAAAAAAACAAATCAACAACGCATAGGTGGATTCCGGTTATGAGTGACGCCTGGTATTTCTTAGTTTCATATGGCAGCTCACATATGACTGACTCCACATTTAGCAACAGATTAATAAATATAAGTAAATATAAGTAAACCCTTTCGTTGCCTCGGAGATTTGCCCATTCAAGATGCTCTAAATGTCTCTTCGATTAGGAGTAAAAGAGGTTTATCCGGTGATGTGGATGGCAGTTTAAAAAAAAAAGGCAGCTCCTTCTCTCAAAACAAAACACAACTGTTGACATGAGTGAGTTAAATGAAATTGGAGCTGCAATTATCAGCTTAACAGAGTTTCCTGTCATGTTGGAAAATTAGACCTGGTACAAGTGTACTGGGGTTAGACCCCCTCCACCACTGCCACCATCACCACTCACCCACCCGCCCCTCCTCATCAAAATCATTACGCATTTCCTCAGAGGATCACCTCCACAAATATGCAATTACGGCCTTGGCTTTTACTGCGCTCTGCTCGGTAAACACGCTCCGGGCATGTGGAGGACCACATGCCCATGTTTTAGAGAAACTCTTTTCTTGGATGGATAAACAAACGAGGTCGGCAGACCAATCCATAAACAAACAAACAAAACAAAAAATTTAAAAAGGGAACAATTTCAACGTGATGTGCCGGGGAGCCATGTGTGCCTTCTGGCAGGGAGGGGGCGCCATGACAATACTTCGCATCCGAGTCCAAATGTAAAACCCTGAGAGGATGGAGGATGAGCTGTTATTTGCGTATCAGGAGTCCCGCAGTTGTGTGGCAGGTGTGCGGGTGCGCCTTATGGTCTGCATTGGTCACTTCAGTCCTCATGTGCGCAGCTCCTGTTACAAAGTGGTGTTTTTTTCTCTTTGGGAAATACCTTTGACCACTGTGGTGTGCACTTGATGCTGCCTCCCAGCTGCTGCCCCTGAGTGTGTGTGCGTGTGTGAAAGAGAGAGAGCGCGAGAGAGAGAGAGAGAGAATGTGAGTGCACCACACAAACACTCAGACTCACACATGCACACTTAAAGCTGTCCTCATGAGTTATGTTTTCTGTCCTTGTGCTCCAGAACAAAGCAGTGAATCATGCTGTTTGCATCCCCCCCACCCCATCTCTTGCCACACTGGGTGATGCAGCAGACATGTGTGCATACCTCACACTCTGCCAAACAACAACTTAGGAGGTAAAAGAAAACTCTACAAGGTCATTATTTCCCCTCCATAGTTCAAACACTGCCACATACTTTCCACAGCCCGGCTGGAGCCAGCAGACTGTTTGTGCCAGGACCGGGGCTCGGCCTGTATGGTGGGTCTGTACAGGGCAGGCTGGTACCCGCTGACCCCTGCCCTCTCATTAGTGGGACGTGGAGCAGCGGAGTACCGTGCTCCCCAGGTCATGTTACATATGGCTTGCAGTCTGCTGCGCCGCATTAAATGTCAGCTTTGAAACCATCTGAAAGATCAGAGGTCAGTGTTTTTAATAAGGCCAGAGTTCTGGGGGAGTTCCCTCCTTTTTAACTGCTCGCCTGAGTATGTTTCACGTTGCGTGTTTGAAATTGTGGACAAAATGATCCACTGCACTGTTTGGTTAGGCGTTGGGGATGTCCTGGGGTTTTTTTTTCTTTGTTTTTGCTCATAAAAAAGCATTTTATTTATGAAATCTTTAAACATTCTGCTGCAGAAATCCAAACACACCGTCTTTGTGGCAGCGCTTATTTTCCTTTTCTGCTGAATTCATAGGCACAATACACAAAGGTGGAATTTGGAGTTTTCTGTTCCCCCTCTCCACCCTCCTCTCCCCTCCCCGTGAGATCCACAGACTATGGGATCCTGCTGCAAATGGGATATTGTTCTGGGCTCCAACAAAGCTGTTTTCACCCTCTTCAATATTACAGGAGGAGCTACCTGATACCTAACAATCAGCTAATCCACTGCCCATGGCAACGAGGTCACCTGTGCACAGGTAACTTTATCCAGGTTGCCTGCCTCTCTCTCCCTTTCCCGATAGTCCCTGCCATTTTTCTTCTCCCCCTCTCTGTGACTCAACAGTGAGCACAGACAAACAGCCTCTGTTTATTTAGGTCATCAGCTAGATCATATATAACTCCTGTAGCCAGGATTCGCCGAGCAAGGACGACTCCTATAATCCAGCACAGACACACACTGCAGAAAATAAAAATCCCCTGCTGTTCATTCATTTGTCAAACTTTGTCTCCATCTTATCTCTCCAGTGCTGGTTTGGTCAGGTGCCCATTGTGCGAACAAGTATTGGCTTGCAATTCATGAATTCACAGCGAATCCCCTCAAGCCTTGAGAAGAGCCTCGGCTCTTTTCTGGATCGACTCTGTGTCTGTGAGTGACAGCACCTCAGATTCATTCTTCCACATGTTGAAGTTAGGGAGTGGGGGATTTGGCCTTCGCTCAGGGAAAAGACCATTGGATTGGACTGAGCTGTGGGGAGCTGCAGACCCCCCACCCAAAAGGAGCTTTACCTCTGGAAATCTCATTGCTGTTTATTTGAATTACAGAGACTGAGATGAGAAAAGGAGGCCTAATGAACTCCAGGTTGCCAGGCATGTGCAAACGATCACTGCAGGTTTGCAGAGAGCTGCACCAGGCTCGCTGGATTAAAGTGTGCCAGTTCACCCCTCCCCAACCCCGTATCCTCACAATCTGGCTGCACAGGACTCCAAAACACTGAGATGAGATGTTCTTTTTGTCCATCATAAACTTCCATTTATCTCAGACATGCTGTGACGAAAGAGAATTAAATAATGCTATTAGTCATCTTCTAGAAAGAATTAAAAATGCCTGTTTTCTGTTTTTATAAATATAAACTTTTATTGCAGTATGGAGATTTAGAAAAATACATTCACATAATTTCAGATAACAAACATATAATTCAAACTAAGATTAAAAAACAAAAAGCAACAAAGACAAAAAAAAAGACTATCTTTTGCCCACAACTCATTTTTGGTTTATGACATTAAAGCACTGAGGATACTTTTGCTGAAATGCCCGCTCAAATGAGAGGATCATGTCACAGATCCTCAAGAAAAGTGTTACGAGGCCACTAGCATGTAGATCCACTGATAAATATGCATGGTGCGAGTTGGCCGTGAGGTTGAAATGTCCCGCTTACAGTCACGTATGAAAGCGAGAACTCCTGCTGTGAAAAGCAAATGGGCTCTGCACTCCTGTGTCTTTCCCTCGGTTGATACCCGACTAATGTCCCGGCGACGGTGACGGTGGGAAATCTTTGAAGCTGCGTGGCAACGCACGAGCCACAAGAGAGCTTCATTTTATGTTAGTCACAAGACAAACATTAAAAAAGTACAAGGCACAAGTGTCCCAAACACGATGATGCCACGCAAAGAGAAATGACCACAATCTCTCTCTGTTTTTAAAGTGGGACGATTTAAAAAACAAAAACACAATTTGTCCACTTAGTCACGTCCATAACTTCTGTCCCTTTGTTCCTTATACTTCTCGAAAGCATACGTCATGTTTGCACCTGGTTTTTACAGAAAAAATATAATTCGTGATCACTGACATCATAGAGACTGGTCATAATGGAAGATGATACAGCACGGTGTCACCACATCAAGTTGACATACTATTAGCTGCAGCACTAGAAAAAACATGTGACGTCCAGCATGCGAGCTGACCTTTTTGATCATCGTTCATATGCTGGTCTCACAGGTTGATGATGAGGCTTGAAATAGGAGCCATTGCCGAGAGGGTTGTGCGTTTGTTGAGGTGTGT
The DNA here is from genome assembly GCF_051167445.1 of Perissodus microlepis. Taxonomy (NCBI): domain Eukaryota; kingdom Metazoa; phylum Chordata; class Actinopteri; order Cichliformes; family Cichlidae; genus Perissodus; species Perissodus microlepis. The sequence continues at coordinate 25,355,733 of NC_140479.1, read as the reverse complement.
CACACATGACAAAACCCTCAACACAAAGGCTGTTTGAAACACATCCGTTGTATTGTCACTATGGTAGTGCAAATGCCAAAACAGGCCAATGCCATTGTGTATGTTAAGTAGCAGAAAGGCACATTTTGTCTTAAATGTTGTCCCATTTTTGAACCCTCCCAGCTCATTTGGTATGAGTTAAAGCACAAAAAGCTGCACTTTTTAGTACTGATTTGTGAGGCTTTTGTAGACAATCTAAAGTGCTTACTGAAGGACACTCCCCCACCCCCAAATCAGCAGCTTTGTGTGTTTAGTGACCTATTCTCTTTATAAACGCGTGTGTAGTCCTTCAGTAAAGCTGTTGCTGTTTAACTGACCATTATCATAGAGGCTCGCTCGCTGTTCCCCCTACAGCATGACCTTTTTGGTTTGACCCAGATGACGCATTTAGTTTGGAGGAACATCCTTGTCACATGACTCGAGGCTTTCCAGCACCTGCTTCTGCAGATCAAATCCACTCAACAGGAAGTAGCAGGTGCGGTCTATAAAAATGCACATTTAGACACGGCTTAAACGCTTACAGCAACGTCTTCTGTTAGCACATCACCATCGTAATGTTTCGTCTTAGGAAGCTGGGCTTTTAAAACATGTCACAGGCTTTTTTTTATTATTATTATTTCGTGATAAACTGAAAAAGCCCACCTACTGGGCTCCTCTCTGACTTGAGTGCATTGTAAAAGTCAAATGAATGCAAATAATTTAACATTGAAAAGGAAATGAATGTTTAAAAAAAAAACAAACAAAAAAAAACAACCCACACACACGCACACAAAAAGGAGTAAAAAGATTCATCATATCACTGCTTGGGCGGACTTGAGTGCTTCTGCAGAAGGGAGAGATTTGAGGTTAAAGGTCAGCCATGTCCTCATCCATCTGCACTGTCTGTAGTTTGGCCAGCTCCTTTCCCTCCGTAGCCTCCATCTCCCCACACATTGCCCGCACCATTTCGTTCATGCTTCCTGAACCCGAGCCATCCACCTTGCTCTCTGAAAGGTTCATGTAGTTGTTGTTCATGCCGGGGCCCATCAGGTGTGAGGACGGTGCCCCTCGGACCTCGTGACCCCCAAGGTACTCTGTGGGCTGGAGGTGGTGGTTGCTCAGTTCTGTTTGAGCCATCAGGGGTGTGCTGACAGTGAGGGTGGTGTAGACCTCTGAGTCCGGGCTGGATGAGCTGACGGCAGTGACCTCGGCGGTTGAGGCGGGAACTCGGCTGGAGGAAATCTCTTCTGAACCGGAGTAGTTGATTTGACCACTGGGGTCCAAGTGGAGCCCGTGATGGTACGAGGAATAAACACCTCCCTCCAGAGGCTCCTTCTTGATGGATGGCTGGCCGCTATTGCTCATGCTGTAGAGAACCGTACTGTGGTGCAAAGATGCCATGGTCAGTTTGTCCTGCTGCTCGAATGAGTCGCCACTGGAGGAACTCACTGCTACATTATTCAGAGCCATGGTACCTGTGGTGATACAACAATAGATCAATACATATATCTTTCTCCAGTTTGGCTGCAGTAGATCCCCTTCCCGCTGCCTGATCCCCTCTTCGGTTCTTGCAGTATTATACGTTCCATTTACAGCAGGCCTTGGCCGCAAAATTGCTGTTGTGTGTCTTACACACTTTGAGGACGTTAAGCTCGACCCTGCAGTTGCACCAGAGAACAAATGAATAAGCTGCCAGAACTCAAGAGAAATCTGCAATTCTCTGTTTTTTTTTTCTTCTTCTTCTAATTATTCATCCTGGTTTACATTCTCTGCTTTATGTCAAAGTAAGTGCTGTAATGGGTTATTCCCTGTTAGTGCATTTCATGGCCTCTGATTGTCTGCAACATATTTCCCCTCCCCTGCTCTGGAGATCAAGAGCGTAATGATGATGAGTGATGGTGACTTCAGAACTTGTTTTTATCCATCTCTGGGGTTTTAAAAGGACCACCACTTCTATATATACGTGTGTGTGTGTGTGTGTGTGTGTGTGTGTGTGTGTGTGTGTGTGTGTGTGTGTGTGTGTGTGTGTGTGTGTGTGTGTGTGTGTGCCTGCCCCTTCTATATTTCTTCTGGTCTGTGTTATGTGCACCATCAGCCCCTTGGGCTATGGCCCAAACACAGACAAGCCAATAAAACAGGTCAGATATATTGGGTGGGTGTAGTAGAGACCTGTTGACAAACCACTGGGGACATTTAAGGAGGGGAAAGAGCAACAATCACGTATTATAATGCAAGGTGGTATAAGGCTGTGATTTCTGTGATATAGATTTAATTTATATCTTCATTCTGATACAACATTGGATTCTGTTTTTGTACTTTTGTTGACTTTAAAAGTATATAAGGACAGTTTGATTCATTTATAACTGTCTGTTATTAAAATCAACAGCAGATGGCTCTAATTTTTATCTAAACATATCTCCCTTATTAGACATTGTTGCTTCCTTAGTGAGAATGGTTAAAGTACAATTATTCTTAGCATAGTTGTATTTGTATCAATGATGTTCATTCTGACTCAGTCTCTTCCATGCACATTTCAGCTACACATGACCACGTAACCTCTAAAGGTAAAAAAGAAGATCAAAGTATTAAAATTGAATCATCTTAGACAGCAAATCACTTCATGAACCCACCTTGTTGTGTAATTGTTGAAGAAGAGGAGGCAGAAGAGAGCTGCAGGGGAGGAAGACCTACGTCGCTGTTGAGTAATGAGCTGCCATCGCTGTCAGAGACTCCACTTGGTACCTGGACCAGGCTGTAGCCACCCAGCTGCAGAGCGCCTGATGGGGAGCTGAATGTCAGAACAGAGGAGCCGCCATTCTGGGAAGCCATGGTGTGAACCCCTTCCAGCTTCACCTCTGACCCATTCACACAGCCAGCGTAAGATGCATATGGCAGGGTGGACTCCTCAGCATTCCCTAGTCCTTTGTCCTGTCCTGTCTGCATCTGCATGTCCACTCCAGAGCCCCCCAGCAGCACCCCTCCAGAGGGTCTCAGAGGGTTAAATGCCAGGGGCTGGATGCCCAAATTGAGCCCGTTGAAGAGGATGTTTCCAGGTGAGTGGAGGTAAGATGATCCACCATTGTGAAATACAGTAGAGGGCGTGTTACTGGTCACTAGACTTCCATTGTAGAGACCGCCACTGCTGGATCCAGGAGGCATCTTGATGTCCCCGATCTGTTGGATGACCACCCCACTGTCCAGAGGTCCCGTTTGAATAGGAAGGTTCCCGTGGGTTATCACCCCATCTGAAGAATTGGAGAGAGGACGAGGAGACAGCTCCTCCTGGCCTTTACTGGACTCATCCTCTGTGCTGTGGTTTCCATCTGATTCACTGTAGAAAAACAAAAGAGGAGGGAGAAAGATAGCAAATGGTGTGTAACAAAACAGAGGAAAATAAAAAGGGAAAATTTGTGTGCCATTTGTATATGTTTCTGGGAAGGAAGAACACTATAAACACCGACACAATTAGACCATAAACTCGTATAATGGAAATCATTTCATTTCCACCCACATTTTGCTTTTAAGCCAGAGCACACAGACTCACATTTATTGCTGGGTTATTACAAAGCTTTGAAGGCAGGCTGTGTCTGTGAATGTGTAGCCCTCTTACCTCATGGAGAGCTGCATGGACAACAACCAGCCAGCGTCAACAACCGTGCAACCATTTGGCGCAATAAATTCTGGAGTGACAAAATGCCAGCTCTGGCAGGACAAATGGCTTCAAGTATTTATTTATTTGTTTTGCCTCTCATTTGGGACGTTCCAATGAAAATTCTTATTTTTAATTTTCCAAGAATAACAAAGTGAAAGAATAGGAGCAGCTATATTAGCAGCCTCATTTTGTTTACTAGCCCCCTTTTAAAAGACTGATTAAAACAGCTGCACCACTTCACACCCCCACTCCCCCCTAAGGGACACACACACAAACACACACGCATCTAAACCCACCACTTCCAGGAAAATATAAAAGGGTGTCACAAGTTTAAAAAAAAAAAAACGGGAAAAAAAAGAAAAAGAAATCCAAGGTTTATAAAGATTTAAAAACTTTGAAATTATTATTTTTTTACTGGCGATTTTAAGACAGCCTACAATGGTGTGTATATGCCTCTGTGTGCGCGCGCGTTCGTGCGCGTGTGTGGTTAGAGAGACAGAGGGGTCACCTCCACCAGGTGTGCGTCATCTTTGTTCACACAGAGGGAAACATGAAAGAATAGCGTGCACATGTCAGTCTGTTTGTCTGCGGGATTATGAAATGAAGCGCAGGAGTTGATGGAAGCTCTGAGATCCTTTCTTGATCCAAAAGGAAGAAGGGGAGGGCAAAAAAAAGAAGTCATGATCATGAAAATGATTTATGTGCTGCTGGGTACACGCGCACCCCCAAGTGTGTGCGTGCGCGCGCTCAAACACACGCACACACACCACGAATAGATAAGAAGATATTAACCTTTCAAGTCATCTTTTGAACTGTCTCATTAAAGTTGCCCACTCCCCGCGTCTGATAGTTTAATCGCTGAAGTGTGTATTTTGTTGCTTATGGTTTCCATGCCTCTTAGCACCAACGCACTTGAAACTTGATCTGAATGGCAACAGCTTCATATTTCAAAACATTAAAAGCGTGCTCCTAACCCCTTTACAAATACATTTTTGTGTTTCTGAACAATGAATAGTTAATGATTTAAATTGTTCGTTCTTATTTGTGAGGCCGGCAAGACGATTATGAAATACACTCGGTATTGTCAGTAATCGAACTTGGTCCAACTGCATAATATAGCCGCTTTTCCATTAAAAAAACAACAACTTTTAAATACTTGGTAAAGTAAATCGGCGTTCATTTTAATTAAAGGGCCTTTTACGCACATAACCTTCAGAAGTAAATTTTATTGCCGTTTGATGAGCGATCTGTGACGGGAAAAGGTCTGTGGCGTGCTTCTTTTGTTGTCTCACCTTTTTGATTGTGCTTCCGACGGGTTTCTGTCTCTCTGTCTCCTGTTTTTGAACCAGTTGCTGACCTGGGTCAAGGAGAGTCCGGTTATCTTGGCGAGATTTCTTTTCTCCGCTGGAGACGGGTACCTATTTTGATTATACAGATCCTTCAGTGCGTTCCGCGACCTCTCCTTGAAACAATAAACAGTCTCCTCGCCGTCCCAGATAGTCCTGGGGAGAGGATACTTTCTCCGGATTCGGTACTTGTCCACTGCGCCCAGGGGTCTACCCCGCGCCTTCTCCGCCTCGGTGTACCGCGCTTTGTACCACAGATCTTGCAGAAAGGTGTGGTTGGACGGACTAAAACTGTGGTTCTCCAAAATACTGTAGAGCTCCTGATACCGAGCCTGATGGAAAGCTACGAGGGCTTGAGCTTTCAGGATGCTTTCGTTGCCCCGTAGCAGGTCACTCTGTGGCAGGGACCACAGGAACCTGGCCAGCCGGTCCACATTGCCTCCCTGCTGCAGTGCCTCGCAGACACACGCCACTTGCTCCGGGGAGAAAGCAAGAGAGGAAGCGGCACTCACCAACAGCTCAGTGCGCACCGCGTCAGTGCTGGGAGTCGTGCGCTCCATGGGCAACTCCGCCGCGTCCAGCGCCACAAGCTTGATGCACTCCCGCGTATCCACCTCCTTCACATTTTCCCTCTTGATGTCATTTGCTGTTGTGACTTCTCCGGCAGAAGAAGAAGACATTTTTTTTTTTTTTGGTTCAAGCCTTCCCTGGTAAAGTCACTCCTCCCCGCTCGATCAGGTTACCTCCTCGCCATGCGAATGCGATCGGATATCTGACAGCAGCTGTAAGTAGATATCTCTCTCCCCTTTTCCTTCCAACGTGACTTTTACTCTGCGGGGACTGGAGCTGGAGGGAGACACGGTGGGGTCTATCTACAGGAGCGCCTCGCTATTGGCCGTCGAGGGCCCGTAAGGGAGGAGCAAGCATGGATTCAGACGCGAATGTTTGGTTTCCAGCTGTCAGTCATATAACTTCCAGTAGATTAACGTAGCTCACCTGTGCAAGGTGAGTGCTTTTGTGATCGTGGGAACGGGATATCTTTGTTGTCTGTATTGTCAGGAGATCATTTGTCTGTAGGTATGCACATAAAAGAATGTTTTATTTCCATCTCGATGTATGGAAATCCAAACGGAAGTAATGCTGGGGATACTGTCACTCACTTTAGTTAGCCAGTTTAAATTTATTTCGACAATTTTAAAGTAACAAATGTTAACAAAAAAATAGATATCAGATTTACCCACACTTTAATTTTTTTATTGTTATTTCAGGAATGAATGTAATAAAGTTTCAGCACAGATCCTGCTTTAAGTGGCTATTGCGAGGTTGTACCCCTCCCACCGAAGACTGGATCAGAATACTATAAGCGACCAAAGTAATGTCAGAAAAAAAACAGCACACCCCTATGAAAATGTAACTCATCCCTTCAAAGATATCATATGAGGACTAGACCTCAAATTGCTCCCAAGAGTAGCTCATTCCCAAATCAGGTGATCTGTCTAGCATCAGGTAACAGGTGTCCAACACCACATCATTACTGATATTTGAACTTTAAATTATGTTTTCATTGAATCTTTTATAGTAAAAGAGTCTCAGATCGTCTTAACAATTACTAGCATCCACATATAGTCAATAAACTATTATAGCTCAAGCACTGGGAGGAATGAAAACTAAAAATATTTAAACATCAAACTAATTCCCCCGAAGTTCACGTTTTCTCGCAATGATTTCATAAAACTAACGTAATGTAACTTATGAGTTGTTTTCCCAAATTCACAATCATCCAGAAACGATATGATGTCAGAAACCCTGGGAAACAATGTCTGGGTTGATTTTTGTTTTTAATTATGTTTCTGCTCAGACTTACAAGATCATATGCAAGTTTTTTGTTATATTTACTCGACTACTACCATTACTACTACTACTATTACTACTAGCTAAAGTTATTTATTTACTTAATTTATTTTACCTCGCTTCCACTGGGACTCCCTAGCAGCCCTTGCATGTATGTGCGCCAGCAGCAATTTGCACCTCTCCTCTAAAAGCGATCATTAAATAGGAACACATCTTATTAATGCCGTTTCCTATCGGACCTCATTTTGTGTAACGCAGCGGTTCGCAGCTTGGAATCTGACAGGAGAGCTGCAGGTTGTTGACGTGTTTTGTTTTGTTTCTGAAGTGCTTTTTATTATTGCCATTATTTTTTAGTGTGGTGCAGACAGAAATGGACGAACAGGGCTGTCCGAGATGTAAAACAACCAAATACAGAAACCCGTCGCTGAAGCTGATGGTGAACGTCTGCGGCCACACGCTGTGAGTATTCACACCTGACAGCTACAAGGAAAGAGGAGCACAAATCCTCCACAACATCGCGGCGTTCTGCTCGAGGCTGCTCGAAACGACACGCAAACACAAAGCACCCCCCAAAAGCAGCTATAATATAGCGTTTAAAACTGTTTTCGCACATACATCTCAAGTCTTACTGGGGGACTTGGACGTAAACAAAACTGATAAGCCTCGAATGCTGACGGTTTGTTGGGCTAGCTCATATTTATAGTCTTGGTGTCAAATAGCTGTGTCATTGTAGACAGAAAGTGTGCTTTAGAGGTGGGTTATGTTTCCTGATAGAGCTACACAATTGCAAAGCTAGGCTAATACTGCTGGTAAACATAGTATAGCGGCCATTGTTTACATATGACCTACACTGTCTGTAAGCAGCTCAGCTTAGAGACCTCTGTAGAAAAGCAGACCCTGCAGTTGTGTCTTTTTTGTGTGTGTGTGGAAAGTACAGCAAGTTTAGGATGGCAGGGGGAAAAGTGACTAATGATGAGGAGCATAAACACCCTGTGCTGAGTTTTTAACCACATAATGAATATGAATTATTCAGAGGTTTTTGAAAAGGGCCAGCTCAAAGGTGCAAATCAAATTCGAGTTTGACTGCGCAAGTTTTTCCATGTTAATCTGCCAACCTAACTAAAAGCTACATTTTTATTTGAATGGCTGCACCTCTGTCACAGGTCTGGCTTAATTTGATCAACCACAGCTTGGAATTTGTCATTTTTGCATTATACGGAAAATATAATGCAAAACCTAAAGTAATGTATTTTATTATTATAAGAGGCAATGATGAGATGGTTTGGAGGGAGGATATGTTGGTTAAAGGATATTGAAGATGGAGCTACCTTGCAGGAGAAAAAGAGAGAGGCCACAGTGATGGAGGAAATGCAGAGGGTTGGTTTGACAGAAGAGGATGAAATGGACAGAATAGCGTGAGATGGAGGTAGATGATTCACTGTGGCTACCCCTAAAAGGATCATATGAAAGAAGTAGAAGATTATGATTATTATTTGCGTAACATACAGAAATGGATGAAAAGTTAGCGTGTTTCCATTTGTTCTTATTCTGCTACTTCTGTGCAGCAGCATCATGTCAATACTTTTTCAAACTTCGCTGTGCATTTTTCAGCATTTAACCTTGTCCGCCCTTTAAAAACATGGACGTTTAAATGAAGGGGACATGTTCTCCATGAGCATTATGCAGCGACGGTGGTAGCTTGATGAGCACATCTTTTTCGACCCTGTCTGTTTATTGACCGTGCCATCAGGAAGTGGTCGTGCTTTGTCATCAGGTCAGCGGGCTCATAACTCACCGCCTCTGTCTGGATGCAGGACTACACACAGAAAATTAAAATGATTCTGCAATGAAGCAATTTGGAGAGATGTCCTAGCCCGGGTCACCTTGGATCTGTTCCTCAGAGCCGGTGCGACGGTGAATTTATGCATCACTTGGAAATTGCTGCACTCCCTAACCATATTAGTATTTTCATCACTGATGCTTTTTGGCTTTTCTTTTCTTTTTTCCCCTTTTTTTGAAGCAAGTCTTACAGAAATGCTACAAGATCTGTAACTCTGATCAGTTTCAGAGTTATCCATTTTCTCATTTTTAATCAACAACGCTCTTCAGAAAAATTATATAAGAAAAAGAAAATCTAAGAGGTTAATGCACATGGTTAGTTTTTAGATGGTTATATAGTTTTTGACTCTGTGCGCCAACATATATATTTTAAATTTAAAAAAATCAAATCAAAAATCAAGATATTGTTGAAGTTCAGACTTTCATCTTTAATCCAAGGGGCTTAAAAAAAGCAAACAAACAAAAGCCTTTGGATAAATGAAACTAAGATGAATGAATATGTACCAGAATTATTTAAAGAGAAAAGTATGGAGAAAGAGTGAAACAGCTCCTGATCTAAAGCATATCACATCATCTGTCAAGCATGGTGGAGGCAGTGTTATGGGATGAACACGTATGTCTGCCAGTGGAACCTGGTCACTAGTGTTTGACAACGTGACTGCTGATAGAAGCAGCACAATGAATAATGAAGCATACAGAGCTATACTCTCTGCTCTCATTCAGCCAAATGCTGTAATACTGATCAAAGAGCTCTTCAAAGTACAAATGGATAATGACCCAAAGCTTATTGCAAAGCCAACCCAACAGTTTCTCAAGCCATAGAAACTGGATATACTTCAATGGCCAAGTCAGTCACCTGATCTCAAACCAGTAGAGCATGCTTTTCAGTTATTGAAGACAAAACCGAAGGTAGAGACCCACAATTGTCGACCTGTCCTGCGTGTACCCTGCCTTTCACCCTATGGTAGCTGGGATGGGCTCCAGCCTCCCCGAAGCTTTGATAAGGATAAGCAGAAGAGAACGGTTTGATTCCCAGCGTCTCCAGTCTGCATGTCCTTGGTATGAGAGAGAGAGAGAGTGTATGTGATAGGTAAAATGGTTTAAAGATGTAAAATCAAGTGCTGTGTGTGTGTGTGTGGTAGCATAAAGCACTTTAAATGTTCATGAAGTATAGGAAGGATATATATAAACACCGGCCTGTTTACCAGGAGAAAGTAGCACTAGTGAGAGCACAAAGCAGTTCAGTTATTCAGAGCGATAATGCTAATACAACACAACCAATTCTTCACAAAACAAGTCATTTGAAGATATCACCCAGGCCTCTGTGAAGCCATTTTCTTCAGTGACTGTCCATTAAAGGATTAATTGACTTACTGAGATACATATACTAGATGAATCATAAACAGCTGAGAATACTTGGACTCCATTTAGATAAATGTAAGACTGTCTCTTCTTTGAGTGGCCCGTCCAGTCTGCGCTGACTAGCCTTCAGCAGTTGCATTATTAGCTTCTCCATGCATCTAAATTTAAACTCCACCGCAGCACATTTTGTATCCTTGTCACCAGGGGCATTTGATGTGGGTTATTTATTACCTTTGCACAATGACACTGGGTCCGTGTCCTTTGGCATTTGACACTGGGCACAGGCAGGCAAAAACAGTTGTAGCTGAGGCACACAGTGCTGTTTAGAAAGTGGACACAGTGATGCTAACGTTACAATTATAATCGTATGCTGCAGGATAATCTACAGCAGCAATGCAAGAAGTCGTTTTGGGGATCATTTTGGCGATCGTTCAGATTTTTTTTTTTTTTTTTAAAAAAGCGTCCAGTGTGAAGTTTAGACATGTTCTTGGCTTTTCTTTAAAGTACTATAAATGTGCGGTTGGGGCAAGCTTTTAGTTTAAGCAGTCATAGTGTTGGTCTTTGGCATTTTCTGATTGTGATGCTGCAGGTTTTGCAGATTGTTTAGATTTCACACAATGCCATTACACAAATCCATCTCTACTTGGTCTTGGATCAACCCTTGGTCTAAGATGGAAACAAAAATATAGAGATCACTGTAACAAGCAAACAAGCTCAGTCTCATGCTGTCTCGTGCTTTTCTGTTTTTGCACTTTAATTCAAAAGTGACACAGCAAAGACGCAGGCAATGTCACTGAGAGATGGTGGGGGTAGTGGTGGTAGAGGAGTCTCTTTGCTGAGCCAGGGCCCTGTTTACCTTTCCCTTACCACCCCCCTTTCCCTGACCTGCTGACAGCTGCAGATGGGAGAGATAGGAGCCTGGAGCTCCGAGCAGGACAGGTGAGAGAGGGAGGAGTCAGGAGCGCTCAGTCAGCGACAACAGCCTTGAGACTCAGAGATGGCAAGTAGCTAAAGATCTGTCCATTTAAATGTTTGCAATTGAGCGTAGAATTGGCTAAAAAAAAAAAAAAAATCTTGATCCTCCTTTGATCGCAAAATGAAACAGGCTCACAATCTCAAAGCTGGCAAATTGATTCTAAGAGTCTCCTCCCTCCCTTTTAGACGGTCATCTCTTTGCTCTAGAGTTACACAGGATTTCCACTTTGGAGAGTTCTGTTGTGTGGTCCATTTATGGGGCGGGGGGCCAAGCTACACCCCACTCCTTGCCCCATTTTGATGAATGGGCTCTTTGTGGGCCTGTGGAAACAAGCTGAATCCTTCCATCTACCTCCATATGGCCAGGCCTATAGATCTCCTGTAGCCTGAGGCCACAGCGAACATCTGCCTCTTCCAGGGTGCACTTCAGACTCCGAAGCACCAACTGGACGGCGCAGATGTTTCTGTCTGCCGTTCAGCTTTCATTTTTACATTGCTGCTTCTTGTAAGCCAAGCTGAACTGCTTGTAAGACAGTCCTCCGTGGTGCTTCGTCAGTTTGTTGTATAGCTGCTTGGAAAGCTTTGGTGTCACAACTCTGCAGGTTGGGCTTGTTTGACCCTTATGTGAGACGCTAGGTATAAACAGCCAAACTCCACGGCTCTGCAGTTTCTCCTTTAACTGCTTTTTTTTCTGCTTTAAATCCTGCTGATGAAGTGAAACGTCTTGCAGGGTGGCTCAGTCATGATTGTTCTAATAGGCTCCATCCCTGGAGAACTTTTGACTCGACACCAGTGCCTCATGCCCAGTGTTTGACTTTTGGGAAGAAATGACTCAACCATACCATCAGTGACGTGTGGTGAAAAGAAGTCGGGGTTTCCCCCCCCCTTTAGCTTTGTTATACTTTATTATGAAAACTGTAAATGCTCAAAAGCAGATAGTGCTATTTGGAAACCAGATGTCTTTTTTGAGGTGGTCACAAGCAGGAAGGTGGATTCCTGTTGAAATAAAGCTCCACAGAGACCTAATTAAAAGAGTGTACTGTGCAAACGTTTATCCAGGCTCTCCACCCCATCAGGGGAGATAAAGGAACATTCCCATTGTCTTCGGTGTCCACTACTCACTTGAGTGTGACTGATGGGTAAACGCCTACCTGCATAAAGGTGTGATTGATTGATGGCTAAGCACAGAATTGTGCCCTCAGGTAGGTCTGCTGATTGGTTACCATGGCGTTTCCAGTGAGGGTGCACGAAGTTCCTGTTTTGGCCTGTGTTTCTTTTTTTTTTTTTTTAAACCTGAAATAGTTTCTTCCTTTTGTTTAAAGGCACGCTCTTTACCGAGGAGAGCTGTGATTCATTGTTGCTTATATGGGGAACTAAAGGCCACCTGAAAAACTCATCATGACTTTGCTGTACTGCTACATATTTTTGCCTTGGAAAGACGTAGCCGTTTAACAGATTTATAGCAAATACTTTGATCAGTAACAGCCTAGATTTCCACGGTGTTTAAGATTGTGGTTTATTCCATTGCAGCCTCCTTTCATTTAGGCACCATGTCAGGAATAATAAGAAAGTGGGGGAAGGTTGGAATGACTTTTGGATACATTTTTAAAAAGGTTTAAAATATTTCAGATTTATTAAAAGCTTTAGTTTAAATGACAGTTCGGCTTAAGTAAGATACTGCTGTTGTTCATCTCTATGCATTTCCCAAATTACATAAGACTCGGTCCTTTCCTGTAATGATAGACTATGCCATGAGTTACCAAGCTGGATTTTATCATATTATGCAACTTGGCTAAATGACTGAGGCCTGTTGAAATAATAATAAAGTAAATGTTTTTCCAGTGCAGACAGACGCTCCGCTGATGGGGTGTCGGGCTAATTTCCTCCTCTCTGAGAGCGGGAGGCAGTCTAATCGACATTCCAATCATAATCCCAGCCATCTTTGAGCACTCAGAGGAAATATTCATGTGCCCCATTATCACCCATTGTGTCTGATGGTTTACAGAGATTTAAAAAAAAAAACCCACACAAACGCAAATCTGCTTTATTCTGAGGAAAATTGCCACATACGCCCACACAAGCGTGCTTACTACTGACTCTCAGAGGTGCCCAAGGAGGGTCACCTCTGGGGAAAAAAAATGCAGTTCAGCTTGCCGTTTAATGCCTGTTTTTGTTGCAGATGCGAGAACTGCGTCGAGATGCTGTTCGTTCGCGGCTCGGGCAACTGCGTGCAGTGCGACACGCCTTTGAGGAAGAGCAACTTCCGCGTGCAGCTCTTCGAGGACCCAACAGTAGATAAGGAGGTGGAGATTCGTAAGAAAGTGCTGAAGATGTGAGTGAGGGGGACTGTGAGGGTGAGGGGTGTGGTTCTTGGTGTTTATGTGTCATCCCATGCCTCCTCCCACTTCTTAAGCTACCTTTGTCTTTCTCATTACACTGTTTGTTTTGTAGACAATGCATCTCCCCGGGGGTGCTCAAACGGGAAGGCTCTTTCTCTGCCAGATTTTTACTTCTCAGCCCCTCCCTGCCTCCTCTCTCTTCCCTGTTATCTGTTCTTTAATAGCCCCTAATTGACATCTAATGTGCACCTATTAGGCAGGATACAGACATGGTATTATAAAATGGTTGATTTAATGGAAGCTATTAATGTCAGTGCATATTTGCTCTCACCAGGTTTTACTTTTTTGCATCACCACTTCTCTTGTTTCTCTGCAGTTACAACAAGAGAGATTTTGACTTCCCCAGCCTGAGAGAATATAACGATTATCTGGAGCAAGTGGAGGACATAGGTAGGAGCTTGGAAGCTTCATGCTGAGACTAGTTTAATGATTTCTCCTTGACTCTGGCTGCACAAGAGGATGTTTTACAGGCATTAGTGTCAGCCGGGGCCACAGATTAGGAAACAGAACTTACAATGTTCACACATCTTCACTGGCAGGTCAGTGTAAACTTGTAGCTTGGATGTATTAGGAGAGCTGCAAAACAGTGTAAAAATCCATTTAAAAAAACAGACAAATAAAACTGATGGAGTATTTCTTAAAATAAATAAATAGATATACCATTTGGGCCAGTGATGCTGTTTCCATCAGTCCAGTCACCTGTGAGGTTTTTTTCTCAACTTTTATTTTCACATTAGAAAACTGCAGGTTTAAACAGTTTAAATGCTTCTCCCATCCACCGCTGGTTTATTTTACACAGCGAGGGTGGAGCTAAATTGAGCAGAAGCTAAAATGAAAGCTGTCTGTATGCAGATAAACTTCTATATAATTAAATTTGGCATATTTCTTGTAAATTGTCTCTTTCTAGCAGCAACACCTACAGCATGTATATGAGCGGGTCTTTATTATATTAATTTGTATTATGAAATATATATGTGTTAATCAATTGTAGTATATATTGTTATAGATTAATCTGGCAACATATAAAATAATCAAATTGGCTTGTTTTTTGTGGGCCAGTTAAAGTGCGATCTGCTGGCTCGACGGCCCAATGAGGGGGAAAAATGTCATGATGAATAATTTCTACTCAGCTCCTCTTTACATCGTCCCTGAGTTTAAGATATCACATGCATGTTGATTTCAACATTTCAGTTGAATAAATTTGTCGTTATTTCGAGTACAGTTTTAAATGATTTGGAGGATTTAGATAGTGGGTTTAATTAACGGTATTGTGGACTTGGAGACAGTGGTTCTGTCCACAGTGTGAGTTTTGATGGATTGATATGTTCAACAGTGGCTGTTCTTTTGCACGCAGTGTATAAACTGACAAACAACGTTGACGTGGAGAACACCAAGCTGAGGATGGAGCAGTACCAGAGAGAGAACAGAGATGTCATCCAGAGAAATAAGGCCAAGCTTGTATGTACTTTTGAATGTTTTCCTCCCTCATAAAAGGATAATACCTAATAATGACACTTGTATTTAAGATAAACACTGGGCTTTTTTATTTTAAAGCCAGCTGCTCTGTTTGTCTAAGAGGGCAAAGCGTAGAATCAAGTGCAACAGGGCAGTGCTACAGCTTCTGTAGAATCAGCCGCGTGGTCAATAAAGCGACAGGTTCTTCCAACTTGCCGACTCTCTCTCCTCCTCAGACACGGGAGCAGGAAGAGCTGGAGGAGCTTCTGTTGCAGGAACAGCAGAGCAATGAGCAGCGGCGACTGGAGGTGCTGCAGGAGGAGCAGAGGCAACTACAGGCCAAGAGGAAGAACAAACAGGCTCTGCTGGACGAACTGGTGAGATGCACATGTTGCATGGCCGTGTGCATGTGTAATGACAAATCTAGTGATGCAATTAGCGAGTCACATTATGACAGATGTTCCATGTCGGATGTGCATGCGCTCGGCTCTAGGGTTCGTGGATGTGAGATCATTAAGAGCTTATTACCAGTCATTGTGCTGCAGGTTGCATTGTTCTCATTCTGTGATTCCAAAGCCTATTGGCTCCATTGTGTTGAGCTGCAGGCTTTGAAAGTTATTGTTCCGGCAGAGCGGCCTGCTGAAGGACCATCACAGATAGCTGGCTAAGCTGTGTGTTTGTTTGTTTAAGGCACAGGGCCTGTTGACTGTAGGCAGATGAGATCAGCTCTCACACACCCCCAGGGGAGCTCTCCTGAGCTCTGACATCTGTACGGCCCTGTGGCCACTAGGCTTGCTATTCTTATGTGTGAACACTCACATACATTACATCAACAAATACATTTAGACTGCATGTTGCCGTTTCCCGGAGTGGCTAACTAATCAATAAAACACATCAGTAGGAAGTTGAAACACACTAGATTATTGTTCTTCTCTAATACAACATGTACTCTACGCTGGATTCACATTTGTTATCTGCCATTTCACTCATTTGAGTAAAATGTGTCAGTTCTTATGGTCAGAAGAGGACCCATAGTATGGAAACTGATTTAACTGTTACTGACATATTGATAAATGGCACCAAAAGCTCCAGGCTGTCCCACCTTTATAGTTCACCCCATCAAAAATGTCCTACCTCTACAGTGAACAATGTGTCCAGGCTTGTGTTCTTAGATCTATGCGCTTGGCAATACTCCACTGAAGAAATTGAAACGTCCGACCTTGCATTTAATGGAGGTGAAGACGGCGCAGTGCACTTGAAGCGGCGTCCCCTGACAGCGGCACAGTTTTGCTAATATGACTTACTAAAGTTTTGTGGCAGCTGGCCTGAAAGCAGCCCATGCTCATGGTGACCCAGCAATGGGTGGGATATGTTTAATGAACTACTACGTTACATTTCACACACTCAGATTAATACTTACAAAGTCTATTTACGTTTTTTGTCTCCAGGAGCAGTCTCAGCTTCCTGCCACCCTTTTACTCGCTCAACACAAAGTTCGCGCTGCCCAGCTTGAGACCCAGATAGAGCAGCAGAAACAGGCTGTGAAGCCCACCAGTCTGTTTTCAACTGGAATCCATATGGTAAGTACAACAGTCATATTGTAGTTTTCTACTTCTCTTTTCATCCTGAATGTGTGTTATTTACACACACAGGAAGTGATATGACTTATATGGTCATCAAGGAGCTGCTAATTCAAAGAAAAGCAGCTTTTGAGGAGGATGGAGCCAAAAGTGCTCGTTTCAGCCTGACAATGAATGGAGGGGTTGTATCATGACCCTACATGAGCTAAGTAAGGATAATTTTTGTGCTGTAAATCATGCACTGGTTTTCCAGCGAAGTTCAAGAATAAAAATATGGAGCTCTAGACGGAGCACAATAGGTCCCATTTAAATCCTGAGAGTGTTCGCCATGATAATCTGGGAAGGTTTTTTCCCTCGCTTACAATTGTGGTTGTTTAGAACAGCTTTAATTTTTTTTCTTTCCACTGTGGTTGGGCAACACATCACACACACAAAAAACGACTGCTTTTCATACAAAGCCCTGGACTAAGCTTGCTTGTTAGCATTCGTCCAACAGACTAAACTTTGCTGCTCTGAACTTGTGTTGCAAAGATCTAAGACAAGCAGCAAAACAGTGAGAGCAAAATGAGCATCAATCAAGTTTTAAGAGGCAGTTAATACACATAGTGACATGCCTCTGCCCAGTGCGCTAAGGTGAATCTGAACTGTTGAGGTCATTAGTGTCAAAACTTTACACGGATTGCTTGTTGACAATAGTGTGTCATACATGGCCACACTTTGAAAAGGAGGATGTTCCTCCATGTTTGGTGCTTCTTCAGTGTGGGAAGAGGCCCTCACCTCTTCATTCATGTCATCACATTCCTCTGGGTGTGCAGTAGGTCCCACAGAGAGAGAGAGAAAGCATGTGGGCTCAGGGTTGCGGCCACTCTGAGCTTGCAGCTTTGTACGCACCGTGTCTGGAGGGACCTTCCATTTGGCTGTAGCTCAGGTTTTCAGTCGTTTATTTTCATTTTACTGCGATGAGATAGGCTGTGTCATCATCCCCACCCCTTTCACAGCAACCCTCATGAGGCATGGTTGTCTTCCCACAGTTCAGTGGTGCATGGGAGAGATATCTGCTTAGTACTCACCTCAGCTCAAGCTGAAGCAAGGTTTTGACATACTTGGGTAGAACTGAACTCTATTTTTGAAGAAAGGACTATCTCATAAAGCACCACTCAAAGTATTGAACTGAGCTATACGGGGGGATTCAGTACTCTCACTTTCACCTCCTTAATATACAGCGTGAAGTTAAAAGTTGCTGATGGAGAGAGAAACTGCATGATTATGTTGCTCTTGGCTTGTTCTGTGCATGTTTTTCCTTGCTTCTTTCTCCCCATTTCTCCTCATCTTCCCATCCCTGTGCTCTTGTTGGTGGAGTAGAGTTCTTCCCATGCATCTGCTGTTGGACTCGAGAGACTTGAGTCAGAGGAACGTGTGGGTTTGGATTTCCCTTCACCTCAGTCCATAAGAATGACTTCTGTTTGACTTGGTGGGGTTTCAGCACAGAGCGGCAGATTCCTGGAGATTGCTGGAATTCATTTATCTGCTAGGTTCTGGTCCCTCGCTCCAAACAGGGTTTCAGTTTTGCTTCAGCAGAAATTAGGAGAGACGAATGTAAAAACACACTTTTTTAAAGCTGGGCCACATTTCTATGATTTTGCTTTGAAGCACGACTAATATGTGCCAATCTCTTTAGTAACTGTGATATCATGTACTGTTATAATGATTAGTCATTTTTGTAATTTTCAAGCATAAATGGCTCCGGTTTCCTTGGACCCTTTTTTTCTATCACGAGAACAAAGTCTTATATTTAAAAAAGCACTTTTAAAGGTATTTGCTTTAGGCCTGGAAAACTTTAACAGTTTTCCCAAACTGCTTAGAAATATCAATCAATGAAGTATTCATTAATACAAGTCCTGTTATCGCTTGTGAAATACACTCACAAATAAGAAACAGTTTCATGTGACAGTGATGAATGGACTTGGAGCACATTTTTGACCTCTTGATTTTTTTCATTTGGATGTTTTTGCCGACGTGACGTTCACCAGTCACAGGAGCACAAATGTGCGGCGCCCCTGACTCTCTGTACCCACAACACCCCTCTCTATACTGCCACCTTAACAGTATTTCAGCCAGCTGTTTCATCCGTGGCCAAAGTGAGCCGTCACCAGAGGAATGACATATCTGCCTGTCTTTGGGCTGGAAATTGGGGATGCCAGTTATTCCTCAGCTTCCTAGTCGTTCCGGACTTTATTTAAAGCGTGATCTAATATTGCACCTAGTTGTGATATGTTGTCAACTGGAAACACGCATGGAGACATCTCAGCCATGCTGGCTCTGTTCTTTGCCAGAGTGATTTTCTCGGAGTTCGTGAAGGGGACTCCAACCTTGGCCCTGATGTTTCTGGTTATTCACTACCATTGCTGTTGAGCGGATGTTTGAGGAAGTTCACCAATCCTCAGGGAAAGTAGTCTTATTCCAGGTGTGATTTTAAAGTGGGATGGGCCTGGTCTTGCCTTAGGAATGGTCTGAAATCTCTCACTAATCCTTTACTTTGTAGGGACTCTATTGAAGCATGAGACACACATTACCCGTGTGTCTCACACACATATAAATACACCCCCTCCTTAGCCAACCTGAGTAAACATCCTTTGAAGAATAAAGTGTCTTTTAAAATAGATGTCCGCTGATATCAAAAGAGACACTCTGTGTGGGCGGGAGGTGATTATTCGCTGTTTAAACAGGTTGCTTGTTGTAGTCTGACACATAAAACGAGCCTCAGTGCCAAGCTTAATGACAAGAGTCACAATGCTCGGCACCTGCTCTGACAAAATCAGAGGGTAATAATTAGCATACAAATGACATCTACTTTGATTTTATTGTACTCTTGCGTGCTTGCTTTATTTGTACCTGTACATTTTCTTAGATTTTTACAGTGAAACAATGTGTGTGTGTGTTTGCAGTTGGGGATTTTTTTTATTTTTTTCCCCCAGCTGCTACAGTGTCCCATTCCTGAAAGCATTTTGACCGATGGGGAATCTTTCCACCTTGGGGGCAGCTTTCAGCGCCATCTTAAATGAAAGGTCCCAGGTTCCTGCGCTGCTGGGGCCCAATCCCCTCCTCACAGGCAGGAGAGCAGCTGACATACCTGACTGGGCCGGCATGGGCACCTAATGAAAGCAGGAGGCAAGCGCACACATAAACAAAAGTGGAACTCACACACACAATCGGCTAAATGTGGGTGGAAAGTTTATACCTAAACATTGACGTGTAGCTGGCTGAAATAACCTCGGGTCCTCTCTGGCTGTAGTCCATTCTACTCTTAGGCTGTGGAATTTGAATACCACAGAAAACACAAGCAAACACAAACACACACAGACATGCTGTGAGCTTGTTTGCTCAGGCCTGTTTCACTTGGTTAAGTTGTCCTCTAGGGTGACCTCTGCGCAGTAGACGCACTTGTCAGCGCTGTGCAGGCTCTGCTTTACTTCATTCTGGCACACTGGCCCAACCTGTTTTGCCTGCAAGTTTGTCGCTGTATGCTTAATGCAACCCCCACTCGCTCTTCTTCAGTGTTATCTTTATATCCCTTATTCACAAATTCTTACAGATGCAGGTAAATTATGTTGTTTATACTGAGATTATTGACCTTGCAGCATTCACAAACCAAAGGTGGCATGTTTTATGTGGGAGAGTGCACAAACTCTGTCCTTTGGTCTTTTCCTTTATATTGGACTGCTGGCACGCAGGGTTGAAAGCGCTGGCGTGGGGGTGGGGGGTCACCTCAGAGAGAACCGTCAGCCCTGATTGGCACCAGCACATGTGGGCATTCACACCTCTGCCTCTGGCCCCGGCTTGGCCCTGTTTAGGTTGGCCTCAGCAGCCCTTGGGCAAGCTGCTTCAGCCCAGCCCAGCGGAAAAAGAAGTTGTCAGCTTTAGGGGCTTTGCGCTGGGGCAGCTGCCACTGGTCAGGCAGTTATATTTAAACTTGTAAGGCAAGTTGAGGCACTGTATGGGAAGCAGTTTTACACTTGCTACTTGCTGCTTAGTGGGCCGCTGGGTAGCCCAAAGCTCTTTATCCATACAGAAGCACTGGCAGCACCAGTGCGGAAGGTGGAAGTGAGGACTGGAGTTGGGCTGGGACTAGCCTGGCCCTGAACCGTGGTTATTATTTTTATCCCCTCTGCAAAACCAACCACTGTTCCCCCTTTTCCATTGTTCTCATTATCAGGATTTACATTAGCGCCGAGTGCCTCGATGGCTCTGGAGCTGTGGCTTCCCAAACCCTCGGGGACCACATGAGTGTATGTGGTTGTGTGTGCGAGTGCGTGGATGTTGTGGGAAGGTGCTGATGGAGAGGTTAGTCTCAGCAACCTTGATGTGTCCTGCTGAGCTGCAAAGTCAAGGGAGAGAGTGGGATGGGCGGGGAGTGCTGACGATTGTTCCGTGTGTGTGTGTGTGGAGGGGTCTTGTGACCCACAATCTGAGCCGTTGACCAATGAGCTTTTTGGATTAAAGTTTGGCATCGTTAACACTGTATAAGATCTTCTTCTTTAGCCTTGTTTGACCGCAGTTCTCACATTTTAAATCCTATTCTAATCATACTTTAGCATTGATGGTCAGTGCCAAGTAATAATATAGCTTAATATGCCATTAAAACATATATTTTTTTGTAAATCCTTTAATGACACATTCTAGTACTTTCAAAGTTATGTGACTTTTATGAGAGTCCTATAAAGTTACTTTAATGTTTACCTATATTTTTAGGTTTCAGGCGCAATTTTTCTACTTTTGGGTCTCTATGATGTCAGTAATTAGGATTATTTTTATTATTTTTATTTTTTTTATCTTTATTTATACAGGTAGTTCCACTGAGACTCAATGTGTCATTTACAAGCGACACCTACATCAGACAAACATATTAAAATTGCAACAATAAAATAGTCAACGCACAAATGTTTACACAGTCAAAAACAGGAACAAGTTCCCAGTGATGATTTTGCAAGTTCATTTGTACATCTTTTAAAGTCTGCAAATCAAATCAGTATTCCACGTGTTCCTTCATGTACTCAATGAAGACGGGGCAGAAAAGGCTCTGTAACACACAGCTACTTTAGTAAAGTCCATTAATGAAACTACCCCCTAAAAACAATTCCCGCTAAATAAATACTTATGTGTAATGTTAAAGCACAATATCAGCCAGCACACCTGTTACCTGCATCAGTTAACAGATAGACACCTGCAACAGTTTTACTTGGAATTGGTTGTGGTACAACCGGATAATGTTGAGGTACAAATTCAGGGTAAGTTGAAGTACTCCCGTTGGCATGACGGTGATTTCCTCAAATCATCCTCCCCTGCGGTTTTATTAAGATTGATGGCCTCCAGAGTTTCACTTTAATGCCACAGGGGTATTATATGAGCCTTAAAACCAGTTACATGCTCAAACTTGTAATACACTGTGTTGTATAGGTAGGAGGATGGGCCTCCATAATGATAAAACCAGATGTTTATTTTGGCTCTTGCTGGGGCGTTGTTTCAATAGCCCCTTAGTCCCTCAGCCATTTCTGCTCTGCTGGGTCTGGCTGGGGGTCTCTCACTCTCGCTCTCTCGTTGTCTTTAACTGAAGGACTTAGAGTATGAATGCTGTTTTCTAAGTCACACTGACTTGATGTGCACACGATTAAAGCCTCAGCAGTGGTATTAGCTGTAGGAGAAATCAGTCCTGAGGGGTCACGGCTCTACATTATGGGCA
This sequence comes from Perissodus microlepis, assembly GCF_051167445.1. Classification (NCBI taxonomy): domain Eukaryota; kingdom Metazoa; phylum Chordata; class Actinopteri; order Cichliformes; family Cichlidae; genus Perissodus; species Perissodus microlepis. The sequence continues at coordinate 25,333,519 of NC_140479.1, read as the reverse complement.
TTCATTCAGTTTTTTTTTTCTCTTTCAAACCATTTTGTATGTACTACAAGTCATTCATTTACACATTTCTGTAAATATAATTAGAAGTCACTATGTTTGCGTGGACATCTTTAAAGGCTGCTTTTGTGGGTGCTGATGCATCTGTGCCAGTTTTCAAGGTGCCCTTGCAGAGGAATGTAGAAGAAATTTCCCCAGAATGGGGGCTGGGTTGTTGTGTCTGCCACTTTAAAAAAAAAAAGAAAAAAAAAAAAAGAAGGTGGTCTGATTTACTGCTCTTCAGCCATCTGCAACTGCCAATTTGCTGCTCTTTCTTTACCACACCACCACTGAGGAGTTTTCTTCTTCTTCTTCTGCTTCTCCTTCCACCTTCCCTTTGTCCCAGTGCATCTCCTTGAGTGCGCAGTAGGGGAGTTAAGCAGTGCTGAAAGTTTGAAAGAAGATGGATGAACAGTCTGAAAGAGTGCAAAAGAGAGTGAGAGTGACTGGGATTGCGTTCATTGGTCTGGATTTCATTAGCCTGTGGTGGGGCTCCTCTGCGTTGGATGAATGGATAGGATGGTATAACGGAGCACTGGTACCTCAGGGTGAAAGGTTGAATGAAAACCATGGAAACGTGTGTGCCTAGTGTTTTAAAGGAAACAGCGTTTATACACTAGCAATGCAAATATATTATATATTTTTTTCTACTTTACTCGCATATAATGGGAATTTACAGTTGACAATCTGGCCAAGAACAGATACCCAGCAGTTTTTTGGCATCCCTTACAGTCGAACAGTATCTCTTGTGATCCAAAGTATATAAAAAAAAAAATATATAAATTAAAAAAAAACTTGATGAAAGAAGAGAAAAATATCGTTTAACTGACAGTGACATCATAAGGAAATGTTTTGGTGTGATTTGATATTTAGCTTTCATAATTTCTTCTGTGGAAAAACCCACTTTTAAAATTTTTATTGCTGTTTTATTGCTGTTAATGTGCTGCAACTGCCATTATCCCCGTTGCCACCCACACCTTCATGTGTAAACCACAGCTGAATGCAACAGGTTTAGACTCGTTCTGTTAAAATAATTGAAAGTTATTCTGGGAAGCAGGATTTCGTGAAACAGACGAGATCCATCTGTTTAACTTCCTATAGGTAAATGTAATATGGGGTGGGGGTGGGGTTGTTTTTATTTTATTAACAGTTAGCCCATAATGAATTCAATATCTGGATTATTTTATGGATCGTAAGGGAAAAATGATGCTGGCCTAATGTGGTCGGAGGTGAATGAACGGTGGTTAAATAATTGTCAGGATAGATATATTTATTTTTGCAGTGTATTTTGTAATAAGTTGCAGGAAATTTTAAAAAATAATGCAAAATACACTACGTAGACAAAAGTCTTGGTCCACACCTCTTCATTTTTCAGTCCCATTGCCACATGTGTGTAAAAGGACGTAAAAAGAAGCCAATGCTGTGCTAACTCGGTACATGCAGAGCTCAAACCTCCTCTGCCATTAACATCAGCACAGAAACTGGACTGTGAGCTTCATGGCTGAGCACCTACTTTAGGTGTAATGTGAATGTGGCCAAGTATTTTTGTCCTATAAAACATGATGCTGATGAGATATAGCATGATGATGATGATGATAATGAAAAGAAGAAGTATAATAATAATATGCAAAATGACAAGAAACTTCTTGAATTTTGAAAAATAGATAAATAAAGCTGAAGTTTATTTTAATGCTCTCATGCAATGTTGTACTCATCTGTTGTCTTTCTGTATTTCAATAACTGTTGTTACTTATCTCTCCTACTTTTCTTTTTGGTGAACATCTTTCAGTAGGGTTGCATTTATCGTTCTACGCTGCTCTGAGTTGTCCGTTTTCAGCATTTAGGCGCGCGACAACATCCTGTTTATCTGTGCCAAGATGATGAGGTGGAGGTGGTGAAATATCAAAAACCTCTTTATTCAGAATTTCTGTGTAAAAGTTGCGTCGAGGCTGCTGCATCTCCAAAAGCATGTACAGATTCTCAAATTCTTTTGGCTGCGTCTTTCTTAAGCTAAACGACGTAATCTTGTGCATGCCTGTCTGTCAATGTGACTGCATGCAGTTCAGACTTGCACTGTTGAATGCGATAAGTTTGTCATTCAGACATGAAGCGGACCAGTTCAGATGCTGTCAGATTAATGGGGGGAAAAAGTGCACATATGAAAGCAGCTTTATTGGGACCTGGAAGGAAACTCTGCATGTGTTGTCATCTCATGTCTTTGGTGCTTTTGTAACTTCCAGCTCAGGTTTTGGTTGCTCTATTTCCCCCGTGCGTGCGCTCATATGGGCCAAAGCATGTGTGAAGGCAGGCAGTGTGAGGCCGCAGGGCACATGTTACTCGTTTAGTTTGGTTTTCATCGACTCCCCTCTGTGTTCTGTTGTTTATACTCCCCCCCACTACTTTTTTTTTTTTCTTCTTGGCTTTCTCTCTTATCTTTTTATCTCCCCTTTGTCTCTGAGGTCCTTCGCTGCACTCTAAAATAGTTCATGTTTGTTTAAACATCATCCTTTTTAATTCCAGGTTTGTTTCATGAATCAGGCTTGTCTTATGAGTCTCATTACTTTAATGCTGGAGAAAACATAGCGGTCGGATGCTGTGTGGAAATTCCCCTTTGATGGCAGAGCCCCAAATCGAACAATGCTGCAGTATCCCGAAGAAGTCTCGTATTTCTTACTCGATCTGCACGGTCAAGAGCATTAGGAACTGGAATAGTCTGACTGAAATTTCAGCTCGGAGTAATTATTGATTGGATTAAAAAAAAAGAAAAAGTAAACAACTTTTATAAGATTTACAAGCGTTTGTAATTTGAACATATTCAGAATCAGAATACTTTATTAATCCCTGGGGGAAATTATTTTTTGTTACAGTGCTCCATTATAAACCAACATTAAGACAAGACAGACAATACGCTAACTAAGAATAGTACAATATATATATATATATATATACATATATATATATACATGTGTGTGTGTATATATATATATATATATATATATATATATATATATATATATATATATATACATACATACATACATACATACATACATACATACATACATACATATAAGTCACTCATAAATAAATAGCTGGAAAAGAAACGTGTAGTTGTAGCTGTAACCAGTGTGTTAAGTGGATGCGTTGTACAGGGAGATGGCCACAGGCAGGAAAGATTTGCTGTGTCGTTCAGTGGTGCTTTTCGGTAATCTCAGTCTCTCACTGAACGTGCTCCTGTGACTGACCAGCATGTCATGGAGTGGGTGGGAGGTGTTCTCCAACATTGTCTTTATCTTGGACAGCATCCGCCTCTCCGACACCACCTTGAGGGAGTCCAGCTCCATCCCCACAACATTACTGGCCTTACGGATTAGTTTATTAAGTCTGTTGGCATCTGCGACCCTTCAGTAGGAGGCAGCTTTGATGGACATAGTTTTAGGTGAAACCATGCTAAAATAATCACAACTCAACCCACAAACAAAGCATTTCCTCCACACTACATTTATACATTATCAGCAGATTTCTCTTTGGTGGTTTTATGGAGCAAGCCAATAGTCATTTTTGAACCAAAGTACACTTGCTTTGTTATCAGGAATTACATTTCGGCCGACCACAATTTTCCTGAACGATGTTCTTATCCTTTTTTTTTTTTTTTTTTTTTTCTTTTTTTTTTTTTTTTTTTTTTTGTCCTGTTCAGTTTCCGAAACTATTTGACTGCTAAAAACATGTTCAGTCACTGTCCTGCCTCAGTTTCTCCTCCAAACCGCCGCTGCCGGGGGAAAGTGAAAATGTTGTCAGACAGAACTTCTATTTCCAAACCAGTCTGTCAAGAATCAGTGGGTGCTAATGCTGCGGACTGATTGACTTTAACCGTATTCCAAACAGTTTTTGTGTGTTTGCACCATAGCCATAAAGTTTCCAGGGTTGCACGACGTACCGAGACAATGTCGATTATTTCCCGTCTTGAATGACGTGCCTCTTTTGTGTTTTTCTTTCAGCAGCAGACGGTGTCTCTCCAGCCTGTTACCAAGATAGAGGACGTTCTTTACCACTACAGACCCCTCCAAGTTGAAACGTATGGACCCCCGGTGCCTGAACTGGAGCAGCTGGGCAGACTCGGGTACAGTTATTTACTCAGTCTCATTTAGTCTCAAGAACTCTGAAAATGTGGATTTTCTTTAAGTTCTTGAGAAATTTCCTGGAAAGCATTAAGCAATATGGCCGTATGGTATGAATAAAGATAAAGTTATGTCATAGTCGAAATTGTTCAAATATACAAGATGAATTTATTACCACTTTATACACAGAATACTGCTGGATTATTGTTTCTAAAATAGAAGTAATAAATTAAAAATGTTTTCAGGAATGATCCCATCAATTTGTAGTTCCATGTTAGTTACAGGAAATTACAGGAAATCTTGGGAAGGAAAAAGTTTTTGCAATTCATTTAAATTATTATGTTTGAAAAGGTTTTGTTGTAGGTGTAGCGAGTAGCTGCCAGATGAGAGGTCTGCTTGGAAAATCTTGACTCTCTTCTGATTAACTGGGAGAGTGAAAGCAAAGTGAGGGCGGGGAAGGGAGGAGGGAAAGGGAATAACAGCCATCACCCTGCCACAAGCCGCCACAGTGCATCTGCAGGAGCGTCCATTAACACACAGGAAGTGCTTTCCCCCCGACGGCCCCTTTGGGCCAATCAATCCACGACGCCATTGGTCCACTCCTCACCGAATGTAAGCTATCTATCAGCCAACCCAGCGCCCAGCCGTCTGCACTGCAACTGGATGGCACTATAGCCTGCCCACACGTTGAGGGCGGCCTGTGTTTATTGGGTGACAGAAGCAAAGTGGGGTTATAGCTTTTTAATTTCAGGGGCAAGCTCAGTTCTTCACTCTAGCAGTAACTTTAATTTGGCTGAGATGTGCATATTAAAGTATAATGTCAGCGTGTTTAGGATAAAGGATTTCTAGTTTTATTGTTCCTTTTTTGTTCAGGAAAAAGTTGCCATTGACTTTTATTGCACAATCACCTGGAAAAGCACACGCTGAAGGTGAAACGTTTCAGGAGAGTTTAAGCTGAATAACTGCTGCTTGTTTACATTATGTATTCAGTGAAGTGCTGAGGTTCTACTTCTTTTGGCCAGGCTAATCAATATGCAGATGAAACACATCTCACAATTTTTGCCGCATGCTGGAGCTCAGTGGAAGGAGGAAAAGCAGCCCCACCTCCCCTAGTGTCAGCAGTTCAGGGGTCCAGGAGGACCGATGCTGGAGAGGAAGGACTCTGCCACAGAGATAAATGAGGCTCTGTTCAGTTCAGTGAAGAACACAAGTCCCTTTGGTGCAGGCTGCAGGCAGCGACACAGACAGCCCCCTACAGAGAAACCACAACTCCCAAGATGCAATGTGCTGTTAAGTGAAAGAAGGGAATAGTGCTGACATTTCTGCGCTGCTGGCAGTTTGTGATTCAGCTAAGTTGGAGATTTTGCAATGTACATAGACGATCAAGCCTGTATACACAGGGTGCCCCCTAAATGTGCTGTAGGCTTTATGTCACACACACTCACCTTTTGTTATTGGAGTCCCGGCCTTTTGGCCACAGTGGAACTCGTGTGATGTGGTAAATATTCACAAGTGTGCGTGCACAAGAGAGGGAATGCAGACAGCGTTGAGAGAGTGAAAAGTGAGTCCCCTGTGTAGAGCGTTGGACTACAGCTCCAGTCCTATGACCTGTGAAGGGAATTTGCTTTAATGTGTGACGAGATGTGGATGTGGATGAGGTAGAAGGGCCTGTGAAGGGGGCAGGTACTTATTTTAAAACACGGCTGTTTGTCTTGGTCAAGGCTCACTGTGACAGCAGCTCCACTGGTGATTTGTCTTGGACACAGCCATCAAGTAAAACTGGAGGATCGAGCTCATACGCACACCCCCCCCTCCCTGGTGGCCCCAGGGCCTCCAGGGCTCGTCTTTTGCACAGGATGTCCAGTCAACACAGGACTGAGTGGAGCCATGCCTTTTTTATGTCAGCTTGCTCTTTTCTTCTGCACCACATACCCCCCACCCCCCTTCTGAGTGTCTGTCTTTTTCGTCTTGTCCCTTTGCCCCCCAAAAAAACCGCAGGAGCGCAGCACGCCTGCCAGGAAAAAGAAAAGCCACGCCTCTTTCACCGTGTCTCCGTCTCTGTCAGCTGTACCTGAATAAATATGAGTTGAAGTGGACTCTTATATTAAAGACAGCTGCCTGGTTATAGGATGCATGTTCAGGGGCCTCCAAAAGTGCCCATTCAGCTTCCACCTCAGCATCTACCCTCTCCGCTCACATATACATATCGCACTCTACAAACGCTCCTGTCCTAACGTGCATAGGTGTGTTTGATTTGCCACGGAGGATGTGACCCCCACTGTGTGAGGTTTTCTATAATGGCAGTATAGAGCTGCCCATCTCTTTGACTGGCACATACCCAGAGCTGTGCGTGAGCTGTCAGAGTTATGAGTAGACTGTGAATGTAACGCTACAGCCTGTACTCCAAATGTCCTGCCATGGCTCCTTGCTTTTATGTTGAACAGTAAAAGCCTTTAATAAACAAAATCAATGTAAAAGTAAATACCGCTTTGGAGACACAAACAGTAACATATGATGTTTACATTGA